>NW_023425460.1:31738785-32286285 GCF_014108245.1 Pipistrellus kuhlii
CCCGAACCATCTCGGCGCTGACAGCCGAGCGGGTGATAAATGCCGGCGACGCGGGGAAGGAATTGCGCAAAATAAAGAAGCATGTTCCAACAAGTCTTGTCAGGATTGTATTGATTTAATCATCTGCAGAAATACACATTCTGGACTACTGTAGCGTGCCGGGCCAGGGTCCGGGGCGAGCCGGCGGGCGAGGGCCGCGAGGGGAGGGGCGGGGCTGAGGAAGGAGGGGCGGGCAGAGCAGGCTATGGCCCCGCCCATCGCCCAGGCCCCGCCCTCCGACCTCCTGGCTGGCTGAGCAGGCGCCGGGGTTGAGGGTGTGCAGAGGTTCCGCAGAGGGGTCATTGCTCCACGGAGCACCTGCTTTTGCACAAGCCCGGAGAGGTGGGTCCGCCATCCTCTGACTCTCGAAGCCGCTGCCTCCAGCGGGTCAAGGATTCTCCAGGACAGAGAGGGGTTGGACGTAATAAAGGCCATGGATGGGGCCTCACCCACCTTGCGAAGCTTTAGAGAGGTTCCCTTCCCCATTATCAAGACCTTGGCTGCCAGGTTTGGGGGGTATATGGAAGGACACAAGGCACTCCAATACCACTCTCTTGTCAGGCTGACCTGTTCCCACCGTTACTTCCGAGGTAGAGGTAAGTGAGAACCGCCTCAGACAGCCCCCGGGGAGCAGAGCTCTACTTGGACTTCCTACATGCTCAAAAAAGGTTCAACACACCAGCACACATGAGAGCTTCTGACTCGGCCCCATAACAATGGCTCAGAACCCCAGGTGAGGACTTAGGCAGTACTGGGTTTTCTTTTAGTTGAAAACCTGACCCCTTGGAAGAAGCATACCCACAATTGGAGTTGGGGTACCTAAGCTATAAAGAAATTGAGCCCTCGCAGGTTTGGCTCAGTGGATATAGAGCGTCCAACTGCGGACTGGAGGGTCTCTGGTTCCATTCTGCCTAGGTTGGGGTTCAGTCCCCAGTAGGGGGCGTGCAGGAGACAGCCAATCAATGATTTTCTGCCATCATTGATGTTTCTATCTTTCTCTTCCTCTCTGAAATCAATAAGAATATATATTTTTTAAAGAAATTGAGCTCCTCAGAATAGGGGGACCCAAGGGGAAAGGGGGGGGAGAAAAGAAAGCCATTTATCCCTTTAATTGTTTATTTAACATGTTTTAGCTCTCAGAACCCATCCAACAACTTAAGGTTGTTAATGTTAATTAATATCCCCTATTTTACAGATGAGAAAATGAAGGTTCCAGAGATCAAATGATTTTCTCAAGGTCACAGTGTTGGTAGGTTGGGAAGATTAGCTTTGAGGCTAGATCTGTCATATTTCAAACTTCCCCTGTAGTCATGGACCTCGGGGGGAAAACCCTGTGTGTTCAATAACTGGATAAGAAGGGGGGTTGATGTGAGAAGGAAAGGGAAACAGACCTGGTGAGCAGTTAACTTCCCCCATTCCAAAGAGATTGGGGGGAGAGAGGGAGCTGGTGCTCGAACCTTCCCCAGGGGTTCAGGAAAATGTTGAGAAAGGGCTTCATCCAGAGCGTGTGGGAGAGAAAGAGGAGAACCACAGTGATTTCTGACGGTGCCATTGGTGCATTGCATTCGTCCTGGCTTGGGCAAGGGAATGGGATTTAAGGAAAAAGAGAAAGAGAAATGGGGGTGAAGAATGTAGACCAATGAAAGAGGCGGAACTTTATCTCAAATCAGCTAATGCCAAGGGCAGGAGGTGAGGTCACCCCCGGTGGGAGAGGCAGGCGTCATCAGAGCAGCTTCCTCAGTGCGGAGCACAGCGCCTCCCTCAGTCACCCCTCACCCCACAGAAAGCCAAAAGAAAAGGAGTGAGCCTAATGGAAGGCACAGTATGGCAGGAGATCCTGCAACACAGACAGACCCTGGGGTCCCAATGACCCCCCTGCACAGCCGGAGTAGATGTGAATAACTGAATAGGACCGGGAGTGGAAGATGAAGACGGTCTTTGTATGGAGTAGGAGGAAGACCAGCTAAATAGGGTGATAGAAAGCGGGTGAAGGGAGGAGGGAGCAAGGAATGTCCCTGTGGGAGGGTGGAGGCACCTGCCCCAATGCCATTGAAAGAAGGATGCTAGCTCACCCCTTCCTCCCACCTGTGCCCACCCTGCCTCCACAGTTTTTCCTTCCGCACCTACCCTCCATCCCATTAGCCCAAGGAGGATGGGAAACACATTTATTTCACCAACACACATTTTTATAGAGCTTACTCCCTGCCAGGCACTCTTCCAAACACTTTATGCATATCAACTCAGTCCTCCATCACAAGGCTCTGAGACAGAGAATGGTATCTCTCCATTTTACAGAGCGGGAAACTGAGGCCCAGAGAGCTTTGCTAATGTGCTCAGTGGTACACCGCTAGCAGTAGTAAAAACAGATGGAACCTGAGTATACTCTCAGGGCCAACACTGCACTGGGCACCAAGGCACTCAGCACTAGTTCCAGCCCTCCCACCATCATGCGGTATGACCTTGGCTAAGGTCCTTCAGGGTGCTGGGCCTCAGTTTCCACACCTGTACAATGAGGGGATTGGATTGGGCCCATGGGGACTGGGTAATTCCCTTCTAGGCCCCAGCGCTACCATCTGCGGTTTCTCCCGCCCTGACCCCAGCGCCCTGAACCCTCCACCCCCGCCCCCCACCACATCCAACCCTCAACCCTCATCCCCGGGCCCCCCACGGTGCCTGAAGTTCATCTGCCCCCCCCACCCCCGCCCGCTCCCCGCGGGCCCGCGCGTGACTTTAGCGCGCGCGGCTCGGCCCCGGAAGGTCACCTCCTTCATCACGGATTCTATTTGCATCCGGAATCGCATGTACATGAAAAATGTGTCCGCGTGCGGCCCCGACTGCAGACGCAGATGAAATTCTGTGCCGAGCCTGATGCGCGGTAACCTTTGCAGATGGCGCCGCTATTGCTGAGAAATGGATTGCTTAATAAAGCGTATCATCCGGCATATTTGCTGCTTGGCTAGCCAAATAGAAGTTGTTTTTTGCACAAATTTCCTTGTCAAATTTGTCAATGTTCATGTCATTTTTGCTTTAGGTCACAGAGCAAGGTGCAAATTCCTGGCATCTTTACTAGTTGCAGCCAATTTCGGCGATTTCGGCGGTGGCGGGGATTCTCGGAGGAGCCGCTTGCCCGCCCCGCGCGCGCGCGCGCGCGCGCCGGCCTGTCAGCCCCAGCAGAGCGCGCCCAGACACCTCCTCCGGGAAGCCCTCAGCCCCACTGGATTTGGGGAGGACAGGCTGGGGGAGGGTATTTCCTTTCCTAAGCACCCACACCAGGGAAGTTGGGGGGATAGGGGTTGGAATGGGAGCTCCAGCTCTCCCTAGGCCACCTCCTCTCCGCAGGCGGGGATTCCTCTCCCTTCTTCTTTCACCTCCTCTGGTCTTGAGGCAGGAAACAGAATTTGCCTCCCCAATGCCCCAAGACTCCACCCATAGCAGATTTCAAAGCCACACTGACCGCTCAGCACCTTATGAGAGGCTGACTGAGAGGAGGGGAGTGCCGGGACCATGGCACCCACTCCCTCCTCCCACAGGCTCCATACCCACTTTATGTGGCTCGGATGGGGATGCAAAAGAACACACCTTCTTGGGGAGGTATGAAACACTGGTCCCTCTGCCTGGATTTCCATCATCTGTGCTTTAACCATTGGGGTTAGGTCAGGCCCAATCCGGACTAATCTTATACAAAGTAGATTATCACTCGGAAGCTTGGGCGGTCCAGAGCTTGGGGGCGGGGGGGGGGGGGGGCGCTAGCAGATTATTTCCACACAGCAAAAGGCAACAGCAAAAGGCAACAGCTACCACTGGGGGGTGTTTCCAGGCGCCTTTTCCTGGATTATTTCATGAGATCATCATGGCAACAACCCCAAGAGGCACTTACTAATATCACCCCCACTTTACAGACGCAGGGACAGCTCTCGGAGATGGACCCACCTGGAGAATTTGCATGAAGTGTGCGGTTAGTGGACGGATGAAGGGGCTGAGGAGAGAGGAGAGATAGATGGCAGGAAGAAGGTACCAGTGGAGCAGTCCTGTCAGGGTTCCTGAGAGCCCATCCTGGTGGGAGAGGAGAGGAGTGAGTGTGGGGAAGAGGTATGTGTGTGACAGGGTTCTCTATGGGAATTGTGTGTGAGGATGGGCAGGACACTCGGGACATGTATGACATGTATAGGGGGATAAATGCTGGGGACAGGCATCTATTACGTCTTATCTGCATAAGACATAAAAGGGACAGTGTGGGGAAAGGCCTGCGGACAGGTGTGGGGGCAGACAAGTGGGGAGGGTATATTAGGACGAGTGGAGTCCTGGCGTGTGTGGGTATGTGGGGACAGGTATGAGGGTCAGGGACATGTGGAGGTGTGAGAGGACAGGTGAAAGGTGACAGACACTAAGCTCCAATCGGCTGGTTATGCCTGTCAGCTGCTGTATTTCCAAGTCCAAGCCCAGTACTTGGCACGTGGTAGGAGCTCAGGATATGTCCTGAATGGGGAAAGGGACTGGTGGGAGACAGGCGCTCTCCAAGGTGTGCCGTCACGCAGGAGGAAGGTCGGGCAGGTTTATCAAGAGATAGTCTAGAAGAGTTTGGGTTTTCCCTTCAGCCTCTGCGGCACTGGGGCAGGCTGGGGAATGGTCAGCCCTGCTTCCTCCCCGACAGGAGACCAGCCCGGGATAGGCGCCCAGTGAGCCCAGTGGGGGCTGCAGAGCTTGGATGATGGCGGGTGGGGGTGGAGTGGGGGTGGGGGAGGACTGCCGTCAGATTATTAATGGCCGTGCGTTGACTCAATTAAATCCAGCCTGCTTTTGTTGGCAGGCCTCCGCAATTATGCATCTCATTACGGGCGGCCGCCCAAATGCATCCTGGGAGGAGACCAGAACTCCAAATTAACTTTTCTTGGCGCTGCGGGGGCTGGTTGGCCACCACTGCCTGCACGGCAGCCAATCAGTGTTGGCTCCAAGGGGGGCGGGGTCAAAGGAAGGGCGAAGGTGGGGGCAAGGTAGGCTGCCTGGCCTAGGGTGGGTCTAAGTAAGATAGTCTGAGGACCTGCATGTTCATGCAGAATATAATTCCCAAGCTCACCCCACCACCACCTCCCACCCCCACCAAGAAGCCTGTCTGGGTGCTTGGACTTCATCTTGGAGAGAGTCTAGCCTTGTGTTACTCCTTTTGTTCGCGAAGCTCTGAGCACAGAGAACCAGGGGTCTCCGGTCCTGTTGGTTCCCCCCACCTCTCCATCCGTGCATGACCTGGACTAAATCACTGCGACTGCGGGACTACACCAAACCCGCAAGAACCCTGGGAAGTAAGGGGCAGAGGTACAGAGAGGACACCCTTCTGGATGTGGGTAGACCACTGGAAGTTGGCCAGCCTGGGTTCTGGCCTGCTGGGTGTTGCTTGTGTGCCTGTGTGTCAGGGTGTGTGTGTGTGTGTGTGTGTGTGTGTGTGTGTGTATGTGCCTGCTCACAGCCTGCCTCTGCAGTTACACCACCAGTATAAAGCGCTTCATTAACCTGTCAATCAAAGGCCACTTCCCTCCAGCTCTCAGGCTTTGCCCTCCAACAGCCCATATGTATGTACGCTCCTGCACATAGCGCTACCCTGGAACCACTTAGCATTGCCCATCCTCTCCCTACATAAATACGGCTCCTGTTGCCTCCCTTGAAACCCCTAAACATTGATGGCTTGCCCAGAAGAGTCCGGGGCCCGCTGTTGCCTGTGTACGATGTATGTGTATGGAAAACATTATCTTATTGCGTGAGTGGCCCTGCTCCAAGCCATGCATTCGTGAAAAATGGTCACTTTAAAAACTAGAGTGCCCTAGAGTCGTAGGAGGGAATCTGGCTCTGGGCTGTGTGGCCTTGGCCTTGTCATCTTCCCTCTCTGGGCCTCAGAGGCCTCATCTGTATTAGGTAATGCAGCTCTGGTTTGGACTTGATCATCTCTGAGGCCCTTCCTCCTTCCAGCTTTCTGAGTTGAGGTGAGTCTGGCTGATTCTTGGCCTTTAGAATTGTACACAGGAGTACATGGGGTGTGGGGGGTGTCCTTTCCCAGCTGTTTTCCCTCCCTGGGAGCCGAGGGGTGCAGGGGCAGATCCTGGCTGCAGCAGGACCACCAAAGCCCAGGGCTGCGCCTGACCTGGGAGGAATGTGCTTTTCTGAGATTTCACATCCACCAGAGTCCACTCATAGGAATAGACACAGTCACTTACTTTGACTGAGCTCCTACGGGTTGGAGTTTGTGCATGATTGTGGTGGGCACCACGTCACAGCCAAGCAGGTGCGGGCCCAGGCAATGCCCAGCCTTGGAAACATGTGCTCTGGACACTCAGAGTCACCTGACTATTTCAAGCTTGCCAGTTGTAGGGTCCCTGCCTTGCCCCCACCTGCCAGGCCCACCCGTAGGGGAAAGAGGGGATGTTTTCCACAACAGGGAAGGGCTCTGTTCACCCCACTTGCTGTTTATTGTGCATTAATGAAACCCTGTTTCTTCTGGGTGTTTAATTCTTTCCATCTATTATGCTTAGACAACTCATTAACAATCATTTGTTATAATTAGACTTCAATTTTAGGCTCCTTTCTCAGGGGAGGCAATGCAGAGTTTTTAAACATATTTACATCATAAACAGCTCCAAATCTCTGGGTGCCACCTCTGCCTGTCCCACGCTAGCTCCTGTCCCTCCTCTTCTCTCCTTCCTTCCCCTCGGCCACTCCCGGTTCCAAATGGAGGAGTGAGGTTGAAAAGGGGGAACTGAGTGTGCCTAGAGGGCCCTCAAATCCTGCTGCTGCCCCAGTCCTTCTGGCCTGGGCCAGGCCTCACCGAACAACAGTGGTGTGACAATATGGGTGGCAGACTGCCCTAAAACAGACTCCTCCCACTGACTGCCAAAGAGTGGCCCCTCTGGCTGCTGGGTCTTTGGGTATTCCCAGGTAGAGTCACATATGCACAGATACACCTGCCCAGTTGCTCAAGTGTGAAAACCAGACACATGACCACTTAGCAGAGGGCATCTCTTGTGAAGATCTATTTTTTCTGCTTCTAAACCGAGACATCAGTTCCAACCACCATGCCTCCCCCTAGACTCCTTTAAGTTTAAGGATTCCTATCCCTTCCAGTCTTCGCTGGCAAAATCATCGGATCTCTATTTGAGGGATGAATGTTTGTTGAAAGAGTGAATGAAAGTTTTAGTGGAAACTGCATGGGCATTCAAGTCAGACAGACCTGATCCAAGTCTCAGCTCTAGAACTGAGGCACCCATGTGACCTTGGCACCTGGTTAGTTGTCTCTGAGCCTCAGTTTACTGATCTGTAAAGGGAGGATAATAATGTTTACCTTGCAGAGGATTTGTGATGAAGGGAGATCATTAAAAACGTGAAGTGCCTGACATTTTATAGGTATGGTTCGAGCTATGATAATATTAGTGGATAATTGTATGAACTTATGAGTAACTATAATCATAATCCCATGAAGATGCCTCAGGAGTCATTCTGTACAACTTCCCTTCCTGAGGCGAGGTGGGGGGGGGCAGTCTTTCTACAGCATCCTCAATGATGAATTCTTTAGAGGTGGGGAGCACAGTGCTGCCCTGTCCCATTAGTGGGCAGGTCTCCTTATAGGTCCAGTTACAACCAGCCTCCTTGCAACAGTCCCCTTAGCCCTGGCCCTGGCCCCTGGCACACTGGGAATCTGCCTCCTGTTCAAGAGTGGGTACCCTGGAAAGCCCCCATCCGAGGATAGAGGAGAGGGCAGGATGGAGGCAAATGCCAGGATGGGGTAAGACCTTTGGGAGGAGGGAGAGAGACTGATGGGGGAGCAGGGGCTGGACCCCTCAGAGGCTGTGGGAACCACAGGGAGCCACAGGAGGGGAGACAGAGACAGAGAGGGGACACTGGGGGAGAAGGATTTTCTATCAACAAAACAGCAGGACAGATTCTGGCTGGTCTCTGGAAACATCTTCATCCGCTGCCTGCGGCAAGCTCTGAGCTCCTTTTAGCTCATTACTGGCAATTAGTCCTCTGGGCCCAGCCTGGGGGAGGGGAGCCACTATTAGCTCTCACTCCCCTGGACACACACACACACCATGAATCAAATTGACAACTGTGCCCAGGCCTGCCCTCCTCGCCCTGCTCTGTGTGTGGAGCAGGATTCGCGTGTCTACATAGATGAGGTGTGTGAGTGCATGTGCATTCACACGAAGATGTCACAGGGCAGAGAGTATGAGCTCACATGTATAACCATGTGGAAGTGCAATGGTGCAAAGGAGAAAGGAGTGTGTGCACACTGTAAGGAAGAGGAAGACTGGCATTCGGAGGGGATGGTTGGATGTGGGGATCCATGGTTACTCCTGGGCTTCCATTGCCTTAAGAAAACTGGCCTAGGTGCTGATTTGGAATTGGGGGTTGGGGGGATGGGGGTTGGGTTTAAAGAGAGGAAAAGGAGAGGAGTTTCTCCTCTCAGCTCCATCCCAGGAAGGCTATTCCTCTAGGAAAAGTAAAACCCTACTGACGTGACTTCTAGGGAGGCACACCCAGAACTTACTCTCCGCCACGCCCTTTCCTTCCAGGTATTTTAGCCCAGCACGGTCCAATAGAAATATAATGTGAGCTGCATGTGCAGTTTCAAAGTCTCTAGTGGCTATGTTTGTTAAACAGAAAAGAGAAACAGCCCTAGCCATCTAGCTCAGTTGGTTAGAGCTTTATTATCCCGATATACCAAGGTTGCGTGTTCAATCCCCAGGCAGGACACATGCAAGAATCAACCAGTCAACCCACAAATAAGTGGAACAACAAATCGATGCTCCTCTCTCTCTCCTCCTCTCTAAAACTGAGAAATAAAAAAATTTATAAAGTAAAGAGGAACTGCTAAAATTAATTAAATTTATTTTGTTTTAATTTTATTAAATTTTAAGTTAATATTTAAAATTCAAATAAATGTTTAACATGTAGGCAAAACAGCATCTTAACATGTAACCACTATTTTAAAGTATTAATGAGACATTTTACATTATTTTCCCATACTACATCTTAAAAAATTGGTGTGCATTTTGTGTATAGCACATCTCTGTTGGATAAGCCACATTTCAAGTGTTCAGGGACCACATGTGGCCAGTGGTTCTCCACAGACCAGGGAAGGGTGGTGAGTGTGTCCTGGGGGAGCAGGCAGAAGTTGGGGTTGAGGCAGTGCCCTCTTTATTCTCTCACAGGACCTATCGGCTCCTTTCTCCACTGACTGTACCCAACCCTGGTCAACAGCTGGGAGACATGGATTCAGTCTCAAGGGTCTTACTCTAGAAAGTTCCCCCTTTTCTCTCACTCCTGTGCTTCCTACTGCAGTGTTGAGTCCCTTGTGCAACCCATTCTCATGGGTGCTTCTGCCCCCACCCTGCTTCATCTAAGAGACTTCGGGGTGCATTCACACAAAGATGTCACAGAACAGAAAGTGTGAGCGCACATGTGCAGCCATGTGGATGTGGGGTTGTGCGAAGGAGCGAGAAGTATGTCCATCTGCACTTGTAAGGGAAAGGGGGACGGGCATTGGGGGGGGGTGAACTAGGTGTGAGCAGGGGAGCAGGATAGGGGAGAAGGGGAAGGCTAGAAAAGCCCTAAGTCCTTAGGAGGCGTGAGGAGGGGATGTTGGGAGGTGGAGGGTAGGAAGTTACCACAGAATAAAAGCAGAATTTCAAGAAGATGACTTTTCAGCACCTTGGCCCCCTTATCCTTTGAGGTTTCCAGTCTCCTCAGCCTCTCAGATTCTTAGGCCCATCTAGATTGCCCCCTAGTTTCTTTCACCCACATCCCCGGTTTCCTCACCCCTCAGCCTCTTATCATCTCCACCTCTTGGTCTTCGTATCTCTCTGTCTGTCAGCTTCTCAGCCCTTCACTTCCGTAGCTCACTCTCTGCTCCCTCTCATCATCTTCCCCTCCACTCCCAGCCCAGCACGCTGGGATAGGAGGAAATTCGGGGAGTGGAGACCTGGAGTGGGGTGCGAGGGCCTGAGCTGGCAGCATCTCCAGGAGAGAGAAGGAAGGAAGACCCTCCCAGTCCCCTCCCATCCTCTTACCCCTCCTCCCTTCCCCCTCCCCCACGGGGCTGCAGTGATTCCACAGTCTCGGGGCTAGAGGGTCTCGGGGCCCCTCACTAATGTAAGGTTATTGTAATTGATATGAAGGTAATTGATAATGTGTTACGGTGAATAATGTCTTCAATTTTCTGCTAAATCCCATTTTTGTAGCCATCTGGGCTCCTCCAACTGCCCCCCTGGGACGCTGGGTAATAGAGAGTAATTATTCTCAAGTCATTTACTTTTTCAAAGTGTTTAGTGCTTATCTGTTTTACAATTAAAATGGAAACGACCCTGATTCACTTCCTTTCTTTTTTATTTAAATAGCACTCACCCCCCCACACCCCCCCTCCACTACACACTTTCAGTCGCACAACCACACAGGCACACAACCCTCCAACAGATCTACAGACACACGCACACATGCACACACACCCTTGTATTTGGCAATATGTCCATATTTCAACGACAAAAAAATACATGCACATTTTCTTTGTCATTCACACACACAAGCACATATATACAACTTTACATCCCAACAAGGGACACACAGCCTCAGTGACAGAAATACAGGGCAGGGCAAAAGTAGGTTTACAGTTTTAGTGACTAAGAGAAAGACTTTATTTATCCTTGTGTTATTATTTATTAATTATTGTATTATTTTCCATAAGAACAACTGTGAACCTACTTTTGCCCCACCCTGGACATACCCCTCGCCATTCTCCTTGGAGTAGGAGGGTCGGAAGTGAGCAGTGTCAGGGTGGAGGACAGGGGGAAGGGGTCACCTTGGATGTGTGTGTCTGAGTGTCCAAGATTATCAGACTATGAAAGGTGAGTATCTGCTTGTCCACACGAGTGTGCTCTAAATGTTTACTTCAGAGCGTGGCTTCACCTGTGGCTAAAAATGTGCAGATTTAAAGCAGTAATGTGAGCAAATTCATGGCCTGGCTTGTGTGTTTGCATATGAGTTACTGGCGCGGGCAAGTGTGTATTGAGCTAGTGTTCATTCACACTCAGTTACACACTAACGAAAGGCCCTGGCATACAGCCCCAGCATGGACACGTGTCCTCAGGAGAGTGGTGCAACCAGAATCCAGAGGCACCTCGCCAGGCCGAGTTCACCCAGGATGCAGAGACACCGCACCCTGGAATCTGAAAAATTTTAACTGAAAATGTCACAGGAACACATAACATGGAGGGTCAGGAGGTGCAAAGGTAGGGGGATCAGGAGGTAAAAGGGCTGACACAACCCCCTCCCTCACCTTCCCTACCCAGCTGGCTCCTCCAACTGTCCTTCCTGTCTGAGAACTCACTGGCCTTCCCACTGCCTGACCCACACACCCCGTACGGCCCCCTCACTGAGCCCTGGCTTTGAAGATGCGGAGGCAAGGTTGGCCCTCAGTGACCAAGGAGCATCCTTGGGCCGTTTCCCACTGGCGGTGCTCTGTGGACACAGACTTCACCGGCAGTGAGGCACTAGCCGGTGGGGAACCAAAGGAAAAGATTATACACCCCAAATCCTTCCACGTGACCGGGCATGGAACCTCTCAAAGGTCACACAAGGCTGTGGGAGGACAGCTGAGCCGTTGCCCTCCTTGGGACACTTCAGCCTGGCACGTAGGTGACCGGTGGAGTGGAGGTCCATTGTACAGATAGTGAAACTGAGTCACATTGGGGGCCAGGATGGCCATGGGACCCCACAGGGAGTCACACCTGCAGTGGCCCAGAGGCCTGTCTGCTTTGCCCAACACTTGCTGTCCCCAGGGCCTCCAGCTGCAGGGTCTCCCAGCCTTTCCCACCCTGTGGTTCTGTGGTGGGACAGGTGATGAGGGGCAAGGGGGACAGAGCCCAGCCCCTGGTGCCATCCCCCTGGAGGTTCACAGGGGACCAGGCCCAAGACTGTGACCACCCCCCACCCAGGGGTTCTTTTTTTTTTTTTTTTTTTTCATTTTGCTTTTTAAAATGGGAGGATGGGTGTATGGGCAAAGGATGCTTCTTTCTGCTTTTCCCCATTCCTCATCTTGTGGATGTCTGCTTGGTCCTCCCTCCTCCTCCCTCGTGGTCTGGCTTTCTGTCTCTTTTGGCCCCATCTCTGTATCTTGTCTGGCCTGTGTCTTTGGCCTTTTCGTCACCCCACCGCCTTTCTGGGGGCCCCTCTGTGTCTGCTCCCCAGTCGGTCTTTCTGTGCTGCAGCCGGCACAGGGCACCGCCCTGTTCCTGTCTCTGTCTC
Organism: Pipistrellus kuhlii; assembly: GCF_014108245.1. Lineage (NCBI taxonomy): Eukaryota > Metazoa > Chordata > Mammalia > Chiroptera > Vespertilionidae > Pipistrellus > Pipistrellus kuhlii. Next base: position 31,751,107 of record NW_023425460.1, read on the forward strand.
GGGGTCTCTGTCCCTGTCTCTGTCTCTCCCTCGGCCCCTCCCTGACTCTGGCCCCTCGCACCTTCGCGGAAAAGTAAACATTTAATTTTTTTTTGCTGCTGTTAATAGATTTAATGTTCATTTGTTGGTAGCCCAGGGGCAGAAACGCGTGACATTTCAAATAATTGTTGTTTCAGGGGTATCCTCTGGAGGGAAATGCGGCGAAAGTGTGGAGAAGATTTAAGCAAATGACTGTGTCAGCTTCTATTTACTCCTGACAGGATCGCCGGGGGCGCGGCTGCGAGATAACCATTAGCGCGGCCGCCGATAAAGCGGGGAGGCTGCCTTTCCGAGGGCTCCGCGGCCATTACGGGAAAGTTAGTGTGAAACATGTTAAATTATCCCCAAAGTGGAGGGAGCGGGGGAGGCGGCGGGGGGAGCGGGCGGCGGGGGAGCGGGCGCGCGTCCGCCGGGGCCGGGGAGCCGGGCCGCGCCCCGGTGCCTGCGCCGCGCCGCCCGCCCGCCGCCCAGCAGGGGGCGCCCGCCGCGGCCCGAGCCTCAGTCTTCCGGGCCCGGAGGGTGGGTGCACGGCCGGGTCCTCGCCTCCTGGGGGGCTGAGGGCGACAGATAGCCCGGTGCCTCCAAGATCAGCTCCATGGAGTAAAGAAAGACTAATTGTGAGGCTTTGGACAGATCGGCCTCCCTTCTTTTTAGGGCCTCTGCCCATTCCTCAACAGCCCCTCCTGGGTGCGCAGGAAATGCACCTACATGTGCGGGGACCAGGTACTGCTGAGGTTTGTGCAGAGACCCAAGTTCACCTCTCTGATCTGCCTCTGAGTAACACCTGCAAATCCTCTTGGCCTCCGTTTCCCCATCTACCCGCACACCTCACTCCCTGAAGAAGAGCTGAATCCGTGAGGCCATCTGTACGTCATTTGAGAAACCATTAAATGCGATGCAAGTGAGAAGTATTGTTATTATGGTGCGTTAGTTATTATTAACATCCCGCTGTGCCCGCAGGAAATACCTGCGCACAGGCCGCAAACGGATGGGCGTGGGAAATAAGACCCAACCGCAGTCCTCCCGCTCCTCCCCATTTTGCTCCTGTGAAGCCACTCTTGGGATAAAGAAACATCTTCGGGCTAGTCTGATAGAGGGAGTAGTGCTCCAGGCTAACCCCCTACAAAAGCCTACAGAAGATTCCCTGATCTGCAGTTTCACTTTCTCTGGTTTCAGTTACCATCCTCAACCGTAAACATATCAATGGAAAATTCCAGAAATAAATAATTTACAAGTTTTACATTATGCGCCCTTCTGAGTAGCAAGAGGACATCTCAAGCTGTCTCTCCATCCCACCCAGGTGGTGAACCATCCCTTTGTCCAGCAAGTTCATACATTACCTGTTAGTCACTTAGTAGTATCTGATTTTTAGGATGACTGTGGAGGTATCACAGTGCATGTGTTCAAGTAACTCTTATTTACTTAATAATGGCCTTAAAGTACAAGAGTGGTAATGCTGGCAATTTGGATATGCTAAAAAGAAGCCATAAAGTGCGTCCTTTAAGAGAAGAGGTATATGTATAGGGAAAACCCATAGTATATATAGCGTTTGGTACTATCCATGGTTTCAGGCATCCACTGGGCAGAGGGGGGGGGGGGCGGGCGGTGCGGGGCGGTCTTGGAGCCTATCTCTGCAGGTAAGGGAGGACTACTGTATCTAATGACAGCATTCCTGGACCAGAGCACTAGCAATACCGTGGAGGGGGAACCATGTGGAGCAGGAGGGAGGAGAAGAAGGCAGAGGGGACCAGCCTCCCCTTTGTGGTAATGGTATCTCCATCAAAGTTTCTTCCTTTCTTTAAAAAAAAAAAAAAATCCTCCAAATATATTGAGATTGTTCTATCATCTACATTATATTTTAGGCCTTAGAACCCAACCTGTGGTGCAGCAGCAAGTGAGTGACTTGAGTGATCATTAATACTGCCACCTATTTACTCATTTCCAACACCCTCTCTGATTTCCAGGGGCTCTGAGGTTCCCCCAAATTTACCCAACATTTTTGAGCCTTTCCTACATGTCAGGCCTGCTGGAGGCACTGGAGAACCAAGACTACTTATGCCTTCCTGGAATTCACCTTCAAGCAGGGGGGCTGATGTCTACAAAAGATGACAGTGGCATGTGAGTGCTGACATAGAAGCACATACAAAGTTCTGCACATGCAAGTGGGAAGTTTTCTCAAAGGAGGTAGCATATGATCTAGGGCCTGGAAGGATGGGGCAGAGTTTTCCAGGTGGGAGAAATGGGTTACTACATAACAATGATAATAATCCCTGTGGCCACTCCAAACAACAAAAATAATAATGATAATAATAGCATTTAATCAGCAGCCAGGTGAATGGCATAAGTATGAATATGGAATACAAAAAAAAAAGCATGAGTTAGAATATAAAATACCTTATAGGGTGGAGACAGGATTAAAAGAGAATATATATAAAACACCTGGCACAAAACTGCTAACATTTATTGAACACTTACTATGTCCTAGACACTATACCAAGCACTTTAGACATTATCTCATTTAATGTTTTCAATCTCCTTAAGTGTAATGATCTCCTCATTGCAGAAAAGGAAAGTGGAGGTCAGAGAGGGTAGTTTGCTTGCCAAGTCACCTAGCTAGTGGGTTTTGAGACCATATTATATTCTGCTTTGACTCTAAGTCTGATTTTCATGAATTATATTGTGCCTCTTCCTTTAATAACAAAGGCAATTCTCTATTTAATCTTTATACCAAATCCTGTGCTATAAATGCATAGTTTCTATGTATCCGTAGAGACTAGGGCTTGGTTGGTGTTCATTGGATGGTTTATCAGTATGAAAAGGAAGATTCTAATTTCAAAATCAAATTTAGATCTATTTTGTCAGCAGGTAAGTTCTCCAGATCATGTAAATCTTTAGTGAACCTGATCATCCCCATTGATTAGTTCAGATCAAATCAACCTTCCTTCCTCACTGATCTGTAATTCCTTGCATCCCTCACCACAGGGCATCACAGGAAGAGGAATCCTGCTGTGATACATACACAATTCTTTACTTCCACCCACAAAATGAAGCATACTCAGGCACAGGCCTTACACACACCAATAAGGCCATTATGGTTTAAGCGATTACCAAGGATATAAGGGAGTGGAGTGAAAATGCCTGGGTTCCAGTTCCATCCTTTGTCAACTGTACAGCCACAGGCAAATTACTTTCTCTGCCCCAGTTACTGCATCTGCAATACTGGAAGAGCAATTCCTCCCTCTCAGGGTTTTTTAGTTTAAAATGCCACAAGATACCATTATAGAAAATCTGGTATACAGTAGGCACTCAAAATTTGCGACACACAAAGAGGTGCAATGCCAGCACTCATAACAACCCAAGCAGAGATGCCACACAAACCTGCAGACAAGTCGTATAACACGCCAAGCAGTAGACATACTTAGATCTGCTGGTTGTGGGCTGCCAGAGTGCTTGAGAGAAGGTGCTCTGAAGTAACCTTAGGCAAGTCACTTAACAGCTCATTTTAAGAAAAATAAAACAGTTAAGGGCTTTAAAAAATAACCATAATGATACACTTAACAAAATTGGCAATAAATTTCTAATATCATCAAGTACTCAATCCATATTCAATTCAAATATTTCTTTTTTCTTTTTTTTTTTTTTTTACATTTGGCTTCAAATAAGGAACCACACAAGGACCACCCAATAATGTATTTCATCATTATCTCTCTCTTCCATTATCTTTCTAAATGTGTAGTATGACCCTCCCTTCTCTTGAAGGCCCACAGCCTTTGTCCAAAAGAATGCCCCACATGAAGAAAAAAAAATTACGTTTTTTAAAGTTTATTTTTAATACACAAATAATACATGAACATATTCTTGGTGGTTAAAAAGAAGCAGAAGAGACATATGTAATACTTTCAACAATAAAGAATTTGAAAAGAAGAAGAAACGAGAGGGAATCACATTCTATTGATCAAGCAAAAGTCCCTCTAGAGTCTAGAGTCTACCATCCATCCCCAACATAAGCTCTTTAACCTCGGGAAATCTAGGTTTTCTCATATTTAAGATGGGAAGCCCTCTCTTCCTGAGGTTGCTGTGAGTGTTACATTATACACAGCTTAAAAGCGCTTGGCTCAGTGCTGGGCTCGCTGTCAGCGTTCAATAAAAGTCGCCCGTAATGATTTCCAGTCATTGCTATTATCCAGGCGAACGCAGGAAAGCCGCCAGTCCCTGTGCGCGTTCAGCACCCTGGACAGAGGCGCCGCGCCCCGGCCGCCCGCCCGCCCGGCTTGCGCGCGCTCGCGGGGGATCCGCGGGGGGATCTGTAAATAAAGCCGCCGCCTTCCATTGGGCCCCGCGTAGCCGCTGAAGGGAAAAGCAAGCCGGGACTTTCCGGGCCGTCTGCTTCGGAACGCTTCTGGAAGAGACAATTGCCCGGATGCGCTCGGGCTGGCCTCCGCGATGCCCGGGTCATTTGGGACCTGGGCCCCCATCCTTGAGCAGGAGGAGCTGGGCCGAGTGGGGGCTAGAGTCGGTGCCTCAGTGTCCCCGGATGCAGAATAGCCAGAGGAGAGGACCACGAAAATCATCACAGAAAGCCCCTAGGGACCTCCCCCCTTACTCCCCTTCTCCCCCCCCCCACACACACACACACACATACCCCGCAGGAGCCCACTCTAGCCCCTGCAGCCCTGGGGCGTGGCGGGGGAGAGGGGGCGCGGCCTCCGGAAGCCAGCCCCAGGCACCGTTAGCAGGGAGCGGAGACGCCCTCGAAGGCTGATTTAATTAGGTGACACAGTGCCAGGCAGGGATGCGCGGGGGGAGGGGAGAGCAGGGTCAAAACATTTTGTAAAAATCTGTTTCACAAACGCTGCTGCTCCCCTCGGGGTAGAGAGAGATTACGCAGTCTTCGGTGTCGCTCAAGGCAGGCAAGAGGCGGCCAGGAGCGCGAGCATTTCCTCCTGCTCAGCCTCCGCACCTGTCCCAGGGGACATTAGCAACTGTGAGTTGCGGGGCAGGGGTGGGTGACTGGGAAGGAGACCCCAATAAGGGGAACAAAGTGCTGTCTGTCCAACGCACTCCCTCCACCCCCATCTTCACACGGGTACTATCAGTAGCAATTTCAGGAAATTCCTATTTTCCAAAAAAGCTATCTTTGCAGAGCAGGTACTCGGCCACTAAGGTCAGATCTTGGTTATTTACTCACTGCCTCAGTTTACTCAACTCTCTGAAAACTAAGGACCCTTCTAGAGTTGATCTGAGGAACACCGGAAGTAGATATGTGATAGTAAGCACTTCCTGGTTCATTATTACTACTATTATGTTATTACTACTAGGTGCCAGGCTAGCTGTTTGACATCTTTTGACCATAATCTTTACAACTGTATGCCACAGATTTGATTATCCCCATTTTACCAATGTGGAAACTGAGACTCGAAGATTAAGTGCCATATTTTTCGGACCATAAGACGCACTTTTTCCCCCCCAGAAGTGGGGGGAAAAAGTCCCTGCGTCTTATGGTCCAAATATAGCCTACACATATACCTTAAAAAAAAAAGTTTTTTTACTTGCCCAGCTCTGTGTGGTCTTTGTGTGCTTGCCCGGCTCTAAAATGGTTCTAAATGCTGCTGTTTACTTTACAGGGTTGATTACATGTGTTTATGACTGTGATGTTGGGTTTTAATGCACATAAAATATTTTAGGACACTATTAGTTTCAGAATCTTTTTTTCTTCATTTCCCTTCTCTAAAAACTGGTGCGTCTTATGGTCCGGAGCGTCTTATGGTCCGAAAAATACGGTACCTAGCTGTGTCACTGACCCGACCTAGACAGATCTAGGAATTGAACTCAGACTGGAGTTAAAGTCTGTGCCACTTCACCATTGTGCTGCTGAGCTGCCCATTTTCCACCTGTGACTTTATCCCAGGAGACCTCAGTGGACCCACCAACATAACTGCATGCCTTGCCCCATCGTGTCTGGCACACCCAAGCCTACCTCAGGCACCCACAAGTGTACATGGCACTGAGAAAAGAAAGCATGCAGCACATGCACACGCACATGTCATCAGAGACATACAGGGTTACCCTCCCACAGAAAGATCCTCCCACACTCACCACATCATTTAGAGGTAAAGCAGCCTGCACAGAGGAGCTTACCTGCCATTGATCACCGGGGAAAGGGGATTATCAAATGGAAAAACAGTGAGACCCAACATCGCAGGAGAGACGGAGTAATGCACAAATATACAAAGCACATAACACTTTCACATACAAATACACTGAGGCGCTAAACCATGAACTTGTACACACACACACATTCAGGAAGATAGTTTTTTTTCTTTTTCAGGAAGATAGGGTGGGTTTGTTTGTTTGTTTTGCAAGACACTATTTACACAAACACATACTGAGATACATAGCCACAATACACCCCCTACCACACACCGTCACATACCGTCTCATGGAGAGGTGTAGTTCCACACTCACACACAATATCCCCACCCTTGAGAGAGGTAGCCAGGCATGACAGAGAGAAACCAGTTCATGTACATATGTTCCCCAGATCAGGGGAGACGGGGAACCATAATCTCACAGGCTCACAAACACACACACACTGTGTTTGCTCTCAAACCCACTGGGAAGCTGGCTTTAACCCAAGTTTCCTGCCTCCTGAAGTCTTCAGGGCATGGGGGTCAACTGGCTCCCTTCTCCTCCCTCCTCCCAGCTGAGCCTCGGGCAGTGGGGACACAGTCCTCTAGCACACGTGGGAGGGGGACACTGGACAGCCAGTCTTGAGGACATCTTGTCTAGCACCACATCCAGTCCAAGCTGGGACCAGCCACTGAGACTTGGGGGACGTTCTCCCATCTCCCAGATTCACTCCCACCGCGATCCCAGTCTCATGCCCCAGATCTGGGGAACAAGGGCTGTCGCCTCAAACCTCTCCCCCACCTGTTGTCACCTACCTGTGCAGTGCTCTGTCTCAGCAGCTCAGAGCTCCAGCCTGGGCAAGATCCCGAAGGCAAGTGGGTGGAGCCTGGTTCCATCCTTTTGCACCCCCCAGTTCTAGCTCCCTCTGCAGCTGCCCCCCTCCTGCTCCAGCCCCCCAGGGCAGCCCCTCCCCTCCTCCTGCCTGCTCTCCCAGAGCTGTGTCTCTTCTCTGAAAGCCAGACTAGGGACTTGGGGGGGGGGGGGGGGGGCGCAGGGAGTAGATCCCAGGAGAGGAAGTGCATCTGACGGCCCCGGCACCAAACCTGGGGGGCTGCAGAGGGGAGGGAGGAGCAGGGAGGCTTCTCATTGTGTGAGGGAAATTTTATTTTTAACAGATGCTAAGGCAGATGGCGCAGAATTAACAGAAAATGGGAGAGGAAAGAGAGGAAGAACATTACTGACTCCGGAGAGAGTGGACATTAAAAAAATAAAGAATAAGGGAATGAAAACAAGTTTAAGTGCTCTCTCCGGGGGGGGGTGGGGGGATGGGAGGGGAGCTGAGAGGCAGAGAGGGACAGAGCAGCGTGGTGATAACCAGAGGCGTGAAATTACAAAAGTAAAATTTGTGGGACTCGGGAGGGGTTGAGAAGGCCCCAGTTTCACTGCAAAACTCACTCAGAAATTACTGATGTGATGTTTGAGCTTTTATCATTAATAATCATCGAGAGGGGCGGGGGAGACAAAAGGACTCCTGGGCTTGGAGGGTTTGAGGCGCCAGGAGAAAAGATGCTTGAGCCGTGGGGGCGCGGATGAGAAAAGTCATCTCTGTGACAGAAAAAGGAAGGGAAGAGAGCAACACTCCGGGAGATACAGCAGAGACAAGTGGAGAGACAGAGGCTGAATAAAAAAAAGGAAGGAAAGAAAAAAATGTGGGCGAGAAAGAAGAGAGGCTTCAGAAAGGATAAAACAGGAGGGGCTGGGGCATGAAAGGAAACTAGACAGGACATTCAGAGACAGCAGTTGAGACAAAGGAACAGAAAAGAACAGACAGTGATCGAGGCAGAGGGCCAGAAAAACGGCGCCAGAAACATGGCCACACTAGTGCACGAGGTAAGTAGCTCCAAAGGTGAGTGAGCAATGTTCAAAGTGACCACAAGCAGGGGCCAAAGGAAACAGGAGAGAGAGGCCGAGGAGAAAGAGCAGAGGCCTAGACAGAGAAACACATAACGAAAGGAAGAGTGAATGACAGGCACACGGAGGGAGTAAAAGAGACAGAAGTGGAGAGAGCAAAACTAAGACTTTGAAAAAGGACATAAAAAGAATTCGGGACAGAAATGACAAAAGACAGAAAGATTCACACAATCAGGATGAGAAAGAGAGGTGAGATGGGAAAAGGAAGAAAGAAAAACGGAGCCAGAGACGGGAGAAACAGAGAGGCTGTGGGGGAGGCGACAGAGAGGGCAGGAAGGGAGGAGAGGAGAGGAGACAAAGAGGAATGGCCGTTTATCTCTCCTCCCAAATTAATTGAGGCTACATCAGCCTGAGCCACTAAAACGGAGCGATTATGAATGGGTTAGTCACAGGTGGAGTTAAAGGCCTTCAGAGGGATATTAGCCAAAATTGAGTGGCTTTTAATTTCTTTCTAACGAGAGACTGTGGCTGGGGAACCAGGCACCGCCTCCGCTCAGCTCTACCGCTAAACACGGCGTGAGGGCAGTCCGAGCCACTCGCCACCTGACCTGTGTGGCACGGGCAGCCACGTGGAAATGGTCATGCTTGAAACATGCCTAAACATGCCTGAAGCATGCCTGCAACATGGAACACAATGTGGGGCAGTCTAATGGAGGGCCAGTAGAGATGGGGAGGAGGGGTCACAGTCATTGAAAGTGGCCAGTTCAGGGAGTGTGGGTAGAGGCTGGGCAGTCTGCGATGCGAGGGAAGGTGAGAGGGACAATATGCTGCCATTGAAGAGTCCTGCTCTTGTCACAGAGCTCTCCAATGATCCCTGACCCTACTTTCAGGAAAATTTCATGGACGACCATTATGGCTTATCTCCACTGTGGAGAAACCAGGATCCTGAGATGAAAAGAACCGCAAATGTACACTTAAATGTAATGATGCCCTGAACCTAAAGCAGATGGTGAGGTGGAGAGAGCACAGAAACAAGAGGCCAGGGACTTGGGTGTGAGTCTCAACCACTCTCCTAATTTATAGCAGAACCTTAGGCATTACCCCTGTCATGGGCCTCAGTTTCCCCATCTATAAAAGGAGGGAATGAAAGTCTCAGATCCCCTCCAACTCCAATAATCTGATTCTATGCAGCTGGTCTTCCTCTCCGAAGTCTTATCCAGGAGTCTTGGCTGCTATGTTTAGGACATAGGAAGATAGGGTATGGGACCCAGACAAACAGCTGTGACTGCTAGAACAAGGTATGTGTACCCAGGAGGGTACAAATCAGAGCACGTGCAACGAATTTCAAATGGTGGGTAAGCAGGTGATGCATGTTAAGCCTGGATGCTAAGGCCTAAATGAGGCCAGAGAGGAGGGAACAGCAGCACGGCCTGGAGGGGCCAGCAAGGGGGTGGCTTGAGGTAAGTCACGAATGGTGATGGAGGGTAGAGGATGTTCCTAGTGGGGACACCGAGAACAAAGGTGCACAGGGCCCACCCCGGTTGAAGCCAACCCTCCATGAGAATATGGTGGGCAAGGGGAAGGGAGGAGAGAGAGGAAGCAGTGGGGCCTGGGCTCGCAGGGCTATGCAGCTGGAGGGCACACAGTAGGTTTCTGAGCAAGGGCAGGAAAGTGTTTGGGGATTTGCATACCAGGGGAAGGTCACTATGAAGCAGGAGCAGGAGGGGGATGTGGAAGCAAGCCAGCAGGCAGAGAGCTGTGGTAAAAGGCTGGGTGAGCCCGGGTGAGGAGGAGAGGAGGGGAGAGCCAGAAGGAAAGAGCCAGCAGGACTCAGTAACTGACAGGATGTGGGGCTGAGGATAAGACCAAACAGACGATGAGCTTGGAGTGTCAAGGCCAGCACGCTGGGGAGAGAACTTTGGTGCAATAGCAAGGTGGCCAACCCTGGGTGGGAACTGACACAGACACAAAAGTATTGGCTTCCATCCGGCAGAGCACAACGAGGCTGAGGTGAGGCAGTGCAGTTCAGTGGAAAGTACATTCCTCTGAGCATCTATGATATCCAAGTTTTTGCCTGCCTCCACCACCAATTAGCCATGAGAACTTGAACAAGACCCTCCCCACATCTGGGCCTCAGTTTGTCCATCTCTAAAATGTGCGAGTTCAGGGTCGAGAGCGTCAGCCTGCGGACTGAAAGATCTCAGGTTCGATTCTGGTCAAGGGCATGTACCTTGGTTGTGGACACATCTCCAGTAGGGAATGTGTCGGAGGCAGCTGGTCCATGTTTCCCTGTCGCCGATGTTTCTAACTCTCTGTCCCTCTCCCTTCCTCTCTGTAAATAATCAATAAGATATATTTTTAAAAAAATAAAATGTGCGAGTTTGTCTGGGCTCTTGTTAAGTTTCCCTCTCAGTCAATGGTTCTGAGACTCAAAGACAAAGCCTGGCCAGAGACCTGCATGGGACAGGGACAGGGACTGGGAGAGAGACCGGGCAATCCTCACTGCCCTCAGGTCCCCAGAGCCAACAGCTGCGCCCCCTCCTCATTGGAACCCTATTAACACTCAATTAGAGGGCCTGATGGGCTCCAGCCGGAGAGCCCCTTCCCTCCCCGCACAGACAGGCCCATTCAGGGCTCCTCTGATGGGCCCACGGGGAGAAGGCTTCACTCAAATCTATAACTCACTGCGGCGGCCGCCCAGCCGGCCTCTCCTGCCTCCTCTTTCTTCTTCCATCCCCGGGTGGAGCCCACAGGGTTTGGGTGGGGACAGGGGGTGGGGGCAGAGCCCACGCCCTGAGCCCCAGAGATGAAAGTGAGCAGGCCCCGGAGCAGAGGAAGTGGGAGGGGAGAGGCGAGGAAGAGCGTGTGAGAGTGTGTGAGAGAGAAAAATGACAGGCCCTGAATATTGGGCGCCCTCACTTTAAATCAAGATAAAAGACTGAAGTGGAAAATGAGAGTCCAGAGAAACCCCGGACGGCTCGGGGCGCTAATGGAAACACATGGCTGCCGGCTGCGGGCTTGTCAGCTTCCCCCGGCGCTGCCATTCCCGTCTGATAATCCGGCCTGCCATAAAATTAGACTAGCAAATACCTCCTGACAAAGATGCATGTTTCTCTCTATTGTGCCATCATAAAAAAAACTCCGCTGGTGACTCGGGGAGCCGCAAACTTCAATTTAAATTTACAGTGCTGCGGAAGGAAAGTGATATGCACTCAAAAATTTTAATAACCTATTAAGTTACGACTTCAATTTCATTTTATGAATATTTTCCTTGGGGAGCACGGCTATCACAGAGAAAGATAGAAATTTAAAAAAGATAAATAGTGCCATTAATCTCCAACATTTCTCTTCCATTATCCTTGAAAATTAGGAGTTATTTTTGTTCAGATCTTCATGTAATTAGCTCCCTCCACTTGATTCACTAGCCAGAAAATGACCATGTTCAGAAAATTAAAAATTTGTCATTAAGTGGAATTTAACATAATATCATTTATCTTTATCTATTCCCCAGCTGACAGCAGGAAGCCTTGGCTGCCTTACCGGCTGGTGTGTCAGCGTGGGGAGGGACTGCTCAGGGGAGACACTGGGAGAGACAGAGACAGAGACCGGAGGGAGGAGAGAAGCCAGCAGGGAGGTGGCCAGAGCGAGACTGAGGAGGCCTTGGGAGCTGAGTGTCAGCCATCCTGGGGAGGCAGAGGAGGCTGAGGGTGGATGGAGAGGAGGTGGAGGCAGAGAACGCTGGTCTCAGCAGGGACACTGGTGGGTATGGGCCCCAAAGCAGGGCAGACAGAAGAGTTGGGGGTGGGGACAAGAGGAAAGCCAGGAGAGGACCTCAGGAGCAGATCCCTAAGGAGTCAGGTGGCTGGTCGGGGCGCTGGGGTGAAGAAATGACTTCAGAGGATGGCGACCCAGCAGCATCAAAGGAACTTCCAGAGAAACAGGGCTGGGGGCGGGGCGAGAAGGATAGGTAGTCACTGCATGGCCTCCTCACCCCAGGGGGAACTGGACACCATCATTCTGACCACAGTCTGGCCTCTTCAAGAAGAGACAGAGAGACAGAAGGAGACAGTGAGAGCCAGAGAGGAAGTGAGACAGTAATGAGAGCCAAGAGGCAGGAGAAGTGAGGCAGGGGAGGAGACATGGAGACATGAGACGGGGAGGAGGCAGGCGGACAGCAGGGCTTCCCTCGTGAACTCAGCCCCAGGAAGGCTCCATGGTAGAAACTCCCCAACAAGCCCTAGGACTTCCCTCAAGGGCTGCCTGTCTCCCTCTCCTCCCCTTCCTCTAAACAGCCCCACCCCAGTCCTCCCAAGCCAGAAATCATCCAACAAACCATTCAGACCCAGTCCTGGATGGAGCGAGCTGTGGCAGAGCCTGGGAGACTGAGAACTGGATAAAGGGATTAAACAGCGGCACATTAGTGAGAGATTTAGAGTGTAATAAACCCATTTCATAATAATATGTGCGTTGGGGCCAGTGATCCATCATCGAAGGAGCCTGTCCGTGGCAGGGGGGAGAGGAGGGGACCACTGACCTGCAGGGAGGGGGAAGCTGGACGGATGGCTGAAGATTTTTCTCAGGGTCTCAGGATATGGGGAAGAGGTGCAGCTGGCCCCTGGGGCCAGGAAGGAGGAACAGGGATTCTGAGGGTACGTATGGCTCAAACAGCCGCAGGAATCAACCTGGGGAATCTGGACAGAGGCCTGAGGACCTGAGAGACTGGCCTGTCATAGACTAGGACTTCAGTAATGAGGGCAGAAGGGTTCGGGGGTGGGGTGGGGGTGGGGGTGGGGGGGAGTTTTGCAGGAGTCTGCAAACCACAGAGTTCACTGCTCACAGACAGGACTTAGCAAGCTGAAGACTCCCAAGTAAGCCTGCTCCTTCCATCCTGGTTTTGTCACGTCTGGCTCTCTGATCTTGGCAAGTGACTTCACCTCTCTGAGCCTCAGTTTCCCATTTATCAAATGTAGATACTTAGGCTGGTATCATAGGATTGTTATAATGGGTTTAAAACTGCTCTAAAGCAGAAAATCCCGAGGAAATATTTTTATTGCTGTGATTCCCCATGTGTGGCTCCCACCCACATTTACCTCCTGGAGGAGACTCTGAGCTTATTCAAGAGCAGGTAGGAGATTAAATGGTTGACTATTTAATCTCCCCTGTTAATAGGGCAGAGGAAAAACATTATCCTGTTGAGGAAACCAGCATCAAGGGTTAGAAAATAAACCTTCTCCTAGAAAGGGGATTGAGAAATAGGAAGGGACCAGGTAGGTCTCAGTTGTCCGTCTCAAAATGCTGGGGAAGGATAGTGGGGAACCTGGAGATGCTGAAGCCACGGGGAATGCCTCCAAGAGGAGAGAGCAGCGGGGTGGCGAGGGAGACTGGGTTTATACGGGCGATGGTCTTGGGTGGCCCAGGAGGTTGTGGCAGGAGAGAGGAAGAGTGGGGAAATCAGACTCTCTCCGCCATCCAGCTGTCCTCCTATCCCAGGTGTATCACTCCCTGTCCTCACCCCAGAGAGGCCCCGGGGGCACAGCCTTCAGCTTCACCTGAGATGCAGTAGGTGCTCCCACAGGTGGGAATCTTCTCCATTCCCAGCTCCAACCAATCTCCAATCTGCTCTCAACTTTTAGTTAACTCTCTGCTTAATTCCTAGGAACACAGACTCCTCCCTGGCACCTCATTCCAATGAATGGAGTCTCCTGAACCCTCAATCCAGGAAAAGCTATCATTAATTCCTCCAGAATAACGTTTCACTGATACCAGAACCTTCCTCCCCTGTTGAATTGATCAAGGACAAGTTTATCTGCTTGCACCGTGCCCCCCCTCCTCCGCCCCCGCTGCCACCCCTAAAGGCATTGCCAATCCTCCCAGCTTCTGCTGGAGACCTTCCAGATGCCACAAAAGAACAAGGGATGTTTTCTCCCAAACTCAAGCTAGCACATCTTTTGCTTCTTCCTATAAATATTTATTATATGCCTACTAAAACCAAACACAAATATCCTGTATTACAGAGCAGTGGGTGAACCATAAGTTCTCTGTGAGTTATACGGACACTCTGATGTACCAGGAGGAACAGATCTCCACAGGCTGGCAGGGAGAGTACTGATGGAAGTGCTGTTGGAGCTGGGCAGGTATTGGCCACAACTTCAACAGGTGAAGCCAAGGGGAGCAGCTCAGCCAGAGAAGAGAGGGGCATGAACAGACATGCAGAGAAGGAGGACAGCAGCAATTCAGGGGGCACCCACTCTGTGCCCCGCATATGCTGGAAGCTTTCGGCCATATTATGTCATTCATCTCTCCCATCACTTTTAGAAATAGGTGTTATTGTCTCCAAGTATATAAGAAGTTCAGAGAGGTTAAATAGCTTGCCCAAGGTCAGACAGCTAGTAAGTGGCAGAGCCTGGACTCGAACCCAGAACTCGTTGTCTCTGAAACCCTTGCTCTTTCCTCTACACCATGGTGCTAGGTGTGCTTGGACAAAGAGGAGCAGCCTCGTTTGTCTGGAGCAGAAGGTGGGTGAAGGGAAAGTGGAAACTGCCCCACATTGATCATTGCCGGTGAAGAGTGTGGCACCACCTCTGGGACTGCAAGGCCATTCCTCCAACTGCACAGAGCATCTCAGCCTTGCTCACAGCGCCCTGGAATTCAGGAGAAGCAGGGACACAGGGAGAGGCAGTCCTCCAAGCACATGCTCCTTCAGTGCCCTCCCCCCCCCCCCAGACTCCCCTACCTCCCTCCTCTCAGCATCGAGACTCTTCCTTCCATGGCCCTCTTCTGGATCTAGGATCCTATTTTCCCTTCCCCTCACAAATACCCCCAATTCCTAATACATACTTGTTGCCTCCCACCACCAATACCCTCCCTGAGCCCTCTGCTTTTACTCACCAAGTCACCAATAACCTCCTCATTAAAAATAAAATTCCAATGACTTCTTGTAATCCAGCACTATAGTTCCATTATTAAATTGGCTTGGTAAATTAATTATTCAGTCTGAGCTTCAGTCTCATCATCTGTGAAATGGGAATGACAATAGTACCTACTTTAGAGCATCGAGATATAACTGTTAGAAGTGAATAAAATAAGGAAAGAGCATAGTATAAGGTCTATCGTAAGTGTTCGATAAATATTGGTTGTTATTATTTTTCTCTACCTTTATTCTTCTTGATTGCAAATCTTTGAAAACCAAATAAATAATGGATTAATAGATGATAAATGATACCCCATTATTTATAAAAAGACTCAAAGCTTCTTAGCTAGGTTCTTGAGACCCCACCACCTTCTTAGCTAGGTTCTTGTTCAAACCTAGATGCTCCACCCACTTCTTCCTCATGTGAAAGAATGTGGTCTGACAAAGGAATTTCCAATATGGGATCCGAGAAACCCTAATTTTTTAAAGGCATTTGGAAGCCCACAGAGATTTTGTTTTAGTTTTTGTATAAAGATATACTCTTCAAACCCTTAATAAAGGGTCACACATTCACAGAAATATTATGAACTAAATTATAACACATTCGAGATTACTATATGATAAACATGTGTGCTAATTGGCATATTTCCCCTAATGATTAAAAAGCTAAAATTTGAGCCTTTATAATATATGCTAATAAAATACTGTATTTCTCAATTTTATACATTGGATTTGTTTGAAAATGGCAGGGGAGCTCTCTAATTAAAAAAAAAATGTTTGAAAATTATCAGTAAAGTGGAAAAGGTCACAGAAACCTAGGTCCCAGTCTCTAGTATGCTACTTCCTTCCCTAAGTTTCTCAAGCACTTTGGACTTCCATTTCCTCATATATATGTGCATATATATCAATCATACAGGTGACTGACAATAGGTTTAAATAAAGAATATATGAGAAGATGCCTAACACTGCACCTGACAGAACTTTGGTAATATCAAAAGCTAATGCATATTGAGTACTAACTGTATGCTAGGCCCTGAGCTAAGAGTTTGCATATATTATTACAATTCACCCTTGCATCAACTCTGTAAAGTTTTACCCTGAATTTCATTTGTAGATGAGGACCCTGGTGTTTGGGATGACTGAGAATTTGCCAAGGTTCACAAAACCATAGCTGTGGAGTTGGGTTTTGAATCTAGGCAGCCAAGCACTAGAGCCTGCACTTTTAAAAAAAAAATTGAGCATTTACTAGCTGTCTGGTGCTGTTTTAAGTCCTTTCACATGTTCTAAGTCATGGTATTCTCACAACTGCTGTGGCAAGTCGTGCCTTCCACAAGGCTAGCACAATGTGGCTTTGCACAAGAGGTGGAATCTGCTTCCCCTTCCTTTGAATCTGGGCTGGCCATGTGATTCGTTTGACCAATAGAATGTGACGGAAGTGACACTTTGTGACTTCTGGGTTTAGGCCTTAAGAGGCTTTGCAGCTTCCTTAATTACCTCTTTGAAAGCCAGCTACCATGTAAAGAAGTCTGAGCTGTCCTGCTGGAGAGGCCATGGGGAGAGGGGGGGGGGGGGGGAGGACGAGGGGAGAGGCCCTGGAGGATAAGGAGCCACCTGGAGGAAAACTAAGGTTTTCTGGCCAACAGCCAGCCAGCACCAACTGTCAGGCTTGTCACTGAGGCCGACTTGGATATTCTGACCCCAGCAGAGTTTCCAGATGAATGCAGCTGCAAGAGTGGATGCAGCCAGCACCATGGAGAACAGAAGAACCTCCCACCATGAAAAATGTAAAGTAACAAAGACAAAAAACAATCTCGTTTTTAGCCACTAAGATGTGGGGTGGTTTGTGATATAGCAGTAGATAACTGAAATAAATAAGGTGTGTACTACTATAGTGGACTCTTGAATAACGAACTTTCCTTGCATAAGTGGACCATGCAGTTCAAATCATATTCAAGGGTCACTGTATTTTCCATCTGTGGTTGGGAATCCATGTATGCAGAGGACCAACTTATGTGGATTTAAAAAATATATATTTTATTGATTTTTTTTTTTTTTTTTTACAGAGAGGAAGAGAAAGGGATAGAGAGTTAAAAACACCGATCAGCTGCCTCCTGCACACCCACTACTGGGGATGTGCCTGCAAACAAGGTACGTGTCCTTGACCGGAATGGAACCTGGGACCTTTCAGTCCGCAGGCTGACACTCTATCCACTGAGCCAAACCGGTCAGGGCTTATGTGGATTTTTTATTGTGTAGGTGATTGGTGCTCCTAAGCCTCATGTTGTCCACAGGTCAACCATATTTCCTTATTTCACAAATGAAAACAAAAACAAAAACGGGACACAGAGGAGTTAAATAAGTCACCAAGGATTAAGCCACTGAGTGACAAACCAAGGCTTGAACTGAGGCATTCTGGCTCCAGAGACCACACAAATAACCACTAGGAACTGGTAAACTGAAGAGTCCCTCAAAGATGTCCTGGACCTAATCCCTGGAATCTGTGAATATGTTACTTTACAGGTGAAAGGGATTTTGCAAATGTGATTTTGTTAATGATCTTGAGTATGCATACTATAATCACAAAGGCCCTTGAAGGAGGGGGGCTGCAGGGTCAAAGGCAGAGAGGAAGGTGGTGTGATGCAGGGGCATGAGCCAAGGGATGAGGGCAGCACCCACAAAGTGGGAAAAGCCAGGAAACAGAGTCTTCCCTGGAGCCTCCAGAACGCCTGTCAACATCTTGAGACTGACTTTGGGCTTTTCACCTCCAAAACTATAAAATAAGTTTTGTTGTTTTAAGCGTGTGATAATTTATAACAGATGCACTAGAAAACTAATCATGGGAGCTCTCTTATCTAAAGGGAACTGGACTCTTCCCACAGGAGCCAGCCAGCCCAGTCTCCTTGTCTTCTGTCACGTTTCTCTAGTTGTTGAAAATCCCCTTCCCCTCCATCTATTTAATCCATTTCTGCCCACTTCTTCCAGGAAGTCTTCTCTGATCATCCTAGCTCACACTGTTCTCTCTGTCCTGTCTCTACAGCACTTGATGTTCTGTACCTTCTTACTCAGCACTAACTAATAACAGTGCTAATGTGCTGGCGGGCAGCCCAGTGACATTTTTATGAGTGTGAGTCATCGGATCTGAGGACATCAGGCCCTAGAGGCCCCTAGAGAGTCTATCCCTTCATCTTTTGGATGATGAAACTGAGTCCCAGGGAAGGGAAGAAAGCCACTTATCCAAGGTCACGTATTCGAGGCTTAAAGACAGGCCTTCTGACTTCAAATGCATAAGCTCTTTCATTTAGCAAGTGCTCATCAAGCCCTCATTATGGGCCCAGCACTGAGTTAGGTGCTGGGAAATCACTAATGATCATAAGCGGACCAGGTCTCTGCTCTCACAGTGGCCTCCGATTTGTAAGACAGGTCAACATTTATACAATAATCAAGCATGTATAATTACTCGCCATGATAGGTGTTCGGAAAGAAAGTTTCATAATGCAGGTGGTAGGAGTGCAAAACATAGGGAACAATTTTAAGCAGGAAAATCAGGAAAGGCTTCATTGAGCAGAGAGGTGAGAAATGGAGAGTTGAGTCCACTAGATCTTTACGGGGGTAGAGGAGAGAAGAAACGTATTTTAGGCTGAAGGAATGATGTGTACAAAATCCCAGGAGCAGGAGGGAGCAGTAGAAGAGGTCGGGGGAGAAACCCAGGGTGCCTGGAGAGTCAAATGGACAGAGAGAGAGGTAACGATGAGGCACAGAAGTCCACAGAGGTCAGACCACTGGGCCAGGAGGCAGTAGTGAACGTTTGATTTTAATTCCACTGGCCAGGGGAGGCCCCAGGAAGGTTTTAAGCAGGGCAATGACATGTTCTTATCTGAATTTTATGGTGTTCTCCCCTCAGCCAGGGCCTTCTCTTATCTCTATAGACACGTTAGAGATCATTGTTATAGGGAGTTTTATGCCGCTCTGTAGTCCACTTCATGTCTAACCTTGTGCAAGGCAGGTGCTCCATGAATATGTGTTGATTAACCTCTCAGCAGCATGTGATGCTGTTGATCATTTCCTTCCTCTTGAAGCCCAGGTTTTCGGCCTCTCTCCATCCTCTGACCACTCTGCCTGTCCCCCTACCACCGCCATATTTAAGCACTGTTTCATCTTCATCTTCTTTTTTCTTTGTCTATACTCTCCCCTTTGGTCATCCTCTTGCCTCCAACAAAACTGAACTCATCCTTCTGGGCAGGACGTAAGTTCCATGAGAACTGGAACTTTGTCTGGTTACTGTTGCACCCCCAGAGCGTGGCACACAGCAGGCACCCAATAAATTATTTGATGGAAATATATACTATATGATTGTTTATATGAAGCTCAAGAACACACACAATCAATCTGTGATCAATGTCAGAATAATGGTTGTGGGGAAATAATGACTGGGAAAGAACACAAGAAAACCTGTGGAGGGCTGGAAATCTTGATCTTGGTAGTGATAATACAGGTGTCTGCATTTGTAAAAGTTCATTGATCTGGAAGCTTATGATTAAGTTCTTTACTATATGTGTGGGATATCTCAATAGGAAGATAAAAAATAATGCAGTATCACCACTCTCCTGCAAGGGAATTCCTAATTTCTTACTGCTTTATGTGTCCACCTAGATGCTCACCTCATGGTCTTATCCTACCTCCCAAATCAGCTCTTCTCCTGACTTTCTGTTCCCAGTGTTTTTACCACTATGCTCCCAATTATTCAGTTTCCACACCTCAGAGCCATCTTACCCATATGCCACCTCTTCTTCCCTTCTGCCTCAGCCAGCTTTCCAAGACATATAAACATATGTGGTCCTGTGGTTATACAAGACTTTAACCCCCTGCTATTACTCCTTAAATTATGTTAGATAGCAAAACAAAAAGTATGGCAGGATGGGAGTAGGAAATCTAATCTAGTCACAGAGATCTTTAAAAGCAGGGTCACCCTCATGAAGTTTGGCTCAGTGGATAGAGCATTGACTGAAGGATCTTGGGTTTGATTCTGGTCAAGGGCACATGCCCAAGTTGTGGGCTCAATCCCCAGTAGGGGATGTGCAGAAGGCAGATTCTCTCTCATCATGGATGTAGCTCTCTCTCTCTCTCTCTCTCTCTCTCTCTCTCTCTCTCTCTCTCTCTCCCTCTCTCTTCCTCTCTGAAATCAATAAAAATATATTCTTTTAAATAAAAGCAAGGGCCAAAACCAGTTTGGCTCAGTGGATAGAGTATTGGCCTACAGACTGAAGGGTCTCAGGTTTGATTCAGGTCAAGGGCATGTACCTTGGTTGCAGGTACATCCCCAGTGGGGGGGGGGGGGTGCAAGAGAAAGCTGGTCGATGTTTCTCTCTCATCGATGTTTCTAACTCTCTATCTCTCTCTCTCTTCCTCTCTGTAAGAAATCAATAAAATATATTTAAAAAAATAAAAGTAAAAGCAAGGTCTTCTCTGGCTGCTAGCAGAAGAGGAAGCCAGAGATATTCAGACAGAATACTGCATTGTTGGCTTTGAAGATGGAGGGTTCACATGCAAGGACAATAACTGGTTGTAAGAGACTGAGAGTGAGGCCCAGATAACAGCCAATGAGGAAATAGGGACATAACTTCTACAACTGCAGGGAACTGAATTCTGCCAAGATGAATTTGAAAGGTGATCTTCCCCAGTGAATTAAAATAAGTGTTGTTTGAAGCCACTAAGTTTGTGGTAAATTGTTACAGCAGTTGCTGAAACTGGCCTGCCAATCTCTCCAGCCCCCTCCCCCTGCTCTCTGCACTTGACCCCCTTACTCCTCAGGCTCCCTCCTGCGACTGGGCCATCCATTTAGTGTTCCTTCTCCTGGAACAGTCTTTCTTTTCCTATTTGCCTGAGTAACATCTATTGTCCTTCCAATTCTGATCTTAGTGAAGACTTCCTCCAGGAAGCCTTCTCTGATCTCCCTGACTAGGCCAAACTACTCAATTAGAGGCTCTTGAAGGCCCCTCTCCAGACCTCCTAGAAGTAACATATCTCTTATTTAATTGCCATGAGCTCCATCAGGACTGGGGCTGTTTCTGATCATCATCATTTCCCCAGGACATAGCACAGTCCCTGGTCCAGAATTTGTGCTCAATAAACGTCTGTTAAAGGGATGAATGAATGGAAGGAGTGCAAGGACTCTGCTTTAGCCAAACTGATTGCTTTTCCCACAGATACTTTCTTGTCTCCACCCTTTGTTGACTCATATCCCTCCATGTGATATGCTCTTTTGCCAACTCTGTTCTTCTGTAAATTCAACCCACTCCTGGTAGTCTCAACCAAGTAATATTGACCAATATTTTGGCTTTCAGTGACTTCTACCTCCATCCTTCCCCTCGCTCCGACCAAGAGTATCTGTAGTTTGTATTATTTCTTTCTGATTATGAAAATAATGCATGCACATTGTAGAAATTTTATTGTATATAACACTGATAATGCAAACTATAAAAGAAAAAAGAGAAACATTTCAAATATCACTTCCCAATGATCATTGCTGATTTTACTATATCATATGGGGTAAAAGTAGATTTATAGTCGTTCACATGGAAAATAATACAATAATTAATAAATAATCATACAATAATAAACTCTTTTTTGTGTACCCACAACTATAAACCTACTTATGTCCCACCCATATATCTACCCATTTTTCCATACATAAGCATGGAAAATTTTTAAACCTTACAACAAATTAATGAGGTTTATATTGTTCTCAAATTACAAAAAAAATTAAAGTTTTAGATAAATTCAATAACTTGCTCAAGGTCACCTAGAACTAGTAAAGAACTCCGAATTAGAACAGAGCCAGACTGGGACCTAAGATTCCAGCCTCATTGACTCAGTACCTGGCTCTCTTTGCTGTGCTCACTGTCCCTCCCGGCCCTTCTCCCTTTCCATCGCTTACTCTCTTACATCCCTGCTCTCTCTCTTCAAGCCCAAAGCCCAAACTCCCTCTGACACATTCCCTTTAACCTAATCATTCCACTTCACTTTGACATTTTTTCTAGTAATAGACCACTTTCAACCTAAATGTCCATCAATCTGGTTTAATAAGTAGCAATACATACTCACAATAAAATATTGCACTGTAAGCCAATCAATGATTCTCTCTCATCATTGATGTTTCTATCTCACTCTCACTCTCCCTTCCTCTCTGAAATTATATATATATATATATATATATATATATATATATATATATATATATATATTACTACATTGTAAGAATAAGGGATGTATTTATGCATTACTCTGGAATAATCTCTAAAGTAATTTGTTAAATAAAAAATGTGTATAGTTTGCTTTCATTTGTGAACATAGAGAATATTTCTATATGTGTGTACAATATTTCTATACACAAAAATGACACCAGTATTTGCTTCTGGAAAGGAGAATATAGAGATTGAAAGTGAAGGGGGAGAAGGGGCTTAATTTTCACTGTATACCCATGTATAATGTTTAAATTTTTGTCATATCCATACATTTAATAAGTTTAAAAAAAAAAAGCAAAAAATTCCAAGTTTTCTCTGACCATCCCACTGAGCTCATCTTTACTTCATGAATGTGAAAGTCTTGGTACATGGGTGAGCCCTGCTCCCTCTTTCTATTACTATAGCCTCCCAAGTGAACTCACATATCAACCATTTTCAGAGACGGAAGACTTAGTCTTCACCAGACAAGTAGGATCCTGCAGTCACTTGAAGTTCAAGGAAAAGGCTTTTGTTCTAGCCCCAGCTCTGCCATCTGCTGGTTGTGTAACCTTGGAAAAGTCAAGACACCTCTCTGACGGTAGATTCAGTCTCCTCCATCAGGTAGGTAAAGAGTTCTCCATCAGCCTCCTAACTTCAAATGGTCTGTCCCCTCTGCCTAGAAATGGGAATCATCCCCCCTTTCCTCTCTCAGTAGCTCCTATCCATCCTCTAGACTCAGCTTCATGCCACTCCTGAAGGAGGACTTCCCTAATCTCTTAGTTGAGGTCCTGTCCCCGTGCTGTGGCTTCTCCATCACAGGCTGGTAACACTTGGTGGGCGTGACTTGTTCAGTGTTTGCCTCCCCGGTTAGACTACAAGCGCGATGAGGACAGGAACTGTACTGTGCTTATTATACCTGGCACATGGTTCCGGCTCAGTAAATATTTGCTCTGAGAATAAGTGATCCATATCACACTCGTCCAGACCCTCTCTTCAGTTCCCACTTTCTTATTTTATTGACTTTTAGAGAGGGGAAGAAATATCAATTTGCTGCTCCACTACCTAAGCATTCATTGGTTGACTCCTTCATGCACCCCTACCAGACCTAACCACAACTAGGACTGCACTCCAACCAACGGAGCCACCGGGCCAGGGCAGATCCTACATATTAATAGACTTTAGCGGCTGGTTCCCCCTGGCCACTCACGAAAGAAGCGTGTCACTGGGAATGGTGCCTCTCCAGTCCTGTTCTCCCCCTAAAGTCTCTCCGCCGGCCTGAGGCATCAGAGCCTGTGATCTTCCTCACCATCACATCCACAGTCTCCAGAACAAACTCCTGCAGGTTCCAGTCCCATCTAGGTCTCTCACTCAGGGCAGGGCCCCACCCAGGCCAAGGCCAGGCCCCAGACCCATTCCCTGCCCCCAGCCCAGCCTGAGAACATGGTGGCCCAGCCCAGCCTGGCAGGCTGGGCCCATCAATCGTGCTCCCAGGGGTACGAACCAATTTCTCTTGCTTTCCTGAGCCTGTCTCCCTGGCGGAGCCTGGAGGAGCCTTCAATCGCATTAATCCCAGGCTGGCGGCGGTGACGAAGACGGATTTCTCCACCAAACGATCCATTTGTATCTCTCGTGCACTCACTTGGTTTTTTTCTGTGCGGATGTTCAAAATATCATGAAAAAGGCGTTAGTCGGGTAGCTGTGGCGCAGCGAAATAATAGAGTGATCCGGCAATGCGCTCCTGACCTTGCAGGACAGCTAATCCATCCGCACATCTATCTTAATTATTCCCGGTTACAAAAGAGAAACTCCACCATTCATTCATTCCAGACTGGCAATTCCATTTTCCACCCCCACTCACGCCCCATCCTTTCTCCACCATTCCCCTGGCCAGATAGGCCCATTCACCAGTGCTCAACAGCCTCCCCTCGGCACCCCAGTCTCCCCACTTCTGAGCCCACCCGAAGGCAATCCAGGACCTAGCCCACTGATTCTGGAGATCAAAAGAGAGGCACACTAGCTCCTTTCCCCACAAATCTGACCAATCCACCGGAGGAAAACTAGCTACCAACTCAATGAAGATTCAGCAGACACACACACACACATACACACACACACACACGCAGCCATAGACTCATCCATTCTCTGACATCAGACCTCCTCTCATACAGATATTAGTAGACAGACCCAATCCAAAGCAGACCATTTTAACTCTCCTGCTGCCTGGGCACAGATGTTGGGACAGATGCTAGGATGGGCATTTTAACTAAGAGTGGGTGTCATGGGGTGCCATGGGAATGTCTTGGTCTGCCTGTCTCCCATCCCCAAAGCCAAAGACCCCACCCACTGTATCTTCTCGGGCTTCCTCATTACACAAGTAAGAGCCGGAGGAGCAAGGTGGAGTGTGGGAGAGGAAGAGAGTAAAAGAGGGGGAGAAGTGAGAGGAAAAGAAGGAAAGGGAGGATGGAGGTGGTGTGGCAAGAAGGTCGTGGACATGGCACGTGAACGTGTCTGTCTGTGTAACACAATTTGAGCTAATTGTATCAGATCCACTTAGGGGATGCCTGTGCCAGTCTCTAAAGCCCTTTCTAATTCTGCCCTTAATGCACAATTTTTCAGATCCCTCATTCTAATGATTTTAATGCAATCAGCAAAACTAGGCATGTAATTGTCTTGGCTCTGTGCTTGGCCATGGTGGCTCCTGGGAACCCTGGCTCCCAGCTCCCATGCTTCCTCCACCAATCCTTCCCTCTCTCCGTGTTTACCTCTCCATTCAGCCTCTGTCAACTAGTACAGAGTGAGACCTGTCCAGCTCCAGGGGCTGTGGGAGAAAAAGGAGGAGTTTCAGTCCCAAATCTGAGTGAGGGAAGGACACAGTGTGTCTGTCTGGACCAGAACTGGGCAGTAGGGACTGTCTGCTGGCCCAGCCCTGGGTTTAGAGCTCAGTGGCTACCCCCCCCCCCCCTTTCCCAGAGCAGCCTGGGCTGGGCCTGTGGGGCAGTGTGCAGGGGAAGGGCCATTTGTCCTGAGACAATGGGAGAAAAGGGGTCTCAGAGCGGCTGTTGAGAGTCAATTTGTAGTGGTGACGGCTGAGGTTGCTCCAAAGGCTGGGAACAGCTGGAGCTCAGGGTGACTGATGGGTGGGCCCAGGAGAGGGGCCATCGGTCTGGCAGACACAAAGGCCCCGATGGTGCGCGGGTGGGGCCTGTCAAAATCATTAATTGCCCGAGATGGGAGCCCCTGACTTCAGATGGGACCAGTGGGCAGGGGGAAGAGGTCAGGGGCCTACCCCTCCCTCCCTGCAGCCCCTCGTAGGCAACTCAACTACCCACACACACACACCCCTTATTTACATAGACACCCACCCCCAGCCTTCCAGGGCCCTGGCCTCACCCCATTGAGACTCCAGGTTCCCTTCCTGATTGAGCAGCTCTGGCTGGTTGTGGGGGGGGGGGGGGGGGGAGAGGGGCAATCCTGGCCTCCTTCACGTCTCGGGGAACAGAACAGCCTCTATTCAGGACCAGGAAAGAGCGCCCCTCCATGTCCAAGGGGAGACACGGAGGCCCGCGGTGATTTCTCCCGCTTCTTGCCCTAGACATTCCCCCCCAGCGGAGCGGAAGGGCAGTGTCACCAGGAGAAACCCGCCCCCTCCCCAGCTCCAGCGCCTCCCCCGCCCCGCAGGTCCCCGGGCGGGCGCGGGAGGCAGTGACCCGGCCAGGTGGTGATGATGCGGCCGGCCGCCTTGGTCACTCTTGGCCGCTCCCCGCGCGCAGCCCGACCCCCTTGCACGGGTCACGGCGCCGGCAGAACTCCCTGACACAGAAACGCCCGGGGCCGCGCGTGCCGGGACGGCCCTCCGCCTGATGGGAAGCGACAGCTCCGCTCCGCCCCCTCCGCTCCGGGCCCTCCCGCTGCTCCTCCCCTGCTCCGGCTCACAGGCCCCAGGCAGGCCCAGCCCAGGATGAGCCCTGGCCCTCTCCACCCAACAAGTCGCTGCCAAGCCCTCCAGTGTGTCCCCAGACTGGAGAGGGAAGGAGGAGGAGCTGAGTGGAGGGGGAGTGGGGACAGTGGGACACCCGGCGAGGCACAGGGCAGCTGTCAGTGATGGCCGGGGAAAGCAGACAGCAGCCAAATGGTTTGTCTTCAGGGCACTGCTTCCGTTTTCCCCACGTTCCCCTAGAAAAAAGACTGGAAAGGAACGCACCAGCGAACCCTGGGAGCTCTCCTGGGTGTGAATTCATTCATACGTGGTTTTCCTTTCTTCGTGTTGCTTATCTGTGTCTCCTGGGCTTTTGTTTGTATGTTTAGGGGATTGTGTGTGTGGTGTGTGTGTGTGTGTGTGTGTGTGTGTGTGTGTGTTTGCATGTTTGTTTGTTAAACATATCTTGTGTGATTTCCCCCCAAAGTTTTAAAAAGCCAATCCGGGAACAGGGGCTGCGATTGGAAACTCCCACCCAGACTCTAGGGCCCCTGACACAGGGAGCAAGGCTAGTGCACTGTGGATGCGCTGAGGTGTCAGATCAGGCTGAGGAATGACCCCTCACCTCCAGGGGCCCTGTTCCTCCTCCCACTTCACCACCAGAGGTAAAGCATGTGTGTGGGGGGGGGGGGGAGGAAGCGGGGGCGCATGGGGGCTGGCCTTAGGAGAAAGGCCCAGATGTACAAAAGCAGTCTCTCACCATTTCCTCACACATGGACCCTCACACACTCTGGGGCATGCTGCCACACGGACACACATCCACATGCGTTCACACATGTACTGACACACCTATAAGCCTATCCTTATAGACATGACCACACGACCAGGAACATACTCATTCACAACCACAGGCTCCTACAAGCACTGGTGGCCGTCCTGTTCCCACAAACTCAGCATGACCTTCTCAGCCCCGGACAAACACTAGTCATGGGCTCCTGCTCTCAACCTTCCGCCAGCCCACACCCATCAGGGAGCGAATGCCTCATTCACCTCAAATGCCCTCATCCATCCTTCTGCAGCTGCTTTTCTGCTCTCCTCCACGTAACCTCCTCCTGGCTATCAGCCTCTCCTATCCCTCGCCCCAAGGCTCCTACTCCACTTCTTAGCTGTGAGAAATGAGGGGAAATTTGCATGCTCTACCACCTGACTTCAGTCCCAGGTTTGGTATGGAAAAGAGGCCTGAAAGAGAAAATGATACCGAAATTGGTTTGGCTCAGTGGGTAGAGTGTCTGCCTGCGGACTGAAGGGTCCCAGGTTCGATTCCGGCATGTACCTTGGTTGTGGGCACATTCCCCAGAGGGAGGTGTGCAAGAGACAGATGATAGATGATTCTACCTTTTTATCTCTCTCCCTTTCTCTCTGTAAAAAATCAATAAAATATTTTTTAAAAGAGAGAAAATGAGGGATCCCCTATGAAGCCCCCAATAAGAGGCTGATGTGGGATCCCTGTGGGCCCCCAAGGCTGTGTCTGGGCCCTTCCTGTCTCCCACCAACAGACTGCTGACTGTGCCCAGAGTCTTTCTCTTCCTCTGCCCTCTCACTCCTGCCCATCCTGGGTGGCCTAGCCTGGGGTCCGGATTCTCCAGGAAGCTCCCCCTCCTGGAGCTGCCAGCCCAAGGCCAGGCTGTCCACTGGCAATCTTATCCCCTGATTGTACCCCTCACTGAAGGGATATTCCTTCACTTTTGATTCTCACCCTGGTTGTGAACCCTGTGAGCGCCTAAAAGCAGGGGCAGATTCAATGCACCATGCATTCCCCACCCCTATCGGCCTGGCATTCCCTCGGCTGGCTCCTTGAGGAATGAGCTGGGGAATGTGAGTATGGCTTGTGTCTTCCCTGGTGAGTGTGACCTGGGTGAGTGACGAGGAGGTGGGAGTAGAAGCAGCCACAGGGTGTAAGTGCCCATGGCCTGTTTCCTCTGTGAAAGTACTAACAACCCATCCATTCCTCCCAACTACCCTGAGTGGGAGGTGGCCATTTTGTACAGAAACAGAGGCTCACAGAGGTGACATTATTTCTCTAAGGTCACAAGGCTGGGAGTGACAGAGCTTGCCAGACTGCCAGTCTCTAGGGCCGGGGACACTAACGGCTTCTGCCTCCCTGGTCATGGCCCAGGATGGTGTGGTGGGGAGGAGCTGCTTTCTGATAACCATGCTGCCCCACCCCCACCTCTCCAGGGCGAGGGAGTTTCCGGTCCCCTCTTCGAATGGGCCCAACGTCTGTTGCCTTCTTCTCAGCTCCTTCCTCTGGCTCTAATTCCCCTTTATGCCTTCTCTGCTATCTCATCTGCACAAGAGCACCATCACCTGTGTTCCTTTGGTCGTAAAAACATTTCCACGAACAAGAAAACAGGGGCTACTGCCTTGGCTTCGTCACTGACCAGCTGGTGGC
Organism: Pipistrellus kuhlii; assembly: GCF_014108245.1. Classification (NCBI taxonomy): domain Eukaryota; kingdom Metazoa; phylum Chordata; class Mammalia; order Chiroptera; family Vespertilionidae; genus Pipistrellus; species Pipistrellus kuhlii. Next base: position 31,779,684 of record NW_023425460.1, read on the forward strand.
TATGAGCAAATCACTAGTCACCCATCTTCTCTGGCCATGGTTTCCCCAAGTGCCCCCAATCTGGCCTCCAACCCCTGGTGAGAGGAGGGCAATCGCCAGCACCTTGCCCAGCCCAGCCCAGCCCCAGGCCTCCCAAGAGGGGTCTGGGCTCCAAGAGGGCTGGGAAATGCTGCGAATTAATTACCATCAGACCTCCGGCCGCTGTTCATCTCAGTAAACAAACATTTTAATACGCAGTAATTAATTACATCTGCCACACCGACCCTCCTCTCGTTCATCCTTCTTCAGCTTTTCTTCTGTTCACCCTGAACCAACCTCCTCCTCCCAGTTGGAACCTGAGAACCCAGGCAGGGCCCCTTCCGGCCACTTCCCCAGCCTTCTGCCCCTCCCCCCCCCACCACCCACCGGGTGCAGGTGCTCACATCTGCCACACTATTCTGCAACCTTTTGTTCCTTTTCTGGTTCTTTCTGACAGTCTTTTGTCTCTAGTTCTCTCTGCTTGGATCCCCCCATCCCTGAGCCGCCCCACCCCCCAAACAAAGTCTGATGCCAAGGACACCTTCTGGGAGACCAGGAAGATGAGGAAGCCAGTGGATCTGCCCCCAGGTCCCCAAACACATGTGCATGCCTTTCAGCTCCTCAGTGGCCCAGCACCAGGCTACTCTGTAGGGATCATCTAAAAGCCAGAACAGACCCGTTTCCAGGCGCATCCCTCCTGGCCCTACGAGCTCCCAAGAGTCCTCCTGGACCCAGTCCCTTCCCCTACCCCACTCCCCGCCTCCACAGCAGCTCAGGGTGAAAAGCACGGAGTGGACACATCCGCCCAGGTAAGCCCACCTGGCCACACCACAATACCTTCGCGCCATCTCCAAGAACCAGGAGTACCGAGACGGCATCCACTCCCCTGCCTCAGTACTCGCCAGGGCTAGGCAGCCTGGCATGGTGGGTAGGCATGTGGTACCCAGCCCGAGGAATGGAGGGCACCCCTTTGCTAGAGAGGTTCACTGTGTCCTGTCTGGAGTCCGGTGGGAGCGAGAGAGTGACCAACAATGCGTCGGAAGCGAGAACCCCCAGGTGAAAACGAGGCTAGGGGGACCAAGAGCCTAGGGTTCGGAGGGACAGGAGGGCGAGAAGAGAGCCGTTGGCGGGAGAGTTACGGCCCAGCCCGGCCACGCCGCCGGGGGAGCCGGAGCGACGGGCGGGGTAGGAGGGGCGCCACCAGGCGTGGCGCAGGGAGCGGAGCAGAATGAAATGCAGATGCAAAACGTGCTCGTAAGAGTTTCCCCTCTCTCTCCCCATCTGCCAAAGCCGAGATTTTAATCTTTAATCCATGAGCAATCAGCGAGCAGCGGCGAATGGCACATTACAGATGTTTTACTGTCGCGGGCGCTCGCAGCCTCCGCGCTCCGCACAGGCGCGCCGGGCGCCCGGGCCCCGCCTGTGCCCGCCCCTCCCCCTCCGGCCCCTCCCCCTCTCCCTTTCCCGGGTAGTCATTTAGCAATTTCCCCCTCACTGGCTCGCTCCTGACCCTCAGTGGAGGTGGGAGTGGGGCGCAGGACCATTAACCCTTCCTAGCAGGCCTGGCGGGGGTACACGCGGGGGCACTGGCCCGGCGCGGAGGGGCAGCCCCCAGCATTGCTTGGAGGCAGATTCTCAGCCGTGTCCAGGCCGGAGGCACAAAGACGGAAGCATCGTGTGCCCCGCTAGAGGAGCAGTCCTACCCCTCCATCCCCTTTCCCGCCCTACCCCACCTGGGGGAGGGGTGGGGGGAAGAGGCCTCTGTGGCTCCTTCCATTAGCGCTCCAGATGTTCAGCTGCGCTGGGGCTCTGACTGGTTTCCAGATGTTGGGCACCTCTGTTCTCCCGGGCAGGGCCGCTATCTCCTATGTAGGATGAGAGAGGAGAGTGCCTTAGTAGTCAGATCTGGAAGACTCTAGGGAAGTCTGACCAGATGGAGACGTAACAACCATGGGATAAAAACTCACCTTACCCCTTGGGGAGCTGTTCCCTCTGCAAGATTGGGGCAGAAGTCCCTCCCCCTTTTGGGGAGCTGGAGCAGGAGGAGGAAGATGGAGACTTCATCAGGTCCTGCGTCCAATTTGCTCCCTCAACCCCCATAGGATTCCTGGAAGCCACAGGGATATTCTCTTCCCTCAGTTCAAACATCCTTAGCCGTGATCCCAGTTTGCACAGACTGGTTATTCAATTAGCATCTGGCCACAAGTGCTATGGGATCAGACTGTGTTTCACTCCTGATGTGTTGCCTGGGTCTAGCACGGGGCCTGGCACAGAGTGGATGTTCAATAAATAAATATTTGTTGTTGGAACGAAAGAGCTCTGTTGCCTGCTGTGGCCTCAGACCACACTTTCTTGTGCCATTATTAGTGAGGATGGGCCTTTGACCCCATGCACCTGAGCATGAGCGCACAAGCCCCCTCCATCCAGATTCTTCCCAAACTGCAGGCCTTGTCTTTCTAGGTAGCAGCTCACTTCCCCTGTCTCCCCGGTAGGTCTTTCCTTTTAGAGAGAAGGGGGCCCCAGGGCAAGAGTGTGTCTGGCACTCAGCCAGGGCTCCTTGGGCCAACTGCCTTCTCGCCCCGCCCCGAGTCTAGGCTCCTCCGACTTAGCCTTCACCCCCAAATTTTGGACATCCTTCCCCTTCCCCTCTGCAGACCCCTTCTATCTGAAAGGCTGCAGACACCATAACCCTGAAACTCCCCTTCCCTGGTGGCTCCAAATGTAACCCCAACCCCAACCCAGCCCCAACCTGGTCCGAAGCATCATCTCACTAAGCAGGGTCCACCCCTCCCCGGGGCTCCCCACTCCGGCCCAAACGGCTTCTGGTTTCCTGAGAGGAAAAAAGAAGGGCGGGATGTAGAAACTGGAAACGCGGAAGATAAAAAAAGGTGGGAAAGAGAACAATCGCTTGAGAGGAAACCTAGATGGAAATGAGATCCAGAAGAGAGGCAGGGACTGAGAGGATCCTAAGAAATAGAGGACAGAGGCCCACAGAGGGAGCACAGGGATGGCAGGGGCAGCAGAGGAGGCCCCGCCAGCCAGCCAGACACAGGCAGTAAGAGGGATGGAAGCCAGGGATGGTGACTGGGGGTTGGGGGAAGCTGGAAGGGTCGGAGACGGGGGCAGCGGCCCGCAGCCCGCTCTGCACGGTCTGTCTGCAGCCCGGGGCCTGGGCCGCAGGGCCCACAGGCGGGCCGGAGAGGAGGTGGCGGCGGTGAGGGAAGCCGAAGTGAGAGGCCGCAGAGCCGCGTGTGTGTTTTTATTATTATTATTTCTGATTAAAGAGGAATTCATCTCGTATCTGCCTCCTGCCAGGGGCCGAGGCGCCGCCATTGGGGTTAACGGTGCGGAAGAATACAAAAAAATTTCATTGAGGAGGATTATAAAAGTTACTAGCTGGAACATTAACAGAAGAGTAACTTGTAAAAAATGCAATATTACAATATTCACAAGGACGGCAGAGCGTGGTAAAGCTATAAAATTCAACATTAAAATCTTCCACAGCCTAGATAACCTAGTTAACAAACATGGTATTGGAACTACTTTCTGTTGGAGCTGAGGGATACGAGCCGGGGGCTGATCACACCGAGGCAGTGAAGGGGGAGAGGGTGCCGGCGGGAGGAGGGCGGGGCTACCAAGGTTAGCCCCGCCCCTCCCTAGCCTCAGCCTTCCCGCCCCCCTCCACCCCAGGAAAATGGGGAGAACCTACAGTGAGTGTTGGAGGGAATTGCCCAAGGAAGCACCTCAAAATCTCGGCTAGGGCTGTACAGTTGTGTGGTTATTTTGTGTGTGAAAGGCTAATTAAAGCTGACAATTCAGTGTGTATTTCATCCTGCTGAATAGGATATACAGTACATCTCTGTAACTGCAGGTTATGCATATAAAATGCATTTTAAAAAGATTGTGTGTGTGTGTGTGTGTGAAAGTATGCAGTCAGAGTGGGATATGTGTGAGTGTGCAGTATGTGTGTACCTAGGGTCTCTGTATGTATGTTCTTGAGAACATATGCCTGGAAGTAAATGTGTACGCGGGGCACAGAGCTTTGGGATGCAAAGTGTGTATTTATACCATGTATGGATGCCAAGTGAGTCTCTGTGTAGGGTGCGTGTGTGTATATACATAGAATCTATGTGTGGGTAAGATATGTGCCTAGATAGCAAAGGTACTTGTGAGTATATGTGTGTGCTTGGTATATTCATGTACAGAATATGTATGACATTGCAAGCATATTATATATCTTTTTGCAAGACTTGTTTATTAAGAGGATATGTGTTTACATGGTTCTGTGTGCATGCATAAGCAAGGTGCATATATCACAGGGCATTAGGTGGTTGTGAACACAGGTTGTGAGCACAGAAAGTATAATATATCTGCTATATGTGCAGAATATGTATTTATGCATAGGCTCTGGGATAGTGTACATGTATATGTATGTGTATGTGTATGTGTATATTCAGAGCATGTGTATATGTACATGTGTGAAATGTGAGTATATGTGAGCAGAGTGGATGTTTATGAATGTGTGTGTCCAAGTATTTTGTGCATGTGTGTATATTTGTGTGTGTATGAACTGAATATATATACACACATATATGTGAAATATATTTGTGTGTTGTGTTATATGTGTATGGAAATACGCACACATTATGTGAGACGTCTGAGTATGTAGAGTGTTTGTGTCTGAGGATGCAGACACAGAACATCTGTTTCTGTCAGCCCCAAATACTTGTAGTGTGGTGGTTAAAGCACAGACTCTGGAGACAGGCTGCTGGAGATTGAATGATAGTTTTGTCATGACTAAATGTATGATCTTGGACAAGCTTAACCTCTGGCTGCTTTAGCTTCCACATCAGAAAAAAAAATGGTATTAGTAATAGCACCTACTTCATAGAGTTGTTATTAGGGTTAGATATGTTAATAATACTTTTTGTGGCAGAATAATGATGCTTCCCCCCCCGCAAAAAAAAATCCACATCTTAATCTCCAAAACCTATGAATGTTACTTTACATGGCAAAAGGGACTTTGAAGATGTGATTTTGTAGAGATCTTGAGATGAGAAGATGATCCTGGGTTACCCAAGCAGACAGCCATAACAAAGGTCCTTATAAGAAGGAACAGAAGTATCAGAGTCAAAGGAGGACATGTGAGGACAGAAGCAGAGGTTGGAATGATATAGCCATGAGCCAAAGTATGAGGGTATCTTCTAGAAACTGGAAGAGGCAAGGAAACCGACTCTCCCCTAGAGCCTTCAGAAAGAGCACAGCCCTGCCAACCCAGAGTGTCAGACTTCTGAATTCAAAAAATGTAAAATAATAAATGTGGTGTTTTAAACCACTAAGTTTGTGATAATTTGTTAAAGCAGCAGTAGGAAATTAACACACTTGTAAAGTGCTAGCAACAATGCCATACAGAGCAAGTACCTTATAAATGTGTGTTAAATAAATTTCTCAAGGTGATGCTTGAGGCCCTAGGGGAGGCCTAGTTGGTCAGTCTGTTGCCAAATTTGCCATCCCCAACTAAGGCTATCTCTGGCTACCCAGGGACCTCTATGATCCTGGGTTTTGCCAGAGCCTATGATTTGCCAGTATTAGTATGGACACATTAGGGGGCTGAGAATACTCCCTCAATATCTGCCTCCTTCCTTTTTTTTTTTTTTTTTTTAAATATTTTCCATTGATTTTTTACAGAGAGGAAAGGAGAGAGATAGAGAGCTAGAAACGTCGATGAGAGAGAAAAACCGACCAGCTGCCTCTTGCACACCGCCTACCAGGGATGTACCCGCAATCAATGTACATGCCCCTGACCGGAATCGAACCTGGGATCTTTCAGTCCGCAGACTGATGCTCTACCACTGAGCCAAACCGGTTTCGGCTGCCTCCTTCCTTAATCACACACTGGAACTCATACTAGGAATCTAAGCCTGTGGCTGAGGGAATTGGGGGCGGATTGACAATATTTGAATCTTCAGGTTCACTTGCTTTTTTAGCCCAGACGTGGCAGGAAGACAAGGTTGTTGTGGGGTAGGGAAACTTGTGTGGAAAGTTGATTCCTTGAGAGCCTGTGGAGTATACAGGTCCTTAGGCAATGAGAGCTATATCAGACCCTTGATCACATTCAGCCATAATATTAGCCACCGATAGGGGGAGTTCTTGTTCAAATGCCATGGTTCTCCCCTTACCTCTTTTGCTGTATTAGCTCCAGGTTGGGGCCCCTGCATAAGGCTCCCCCTCATGGTTCCTAGATGGGGCCAGGGACTTTGGTGACTTTGCTATGAGACAGTGGAATAAGTGTGTTAATTTGCACCACAATGTATTTTTAATTCTTACAAGTATGTGCACGTGTACACACATATGTGTGTGATGTGTGAATCTCAGTTTCTTCATCCACAAAAAGGGAATATTAATCCTTTCCTGCTTTCCTCACACAAAAGACAATATGCTTTACAATCATTTGGTATGGTTAATCCTGGGGTCTTTTCTCACATTTATTTGGAGAAAAGAAAGAAGCAACTCTGGTTGTTCTCAGTCATGCAGGGGTTTAAGTAGAAAGGGCAGGTCACAAGGAATCTGAAGGCCCATTGCTAACAAGGAGATATCCATGTCTTCTCACCTTGGAATAGGACACAGGAAGTCTGTCCCTTGAAGGCATGTGCTCTGGGGCTGTGCAGATGTGTTTGGATAAATAAACATTGCATAGGTCCACGCGATACAGGTCAGTGTATAGTCATGGCAGGCCCCAGAGAGGTGTGATAGAGCATTCTTAGCATTGTGGAGTTCTCTCTTACACATAGTTCCACACATGCTTATTTTTTTCACTTAATTCACCTTGGAGATCTTTCCATATCTCTAAATGAAGATTCATTTCATTCTTGATTAAGGCTGCCTAGTATTCTATTGACTAGATGTGTCATAAGTCATTTAGCCAGGCTCCTACTAGTGGACATTTAGATCACTTCTAATCTGCAAACAAAGCTGCAGGGACTATCCTTGAACATCATCATTTGTTCATCTGAACAGTTAGGATTAAAACAAAATTTTTAAAAAATAATATCCAATGAATTTCCAACAAAAGCCAAGATTCCTGATTGCTTTTTAAAAATCAGACAGTTTTCCCTGGCTCAGTTGGTTGAAGCACAGTCCTGCACATCAAAAGGTTTCAGATTTGATTCCCAGTCAGGGCACATGCCTAGATTGCAGGTTCGATCCCTGGTCAGGGCATGTAGAGGAAACAACCAATTGGTCTCTCTCTCTCTCTCTCTCTCTCTCTCTCTCTCTCTCTCCCTCCCTCCCTCCCTCCCTCTCCCTCCCTCCCTCCCTCCCTCCCTCCCTCTCCCTCCCTCCCTCCCTCCCTCCCTCCCTCCCTCCCTCCCTCCCTCCCTTCCTCCCTTCCTTCCTTCCTCTCTCTAAAACCAATAAACGTACCCTCGGGTGTGGATTTTAAAAAGTCAGACAACTTGAGATCACTGGTCCCCACTTATGCATGACAGTCACAGGCCTTGCCCTCTCTAGTTGCCCCAGAATCCACTTCCCAACATTGCATAGGTCCGCACGATACAGGTCAGTGTATAGTCATGGCAGGTCACAAGGAATCTGAAAAGTTGTCTTCCCAACTTTTCCTGTGTGCCTTCTGTATTCATAAACCCCTGGTAAGACTTATGATATAGCATATGCAAATAGTGTCTGGTAGCCAAGCAAATACTCAAGAAATGCTGTTGTTACTCTTTCACGGGGAATTACTCATCTACAGTTTTTAGAAGGAGCCTGTTTGGTTCACACACATGTGGGTGGGTTGCATTCTTATATCATGTAGGGAACTAATGGTCCAAACAGGAAGAGAAGCCATGCTCACAGCCTACCCCTCCCACTACACACACACACACACACACACACACACACACACACAGAGAGAGAGAAGTGAGTCTGAAACTCCACAGCTCTGGAAGAAGGGAGGGAATTCCTTCACATATACCCTGCCCCACTGAACGAAATTAAGACTAATCTGCTTGCAAAAACTGTGCTGGCCAATATAGTAGCCATTCGCTACAATTAAATAATCAAACCAAATGAACTTAAACTTAAATGAATAAATAAAATGAAAATTCAGTTCCTCAGTCACATTTGCTACATGTTGAGTGCTCAATTGCCACATGTGGCTAGCGGCTACTATATTGAATAGTGCAGAGAGAGAACATTCACCATCACAGAGCATTCTACAGGATAGCAGTGCTCTGGACTGTAACCCGTGGACACAGACACTGGGCATCTCTTGCTCACCGCTGTCCTTCCCATGTGAAGCAGAGAGTGGACACAGAGAAGGCATTGTTGAATTAATGACTGAGGGATGAATGGATCAGCCAACCAACAGCCCACAGGAGACATAGCCACAGGCTCCTTCACAGCAAAACTCATTGAGGCAGGCTTTTGGTAAGAAACTGAGGGTACGCTAGGGGGCTTTAATATAACCCTGGAGCTTGGCTTCCCTAAGGGAAGTCTGTAGGGTCACCCCAGGACTGAGGCCGAGAAAGGAAGCAGTCACCCACCTATTGCTTTTTGAGTCAGAAACCCGTGTTCTGAATATTCTTGCTGTCATTTTTTTTTTGTGTGATCTCCCTCCTTAGAATGTGAATAACCTTCCTTCTAAAACATCTCAGTGTCCATGGGCCTGAAGTGGGGAGACCCCACTAACCCCTGGGGATCAACGTAGAGCAAGCTGAGATCTTGTTGGCTATAGGCAAATACCCCCACTTAAGCCAGAAGTTATTCCAGAGGTTGTGGTGCCTGGCCTGCTCCAGTCTGCAGGTTTGCAGCATGTGTCTTCCTGTACCTATGTACCTAGGTGCCTTTGCATGGATTAGGGGCACCGTGTGTGGTAGGAAGCTGTGTATGCATTAGGGGGCTGTGTGGTATAAGGGGGGCTATGTATAGAGAGATGGCTACATTAGTATGATTAGGGGGCTGTGTGTATGGGGAATATTTTGAGGACTGTGTTGGGATCTTTGTGTGGTAGGTAGCTGTGAGTGTATGGTGGCTGTGTGTGTGTGTGTGTGTGTGTGTGTGTGTGTTGAGTTGGATGTGTGGCTATATCTGTGTGTTATGAGTGGTGTGTGTGTGTGTTTGTACTGTGTGGTGGGCATGAACATGTGCCTAGTATGGCCCTGCTTCATTTCCTCAGACTCTTGGATGTGGGCCTGAGCTGACCCCTGAAGTCAACGCGGAGCCCCACTGTGGGACATTTCCTAAGTCCAAGAGGGTAGGAGCAAGCCCTCCTGTCACAAACAGCTCTTCTTGCTTCTTGATTATGGCAGGGAAATGGGGGTAGGAAGAAAGCAAAGATCCAGAAAGACAGGTATGGAGATGGAGAGAAAGACAGAGAGGGAAGACTTGACCAGGCCCTAAAACCAGAATGGGGTGGAGGGAAGAGAGAGAGAGAGAGAGAGAGAGAGAGAGAGAGAGAGAGAGAGAGAGAGAGAGAGAGAGAGAGAGAGAGCTGGGGGAAAGCAGAGACAGTGGTTCAAAGGCCAGAGGCTGGCTGGGCGATGGGGGAGTGGTGGAGGGAGAAGGGGCTCTCAGGGAGGGGGCTCCGCGAGGAATTGCCTCGCTGGGCGCGGGCGCTGGGGCGCTCCCAGCTGCGCGGCTCCCCGGGGAGATGGCAGACACTTTGCGGAGATGTTACTCCGGAGTTGGAGACGATGATAAATATGATAATTTGTATAAAATCTGAATGGGTCTTGTTTTCAGGGAGAATGCCTCGGATGATGAATGGGCTCGGCTCTCAGATAGATGGCTGATAAAAAGTGTATTGGATTGTTGAGAGCGATTTTAATTCTCATTCTGTACCTGCAGATGCCTCGGCCCGCGCGGCCGCCTCCTCCCTCCTGCCCACGGCGCGAGCGGCCGGGCGGCCCGGCCGGCCTCGGCGGCTCAGGAGGCTTCTGGAATGACTCTAATTACAGAGTTATTAATTTTAAGAGGAGGGTGAGCGGGGGGTTTATGATTATTAATCGAGTGCCTGCGCTCGGTGGGCAGGGCGGGCCGTGGGCAAGCTTGCTCTGAGCGCGGAATACTCCCAGGCCGGCCGGGCAGGCAGTTCCAAGCCCAGGCTTGCTGAGGACTCAAGATGTGGGGCCCCAAGTCTTCTCACGCACTTTCTTCACCCCTCACCCCCACCCACACCCCAATCCGACCCTGGCCTGCCCCTTGCGCTGGCTCTGTGCTAGAGAGAGAGACAAGTGGGTCTGAAGCCCCACAAACCAGAGGGTGTTGTGCGGGGCGGGGTTGGGGGAGTGGGGGGGAGTACCTCTCCCAGTTCCCAGCTCCCACAGGTGTTGAGGAGGGCCTTGAACCCCTGACCCACAAAGGAGGAACTGCAAGTTCCTTTAAAGGCATAGGATATTAACAATTACATGGGGGGGGGGGGGTCTCTTTTGTGTGCCAAGCGCGGTGCTGGGCGCTCCAATGTTCTAATCTCCCCATACAGAAGGGATGAGCCTCCCACAGCTCAGAAGGGGAAATTTTTAGAGGAACTTGTCCTTGGGAGGGAATACACCACCCACCAGCTCTCCCAACCACTTCTTTCCCCGAGAGGTGTGTTGGGGGAGGACGAGGGGGAAGGAAAAAAGGGGGTAGCAAGAGAAAGCACTAATTTATATCCATCCAGTCACCTTCATCCTAGTGTCTGGTCTCAATGGCCTGGCGGACTGCCCAACACCCTGTCCATTTTGAAGGAAGGTTTTCAAAAGACTAGGCTGCAAACCGGGAAGGCAGTCACCTCAGAGAAGTGAAATGGTTTTTGCTCCATGGTGCTGGCACTTTGGGAATATCTGCCTGGCTACAGCGACTATTTTAAAGAACACACAGGTCACGTAGAAGAGGCCATTCTGTGCGGAACTGGTAAAAGTCCAAAGTGAAATCCCTCCAAATACAGGCCTCGACCCTCCCCCCTCCCCCCATTCACACATATTCATTCCTGCCCTGTCTACCTGGATCGGTCAAAGGAGGGCACAGTCTCCACAGACTTACATCATTCCTAGGTCTTCTTCAACTTCTGTGTATGGCAAAGATAATTCCTGCTCAAGGCGGGGAAAGAAAGACCTCTGTGGGCTAGAGAAAGTGGGAGGGGGCGCTGTAGGGTGGTTCCAGCATGCAGGGGGAGCAGCTGCCTGGGCGTAGGGAAGTCAATTCTGAGAACTTCTTGTCTTATGGACCCAGTGGAGCTTGAAGAGGTGGCTTATCAGTAGGGTCCTCTGTGCCCCTCTGCAGTTCTCAGGGTACCTTGGTCCCGCTCACGGGGATCGGTATGGGACAACTGAAGCTACACCTGTATGGGTGCCATCAGGACCAGTCTGGGGAACTCTTGTCTGTAGCTGGTGCTGAATGAAGATCAGGATCCACCAGGGCCTCATCAGAAATGGAGCCTCGCTGTTGGGAGGCATGAAGGGAATCCCCCCATATTGAGGCTGCAGTCCTGGAGGAGGGAAGAGCCAGATGCCCATAGAGAGGGACAAGACCTGGCTGGGAAAACTCAGAGTATCCCAATACAAAGGACAGCTCCCAGGATAGGGCTCTGAGCTTCCTGCAGAGCTGGGAAGGGCTAGTGGCCCTCCCTGCAGCCTTACAGAGCTGGCTGGCTGGTCTCAGGATCCAGCGCTGTTTCCAGATTCAGAGACCCTGGGCCGACAGGAAGAGAGAAGAGCGTGGAGGTGATGAAAGGGGACTGGTGTGAGAATCTGGATGACAGAAGGGAGGAGGGCTCCTGAGTTTTACCAAATTGATAACAATGACGGACTGAGTCCCTTCAGACCCACCCAACCTCCAAGCCACAGCCAGTGTCTCGTCTCCCTGTGACTTCCTTTTTGGGCACTAGGAATATCAAGCATGGCATGTCCTTAAGAGTGTGGGTTATGAAGGTAAAATCTGTATCCACCTACTGGCTGTGTGTGGACAAGATATTAAAACTCTGTGCCTCACTTCTCATCTTTAACATGGGGTTAATAATAAGTGAGGATTATAGAATTAACATGTGTGCTGACATACAGTGAGCCCTCAGACTTGTTAGCTGTTTTGTTGTTGATCTTAACATTGCGCAGCTGGGCACCTGGCTTTCCCTCTGGATTGACTTCTCCAGAGTATCTCTATATTATTGACACCTACTGCCTGCTCAGGAGACAATGCTCCATCAGTGTATGCAGAGGTCTGGAGTAGGAATGGGGAATTAACTGATGTGATCAAACATTGATATATCATGTGTTAATATACAACTTATTTTTTAAAAATATGTTTTTTTATTTATTTTAGAGGGAGAGAGAGAAACTTTGATTGGTTGCTTCCCATACATACCCTGTCCCCTCTGCCCCCCAAGGACTGAACCTCAAACTTGAGCATATACCCTCACCAAGAATCAAGCCAGTGACCTTTCGGTTCATGGGACAATGGTCAACCAACTGAGCCACACTGGCCAGAGCAATATACCCCTTTCTTAGGTACCTCCTCATAGGGATCTGTATGGTACAACTTACAGTTGTGTAAGTTATATATGAGTTATAGAAACCATAAGGCAGATATTCTTGTCCCCATTTTACAGATGACACTTAGGCACAGTGCCTAAGGTCACACAACTGGTCCATGTTAGATCTGAGAAAGGTACCATCTACCTCAGGACAACCTGGCTCCATTTTCACTCTTGGGGTGCTGCTCTCTCTCTCGGGGGCAGTGAGAAATTATCCCCTTCTGTGGTGTACACTATGAGGCTGCCTTTACAAGGGGAGAAAGTGTTGCCTCCAGACATAAGTGGGTTTCCACTTTGGTAACCTCTACAGGAGTGGGGGAGGGCTTTCCAAGGGAGGGCACTGGAGGGTGAAGGGAGGGTCAGGGCTGGGACTAAAGTTACCCAGAAGCCTAGAGGGACCTTAATTTACCATCTCATCCAACAACACACACAATTTGTGACCCACTCCTGATCATCCCGCCTTCACCTCTCACTTTCACCCTCTCTTCTCCATCTCCCTCAGACTCCTCGTTTCAAGGCCTCCTATCTTGCGGAGACTTTTCCCAGTCTCCGCTGCTCTGTCTGCCTCCAGTGCACTGCCCACACCTCCAGAGTGGTCTTTCCCATTCAAATCAGATCTCTCTTCCCTGCTTAAGATTCTTCAGTGGCATCTCATGGCCTAAAGGAGCAAATCAAAACTCCTTAGTCAAAGTGCTCCTAGATCTAGGCCTTGCCACCTCCGAGCCTTACTCCCTGAGCCTTACCCCAAACCCCCCACACTGGCTCCACAGAACCCTTGGCAGTTCCCAACCAGGTGAGCTGTGGCCCTCTTCTCATGCCTTTGCTCCCCATCGCCTTCTGCCTGGGAATATTTCACCCAGCTATCCCCTGCGTTTAGTGTACATCAATCACCTTGCAAGACCTCATTCCCTTCCTGGAGCATCCTCCGAATCCCCTAGAGTGTTTCCCTGTGTCCCAGTCACTCTTCCAGCAGGTACCTTGCAGACTCTTCGGTTTGTAGCTCTCTTCGCCATCATTGAAAGCAAGGTGAGTGTCTGATCTGCTGCTATGACCACAGTGTCGATCACAGTTGACTCGGGTTTATTGACTGACACTGGTGTCCTCGAAGTCACTGTCTTCCCGGTTTCCTCAACCCAAAGAATTCTGAGCTAGGTAGCAGTTTCATCCTGGTGTGTGTGTGTGTGTAGGGGGCAGGGGGTTTTGTAGGAATTGATGTGCCTCCTACCTGGAGGTCTTTCCCCTTCCCCTCTCTTCTATTCCAGCTCTGTGGCTGAACTGGCCCCTGGACGAGACAGGAAGGGGAAGGAAGGAGGATGAGAAAAGGAGTGGGTTGTTCATCGCCTCACTTGTCCCAAAGATTGGAAAATTGGGGGGCATTTGTCATTCCAGAGGCTGTTTGGCGGATAAGGAAGACTTCCTCTCCTCAGCGTGGGTCCCACACGCACAGAAGCTTCCAAAGGCTTTGTTGGGGTCTCAGCCTCCAGCCCGGCATCCTAGGGGCGCCTCTGACTTCGTCAGATCAGAGGGGAGACCTTGGCTACCACCCTGGCTCCTTTCTTTCCCTCAGGTCCCAGTTTCCATATTTCATTCCTCTCTGCCTCTCTTCTGCACCGCCCGCTCCCCTCCCCCATTTCCTTCCCTTCTTTCCTTTTCCCCTTTCCTCCTCCCTAGTCACTGGCTGGGGCAGCCGAGGTGGGGCCCGACCCCTAGACCCAGCGGAATCTGCGCCCGGCCTCTGTCCGCGCTAAGAGGCAGTTCAGGAAATGCGCCCTCCGCTGGGCAGTTGTCGCTGCGTTACTTTTTTTCTCGCAGCTTCTGTCCCGCGCGCCAGCCAGCACTAAGGGGATATGGGGGGGGGGGGGGGGGATGGGGGGGCGGGGAGTCCTGTAGGCCCTGTACCGGAGGAAGTCATGGGTGGGGAGTCCTAGATGCCCGGTGGTCTGTACTAGGGAGGTCAAAGCCGGTCCTCCCCAGGGCCCCATCTCCCTTCGCTGCAGAGCATAAGTCCCGGGTCCCCAGTGCATCCCCAGGGGAGAGCCGTGCGTTTTCCATCTACTCACCCCCTTCCCACACCTGGATCCGGGATGACACTCCACACACACACACACACACACACACACACACACACACACACCATTCCTTTCAGGGCAGAGACCCCTGTGCGCCCCGATCCCTGGAACTTCAGCTCGGAACCCGGTTCTGCGCCAGACCGGGCCGGGCTGAGAGCTAGGAGCAGGCTGCGCTCCCGCCCGGCCTCCCGGGGCCGCGGCCCTGGCCGCCGCGGGGCGCGCTTCCCCTGCCCAGCCTGGCGGGGGAGTTTTTGTGGATAAACAAAAGCATTTGCTCTTTTGGTTTTCTTTTCTTTATTCTTTTGTCCCTTGATCTCCCTTCTTTTTTTCTTTTCTTTTTTTTCTGGGACTTCTCCTTCCCCTCCTCATTTCCCCTTTCTTTTCCTTCGCTCTTCTTTCTCCTTCTCTCTCTGCCTCTCTTCTGTCCCCCTTTCTCTCTCTCCCCCTCTCTTCTATTCTGGCCCCGTCTCTGCCTCTGGGCTCCTCTCGTTCTTCGGGTCTCTCTTCCAGGGCCCTCCGCTGCCCCAGGGCTAGGGTTACACCGCTCCCCTGAGTCACTTTCCCTGACCCGCCGCCGCCGCCTTCTCTCTGGTTCCTACTCCCGCGGCCCCAGCCTGGCGGGCCCGGCCGGCTCCCCCGCCGCCGCCGCCGTGATTTATTCGCCTCGCCCGGCGGAATCAGGTGCTGAACCCGAGCCCCGGAACGAGGGGACAGATTTCTCCCGGGAAGGGTTTTGTGGGCTAAACGATGCTAATTACGGGAGGGGCGGGGGCGCCGCTGGAAGAGGAGCTGAGCGCGCGGGGCCAGGGGAGAGGCCGCGGCCGGGCCGCCTCCCGGCCTCTCGCCCCGGCTCTCGCCTTCCTTTCCCTGGGAACTTTCCTGTCTGAGTTAACTATTAACCGCCGGCGAGAGGCAATTTTCTCCGGAATTTCAGCGATTTCCTCTTTACGGTGGAGGCAGATTAACATGCAAATAATAGTGTGATGCTGGGCTCGAGCCTGCGCGCGGCGGGAGAGATGCCTCTGTCCCCCTCCACAGTGTCCGCGGACGCGGAAAACTACCGCCCCGACCCCCCCGCCCGCACCCCGGGCCGGCGCAGGAAGCCGTGACCGAGCCGGTGCCCGGCGGGCGCCCGGCCTGAAGGTGGAAAAAGCCGGGCGCTCCGGCCTGGGGGCGGGGTCGCGGGAGCCGCTAACCTGAGCAAAGCCCGGGGGACCTCCGCCCCGGGGCCCCGCACGGCCGCCCCGAGCCCGCGATCCGGACAGCCTGGTCCCTACTCGGAGCCCGGCCCCCGGGGACGCCGTGCGGGCGGCGGCAGGCTCCAGGGAAGGTCCTTCCCGCGGTAGCATCCCCACACTGTCCCCCCCGCCTCCCCCCGCTTCGCCAACACCGAGCGCCCCCAGCCCACATGCTCACACACACCCTGCTCTGTCTTGGGACCGCTGCAAACTTTAAGCTGGTGCCGCTGGCCACCCGTGTCTCGCCTTTCCTCTCCTTTCCTCTCTGGTCCAGCCGGCTCCTCCTGGAGCAGGACGGGAGGGGCTTCTCAGCCTCCAGCCCTGGGAGAGGACAACCCCATAAGTGCGGGGCTCCCCTCGCGGGGACCTTAGCCCCTGGGGTCCGCCTGGCTGCTGGCCACCCCACACCCCACCGCGGAAGGCGCTAGTGGTGGCAACTAGGCTGGGCTGGGCCCTGACCCCGCAGCTGCCCCGGCCGGGCCTTCGCCCTTCACTTGTTTGGTGTTCTCAGCCCCGGCGCAGGGCTGCCAACCTCCAGCCGAGCCACCCGCTCTGCGCCCGACTTTCTCCTGGATTCTTCCCCAGCCCTCACCCGCTGTGCGCTCTCCCCGCCTGCCTGCCTCGCGGGCTCCGGTTCAGGCGGGGCTGCCTCTGTCTCTGACTCCCCCTGTCTCTCTGTCTCTGTCTCTCTTGTTTGTTTCCACGCGGGGACACTGATTGCGCCTTATGAAGTTCTAACTGGTTTTGTGTCAGGAAGATCTTTCTCGCTGCTACCCAGCCTGGCGTGACGGATTAAACATCAACTAGTTAAATAAAAATTAATATCAACTGCCTCCTAACTTCTAATGTCATGTTGTTTATAACTAATGAACTGATTAGGGGATAAACACATCACGGAGACATTCGGCTTTCCTGCCTGGGCGCCGCCGCCACCGCCGCCCGCCTGCCCGATGCCCACTCCCCAGCACTGCCTGCCAGCTGCCAGGCCAGGAGGAGGGAGGGGCCGGAGGCTGCCAGCTCCCCAGGGCTTGCTCTTCTGCCTGCCTAGGTCTCTTTCCCTCCCTTTCTCTCTGTCTTCCTCTTTCCCCTTCCTCTGTACAGTTCCTTTTCTCTGCCTGTCCTTTTTCCTTCCTTCCTTCCTTCCTTCCTTCCTTCCTTCCTTCCTTCCTTCTTCCCTCCCTCCCTTCCTCCCTTCCTTCCTTCCTTCCTTTTTCCCTCCCTTCCTGCCTTCCTGCCTTCCTTTCTTTTCATTCTTCTGTCCTCTGCTTCTCACACTGTTCCTGGTTTGTTCTCTCTCTCTCTTTCTCTCTTCCTCTTTCTCTTTCTCTTTTTCTTTCTCCTTCTCCTCCTTCTCCTCCTTCTCCTCCTCCCTCTTCTCTTCCTCCCTCCCCCCCCTCTCTCTCCCTCCTCCATCTCCCTTTTCTTCTCCCTCTCTCCTGCCAGTGGGTCTCTACCTCTCTGTTCCCCACTTCTTCCCCCTCATTTAGGTCCATTCTTCCCCCAGTGCACGGTGTAGTAATTAAGCGCCTGTGACTGGGCTTCCCCCTGGCTATAAAGCAGGAGGCTGCAACAGCTCCCCCAGCACCTTGTGAAAGCTGACATGTCCTCCCAGCTATTTAGGAGAAAGGGGAGGGAGCTAGAGTAAGCGGGGTTGTGTTGTGTGTTCCTCCTCTAGTCAATCTGGAAAGGCAAAGAAAAAATGATTTTTAAAACTTTTATCTTTTCTCTTGTTTCAGGAGCAATTAATACAGGTGCAAGTGCCAAATTTGATTTTCAAGGGAAGGTAAGCTGCTCTGGTGCCCTTCCTCCAGGGACTTCAGAGCCCTCTCCATGTATACTCACCTCGCCAGCCAGCAGCCCCCTACTGAGCCCTTTTCCTAAAGACACTTAAACCAAATCACAATTGTCATCATGACAACAATAAGGCAGGAAAGCAAGTAATTACAGTTCTGGCCCCGGTAATTTTTCCCCCCTAAGACAACATTTAAACTTGGTTTGCCCTGGACCTCAGGGTCTGACAAGACAATAACAACAGAAAAAGCTTTTAAAACCAATTTAGCACACGTGAAAATGTAATTCTAATGAAGAATCAATAGGCTGGCGGATCATTTTTCCTGGGACTCCTTGGAGAACCTGAGAGAGACTCTCAATCAATGGGGCCGGCAATGAGCAAGAGGGCCCACGAGACTTTGTGGGACAGGGGTGAGAGCTTAGGACAAAGAGCCTCAGGGAGGAGGCTGGTGGGAGGATGAGGTATGGAGCTGAGCCCTTTGACTGGCACCACTTTGCAGGCTTCCGTAGTCCCCAACACTCCAAGAGTATTAGAGCCAAGAGCTAAGAAATCTCCTTCCTCCTCTTGGTCCTTCTGGTATGCGACAGGCTGCTTAGCACAATGGCCTCAGCGTCTTTTCCCTGGGCCTAGGCCCCAGCCCTGGCACCGCCCCAGCCCTGTGTTCAGGTAACTGTGACGAGCTGGCTGGGGAGCAGGTAGGGACACTGAACTCCTGGCTCCCCAGTGTGTGTGTGTGTGTGTGTGTGTGTGTGAGAGAGAGAGAGAGAGGGGGGGGGGGGGGGAGGAACTTTGGGTCTCAGTTCCTATCTCTGGTAATATAGGAGCAAGAGCAATGAATGTGTCTGTGGTCACACTTTACATTTTATAAACCACTTCCACACAAGTTATCTTGTGAAAAGGACAAGGATTATTACCACTACTTTAGAGAAGAGGTTAACAAAGGCACAAACGCTAAATAGTAAAGGTATGAGGCAGCAGGCCATGGCCCTTGTGTGTGACTGGGTGCATTCTGAATAAGTGACAGAGAGATTGTATGTGTGAACATCTCACAGGTGTGTCATGGAGTAACCACATAAGAGTGTGATTTTTGTGTGTATGACTAGGGTATCATTTATGCTTATTGCTCTCTCATCCTTGTCCTTGGGAGTCGTTCTACGTATAAAAAAAAGGCAAAAAATCATTTTGGAAAAAATCACTGATTGGAAAAGAAAAGAAACACTGGCGAAGTCTGATGTTTTAAATCGCAAATAATGGTAAGATGGTAATTTGGCCATGACATGCCTGAAAGAATAGAAATTCATACATCTGTAGGGAGATTTAAAAACTTTAAGTTGGAAAACAATGACATAGGTTAACACATTGCCTCTGGGGCCTGGTGCCCCTCTGGCTTCCTGTTCCTAGTTGTATAATTTTTCTAGGAGAACTTCGGCTGAAGTGGTTAGGACTCCCAGTAAAAAAAAACTTTCAGTTGCTAACCTACCTTGGGACTTACCCAGCACTGTTGTTGGACAGCCTTTCCATGTTACTCAGCACGTGTGAGCAAGGCTGTGTGCGAGCAGGAGGCCAGGGTGACCGGGAAGGGGGATAGCGAGGGGCAAATGAGAAAGGGGTACATGGCCGGTAAGAGTGGGAGCAATGGTGCTTGAAAGGTGTCTGAGTGTTTAAGGAGCAGGAGTAGGAGAGGGTGCACACGAGAAAGTGGTGTGTGAGAGAGGTTTCAAGGAGAATGTGTGACAAAGGTGTGAAAGGGGTCAATTCCAGCTAGAAAGGGCAGGGCGTGGGCAAAAGCTGAGGGGAAACTTAGCTGAAGTGACCCTTTGTTCGAGCATGACAGAGCATGAGAGCTGTGCACCTGAGTGTCCACGGAATGGGCCGAGAGGACCAGGACACTGTGGGACGGTGTGGCTCAAGTGGGCGGTCACGTGACTGTAGCAGGCGTTTGGGAGGGCTCTGGTCATGTTCCCTCTCCCTGGGGCCCCCCATCATCTCCCAACGGCAAGGATTTTTCCTTTTATCCTGAATTGCTGTTGTTTTGACGCAGAGAAGGAGAGCTTCTGAGGGACTTGGGGAGCAGTTCCACAATGTACTGGAGGCAGGCCCTCTCAGGAGGAGGTCCCGGTGTGGAGGAGAAACTTGGGGTGTGTGGGTAAGGATCTTGGAAACTGAGGCTGAGAGCCTGGGGTGTGTGTGTGGCAGGCTGTGGAGCCTGAGGAAGTCAGAAGATCAGAGGGGACCAATGCTGTGGGTCACCGGGAAGGGGACCTCACCAAAGTGGGGGTGTGCATGAGAGTAGGACAGCCGCCCTGCGTTGGAGGCTGGAGACCAACGGGGAGCGCCCGTCACGGGGAAGAAGGGGTGGGGTGAGAGCGTGCCGGAGGCGTCTAGGCTGGGGACTGGGTCTTTGGGTGCCACTGGCAGCGCGGGAGCCGCTTGCCTGGGGCTGGCTGCGGGCCTGGGGGCGGGGGCGCGCGTGTGCGGGGGCGGGAGCGGGGCTCCCCGCGCGCGGGCGGCCGGGTGTGCAGCGCGGGCAGGAGCGGGCCCGCCGCGGCGGCAGGCAGGCAGCCGGTTATCTGAGCCGCTCAGTCTTGGGTGGCTGCGCCCGGCTCTCGGGCGGCGGCGGCGAAGGAGAGACGAGCGAGACCCAGGCCCAGACAGCGGCGGCGGGGAGCGGAGCATGGAACAGCGCTCTGGCCGGGCAGGTGAGAGGCAGGAGGGGCCGGTACGCGCCGTAGGGGGGGCAGGGTTTGACCGAGAGGAGTGGGGGCGGCCACGCCAGGGGCGGACTCCACTCCCCCCCCCTCTCTATGCTTGCTCTTTGGGCCTCCGTAAGGGCTGGGGACTGGGCTCTGTGGCGTCTTCCCACCACTGGACTGGGGCCTCCTGGGCTTTCCCGCCCACTGTTCTCTAAATCTGCTTAAAACTTTCCGTCCAGAAGAAGTGAGTTACAACTTCTCCTGGTCTCTCTACAGAACCTGGCATTTCCTTTCCGTTGCGCATTCAGGACTTGATCTTTCCACTTTCCCTCGGTGGAAATATTTTGCACAACTTTCTCCAAGGGGGGGGGGGGCGCCCTGGGAAGGCCTTAGCTTCTGGTGGGAACTGCTTATGGGTGCGTTTGCATGTGTGCAAGTGGATGGGGACTTGCTGTGTGCATGTCAGTGTGCACGTGTGTGAAGGTCTTGAGTATTTGAGTAGGAGCCAAAGTGGAAGCACTGGTGTGTGTGCCTAACACGTGTGGAGAAACGCAAAAAAAAAAAAAAAAAAAAATCAAGGGAGGCCTGGGACAGGGGAAAGATGGCGGGCCCCAGGGGACCCAGGTGGGGAGAATGTGAAGCTGCTTACCCAAAAAGCAAAGATTGTGGAGGGCTTCTCTCTCTTTTTTCCCCTTCCTCTCCCTCTCCTGACAGCTCAGCTCTGTCTGCTCACTCAGTGCACTGGTGTAGTCCAGTAGGAAACTAGGGACCCAAGTTTAGCTTTAGATTGGAGGGGGCAGAGGAGGAGGTTGGATCAGGTTACCAAGAGTTTTCCAAACAATTCCATGGGGGTCAAAGACTAACTCTAGCCTCACTCCTCCCTTTCCTCAAATCTTCTTCTTCCCCTCACACCCCCCCCCCCAACTCAGGTTCTGTTCTTTCAGCTGATAATGCAGTTCCCACCCTCAGCACCCCCCCCTCCGCCCCCTTCCTCTAGATTCTTGGCCCATGGTCCCTGGGCTGTTTCCATCCCCCATGGGAATGGAACCTGGGCCCCCAGGAGTGTCAGCGGTGGCCTCCTGGGCTCTTAGGGCTCTGGGCCACCCCTCTGCACCAGAGGTTTAAGTAGGGAGATCAATAGCAAACAGTTGTAATGATCTAATTAATTATGGCAAAATTAAAAGCGAGTACAAAATCAATCTCTGATGGTGTTGAAGATGGAATTCAATTGAGAGCCCATCTGTGCACCCCCTCGACCGTATAAATATGCAGCCCAAGGACAGAGCTAATGGCCGGGCCTTCCTGGGAACCTCTCTCCCCCTCTCGTCCTCCGCCCGCACAGGGCTCCTCTCGCCCTCACTCTATCCGGGTCTGTTTTGTCCCCTGCCCCTCTTCCTCCTTCTCGCCCTGTCCCCTCTGCTCAGTCTGCTGACACTCCCACTTTTCCGTGTTCGCCTTTGAAAGGCAGTTCTCCCTGCCTTGCAGGCCTGGGGTGCCTGGACTAGCTTCCCCCTCCCAGAAGACTCTCTACAGCGCCTCAAGGAGAAGGCAGAGCAGTGGGGGGGGGCATCCTTGACCGCCCGTCAGAGCCCTCATCTCCTTTCCCGGCGTGAGGGACACTCGGAGGGACCAGGGCGCTTACCCAGAAGCGGCTCTCCCGGCTTGCACTCCCTTCCCTTCGCTCTTTTCCCTGCTTTTAAGGCTGAGAGGATCGCATTCCCGCCAGGCGCGGTTTGGGGATGGTGGGGAGGAGCTGTGGAGCCAGGCCTGAGCGAGGAGAGCTCATTCTAGGGAAGGAAGCTGAATTCCCGCTGATGAGGCCCCGCTGCACTCAGGAGTCTTCCGCCCTCCGAGCCGCCTTCTCTCTTTCTCTGCTCACTGCTCCCTCCCTCTCCTCTACCCTCACCTCTTTCACACACACGTCTGGCTGGGGCATAGCTGCCCCCGGGGCCTCCCGTCGCCCAGGCGAACCCCCGCGTCCCTTTTGGCTCCAGCCAGCCCCTTCAAAACGACAATGACACACGCGTGCGAGCGCTGCCGCAGACGCCCCAGCGCATCCGCTGCAGCCGGGTTTGCGAAGGATCCGGGTTTTACTTAGTGTCCCTGAGCCTGTACCAGAGCAGCGAAAACCACCAGAAAAGGGGGGAGGGCAAGGAGTCAGGGAGAGAACCAGCATCTAGATCAACTACGCTCAGACCACCCAAACCCCCAGAACCATAAACACAAGACCTTTTGCTTCGTGTCCTTCCTTTGCCTCTTTGGGCCTGTCCCAGCCGGCTCTCGGGCCCCCTGCCTCTCTGTCCCTGAGCCCTGCGCCCACTTTCTGGCCCCCAGTGAGTCCCCAGGGCCCTGGCTGCCCTCCTAGACCCCTCCCACTCCCTGGCCCGCTGCTGGGCTCTCAGAGCCTGGGGGAGACACAGCCCCACGCCTCCCCGCCCTCTCCCGCCAGGCCTCCTCACCCCGTTATTAATTGATGTGTTGACCTGTGGGATTGATTGGCGGCCCCTCTGGATGAGGCTGCGAGGCCTTGGCCTGGGAGCAGCCGCGCAGCCCAGGGCACAGGGAGGAGGGGGAGGTGCTGGATAGGGGTCCGAGCTCCTAGCTCAGCCCCGCCTGGGACACAGCTGTCTGCCTAGACTCCCTTTTCTACCCCATGACACACACTTTTCACACCCTTACAACACACACACACACACACACTCTCCCGACCCCCTTGCCCAGAGACACAAGAAATTCTTGTTAGTTGATTTAGAAATTGGAAGAGGCTTCCCCCTTACATGAGTCAGATTCTTCGATTCGTTAACCGCGGGTCTATACCTCCTTCAACGGCCAGAGGGCCAGACGTGGCGGATTGAACTGCTGGGACTGGTCGTTATTCTGTCTGATTTTTATTTTGCATCTTTCCCCCCATCCCCCCAGGGAACAGTGACAGAAAAGTTATATATTCCTGGATGCGGATAACCCTTACCGTCTCAAACCAAAGCACTTTTCCCAAAAGGGGCCAGTGTCCTGACTCCTGAGAGATTCGGTTCAGCCCTTTTGTTTCAAGTTGGGGAGGGTGGGGGTGGACGGCTCTGGACCCCAAAGGGTGGAGGGCGGAGGCTTGCAGCCGCTGGGGCAGGGGCCTGAGCCTACAGCCAAGGACTGTCCCCAACCTGCCCAACGCGGCGCTCGCTCGCTCGCGCTCTCTCTCTCTCTCTCTCTCTCTCTCTCTCTCTCTCTCTCTCTCTCTCACACACACACACACACACACACACACACACACCAGCAACACTTCCTGCCCCAACCCCAGGCCCCGAACCCAAGCAGGAGTGAGCGCCCCCCCCTCCCGCACCCCCCACCCCAACCTGGGCTCCAGGCTAGAGGGGGCGGAGGCTGCAGGAGGAGGCTGACCTCGGCCGGTCCCCGGAGAGAGCCCTCTTTCCCTTGGTCCTCACCTGTCTTTCCAGCCCCTCTCTCCCCCGTTTCTCCCTCACCCCTCCGCTCTGGTCCTTTGTCTGCAGCCACTTCGCGTCGCCCAGCAGCCCCTACCCGCCGGGGCGGCCCTGCCCTTCGCTGCCCCGGCCGCGGGCGGGTCTCCCCTTCCTTACCCGCTCCCGGCTCTGGCGCGCTCTCCGCCCGCTCCTCGCACCCGCACCACTGCTGGCAGAGGAGGACGGGAGGGCGGGCGCCGCGGATGGATCCGAGAGTAGATTTGGTGCTGGCTCTCAACTCTGGGACAACTCAGCCCGCCAGGCTGCTCCCGCCCCTCTCCCCATGCTCCCCGGCGCTGCAGAGCCCAGCGCCTCGCCGCCGGCCCCTTCCTGTCCTCGCCCTCTGGCCGCGGCTGCTTCGCTTCCTCTGATCCGCTCGGCCTCTGGGGTTGCGCTCCCCCTGCTTAGCACTGAGTTCCCCTTCGGCTGCCCCTTGTACCGCTGGCCCCTTGCCTCACAGCCTGGACGCCCGGGCCCGCCGGCACCGTCTCCCTCCACCACAGCCAGGCTAGGCTGAGGGCTCAGGCCCTGGCCGAGAAGAGGGTTAATCATTACTTGGGCACCGACACTCAGCCTCCCTTGGACTCTCTCACCCCGGCTTGGGGAGGAACCTGGGAGGGCATACTTGGCCGGCGGGAACCTCAACTTTTCCCAAATTAGCTTCTGCAGGCCTTCCAGGGACAGGTGCCTTCTCCCTTCCCTCAGCACCCCCTTCACGCCCCTTCCTTCCCCGCCCCTCTCCCCCCATCCACACCTCCCCTTGGCTGGGCCTTGCCGCACCGTCTCATCTCCGCTTTGGTTTTGGCAGGTTGACTTGCAGGTCCTGGGAGGACCAACTTTCTTTGTTTGGAACCAACCGGACTGGACGGGATTTCCTTCCCCAAAATTTCCGCCAATGGGCCAGCTCCTCCCGATGGTTTTGGCAGATTGGCCCAAAGGGGACCGCGCCAGAGGCCACAATGAACCCGGCTGTTCGGGCGGGGGTGGGGTGTTGAACGGATCCCCAAGCAGCTGCGCTAGTGCCGTGGGGCAGGCGTGCAGGAAGAAGTGGTAATGGAGGAATGGCAGGAAGGAGAGAACGCAGGGTGGGGGACATGTGCCGGGTGTGGTGTGGTTATTGGACAGGAAACGGTTCTGAAAGGGAAGAGCCCAGGAAGGGAGCCAGGGAGGGATCTCCTCGTTACCTTTATAGGACAGAAGTTGTCTGGAAAATACCACCCCCTGCCTTGCCTAAATGCCCAGGTCCCTCCCTTCCCTCCTTGTGCAAGGCTAAGGGTTCAGAGAGCGAGGCGCTTATTCCTTCATCTACTATGGAAATGTCCGGCTTTATAAATGCTTTCCTATTGGCTAGATCCGTAGAGTAGGCAAGACTGGTGTCATTATCCCTATTTCACAGGCAGAAAGACTGAGGCCCAGAGAGGCAGGACTGTGCAGGCGGTGGCTGCTGCTCCTTTCCGTGGGCTCTGGGGTGAGTGGTCAGTCCCTTTAGCCGTTCAGAGGTCTGGGTGTGGGTGGGTGTGGAGGGACAGACTGTGTCCAGGTTTGACCAGGGCCTCACTGCACAATCTCGCTGCCTCCCCCCACCCCACCCTCTAAGCTTGTTCTCTGCTGGGCAGAACCCTCCACTCCTAGTTTAGACCTGTCTTGACTATTTTTTTCTGCTCCCCGGTCGGGTGGCCCACCAGCGGCAGCCACCTGGCCGGCCCGTGCCACTGAGAGGCGGCTTTGGTGGCCAAGTGGCTTGCATTGTCGTCTCCCTTCAAAGGGGCTGCGAAGGGCCGGGCGGGTCGCCGGACGCGTAGTGAGGAGAAGCGGGCTAAGGGGGAGGGTCCGGGAAGAGAAAGGCGCAGCACGTGCCCGGGCCTCCGCAGGACCAACAGACCGAGAGGGCGGGGCGGCCTGCGCTCCGGCCCCCCGGGCTTCACGCAGGGAGCCCAATATCGGGAACAAAAGCAGGAAAAGAAAAGTGAGAGCAGGAGGGAGGGAGGGAGCGAGGGAGGGGGCGAGGAAGCAGAAATTAGGGGGTCTTAGATGAAGAAAAAAAAAGTAGCTTTAGGGGGAATGTGCCGTGGAGTGTGAAATTGCAGCCCATGGTGCTCCATATTGTACCAGAAGCTCTTCCAAAAAAAAAAAAAAAAATCCTCCAACGTGACCAGAGGGCTAGGAAGGGGGAGGGGTGGGGAGAGAAAGGGGAGGAGGAGGGGAAAGGGCTGGGCAGGCGCTGGGCAGGCCGAGCCGGAGAGGGGGCAGGATGCGTGCGCCCGCCGCCTGGAATCTGATCTCCCAGGGTGCGCCCCGGGGTGCTGGGACCCTTGGGGCGAGTGGGTCGCGCCACCCGGGACTTGGGTTGTGGGACGAACTTTTTTTTCTTTTCTTTTTTGTGGAGACGATGACTTCCAAAACTGGGAATAATTCAGAAAAGGAACTCAACGGGCGGAGCTGCTGCTCTGCACTACCCTCTTATCTCCCCTCCTCCTCTCCGCTCCTCTTCCCTTCGGACTAGTTTTCCCCCTGTCGGTTCTAAACAGCTTCTTTCCCCCCTGAACTTTAATGCATTTAATTTGGTCCTCGCTGTGGGAAGCATTTCCTAGGGAGATACATTTAATTTCGGAATTTCTAATCCCCTCCCTGAGAGGCCGGGCCCTGGCTCCCCTCGCTCCTCCCCAGGAGGCCTCAGGAGTGGAAGGAGGAAGGCAGGCCCCGGCCAGCAGGCTGGGGCACCTCTGGGGGGGGGGGGGGCTCCCGCAGCCCCAGTCCCCCCGGACCAAGCCGCCTTCCCAAACCTGTGGAGGTGGGGTGCCTGGGCCACACCGTTCAGGGCCCATCCTGCCGAGGGGAGGCAGCCACACCTACTTCTCCTCACCCGGGTGGAAAGCCCGGGGTCAGGGACTGGGAAACTGGAAAACGAGCAGAAGGATCTCCAAAGAAAGAATCGGTGCAATTGGGGGCAAACAGACAGGGTTTCCACGAACCTATCCCTTCATGCACAATGAAACCCAGTTGGGAGTTGGGGTGCTAGCTGGGCGGTTGGTTTGGCTTGGGGGGTCTGTGTGTTTGTGCATAGTAGGGCAGAGAAAGGACTCAAGGGGAACTACTGTCTCTGGACACCTACCCCCCAGCAGAGCAGACACAAGACAAGCGGAGAGATGCAGGCAGCTCTGCTGGAGGAAGGCAGCGAGGGCGGGGGCTCTGGGCGCCAGGCGAGCCTGGCAGGGTAGGGAGTGGGGAAGGCAGAGGAATGGAGATCCACAAGGAAGATTTATTGGGCAGATCAGATGCACAGAGGCGGCTAATGAAGCAAATCCCGAGATGGGTATCAGAGCAACTCCCCAAAAGTTTATTTGCCTTTAAATTTCCGCAGGGAGGCGGGTGCCTTGTTTGAAGTGTAAATGCCCCTAGGTTGGGGGGTGGATGGGCCGCTTTGAAAACACCAGAGAGAAAAGGTTCATTTAGAGGCAGAAGGGGAAAGCAACCAACCCTGACAGGTCGGAGCCCCGGTTGTGTTTGGGGTTGGGTTGTTTTCTTTCTTTCCCTTTCCTTTTCTCTTTCCTCCTCTTTCTTCTTCCCTTTCTTTCTTTTTTTTTTCTTTTCTTTTTTCTTTTCTTCTCTACGAGGCTCTATAGAAGAAGAAAGGGAAGGACAGGAAAGGGAGCATCCGCAGGAGAGGCCAGCCCTTCAGCCTGGAGACTTAGGCGAGAAGGCAGAGCCCTGGCCAAAATCACTAGGGAGCAGGGCTCTGGGACTTTCTAGCCCCCAGAAGGGCTGGCTAAGGGGGAGGCGGACCAACGAGTGTGGTGCTGGACGGAGAGATGGTCCCAGAAGGGGCGGAGTGAGACAGGTGGGACTCTGGAATCTCGGGAACTACCTGGGAATTGGACTATCATGGAAAGGTCTTCACTTCTTAGGGGGCACATGTGTGTGAGAACAGCTTCCCACATGCTTGGTGCATTGAGTCCCCTTCTTTACAAAAGGTGAAAATGCCTCTTGCATATGCCTGTTGTCTGCATCCACACTTCAACATACGTGTAACGTAGATGATGTGTCTAGCTGGTTCTAGAAAAACCTAAATCTGTGTGTGGTTCTGCCCATAGTCTTGTTCCTCCAGTCGTTCAGCCTCTCAGAGACAACTTCCTGGACCAACACAGGGACGTGGGAGAGAAGGGCTCCCTGAGTTCTGAGTTCTGAGCTCCTTTCAATAAAGGATCTTTCCTCGATGCCCCCCAAAACCCCAATTGTGGGTTAATGACCTCCCCGAGAAAGCCCAGTCTGTACCAACGAATACCCCCTAAGAGCCTGCACTCCTAGGCCTTTCCCTTTAGGCTGCGAGAACTCTCCTTTTCCACCACCCACACGAAGTTAGTGCGTGTTCGTGGGGTTTTGAGGCCAAAGCAAACCCGAGAGCGCCATCTGCAGGTCTTCGGAGGAAGAGACTGACCTTCAGGGCTGGACCCTGCGTCTTCCACCTCCCGCCCTGCCCTTAGGTAAATCCGCTGGGCCACCGGAGGGAAGTGGGGTTGGGGGCTGCGAGGGGTTTTTCCTCTCAGAAGCTACTTAGCAGGTGGATTCAGGGGATGGGGCTCAGGAGGATCTAGCAAGTAGGGCAAATACTAGGATCCCAGCAGACCCAGTCCCCTAATGAGTTGGAGGCTCAGAAACATGTCAGGCTGCGCCTGGCCCTAGCCCCGTGAGAGAATGAAGGGTGCACCCCCCCCAAAAAAAAAAACACAAAAAAACACCTGGGTACAAGAGGCCCCGTAGGCAATTCCTTCTGGCTGAGCCGGTGAGGGTAGCCCCTGTGTTAGCGGCCTCCTGGGCTGCGCCCGCCAGCGGGACAGCCAGGTCTGCAGGCTGGGGCCAGAGGAGCCCGAGTCCGGGTCCGAGAGGCTGGAGCGCAGCGCGGGCTTCCCCGAGCCGCCCTTTCACAGACCCGGGGAAGCGGGGGGGAGGGAGGGAAGAAAAGAGGGAGAGTTAAAACATCAGCTGAAGTGCCAAGATGATTTATGAGACGAGGGAAAATATTTCATAAAGATCTCCTGGATATTCTGTACTTAACCAGTTAGGAGACAAAGGGCTTCTCCTGCCTGGTGCGTGCCGAGGAGCGGACCCGAGAGAGCGAGCGAGGGAGCGAGTGCGGACAGGGCTGCGGCGGCCGGGCCGGAGCCCCGGCGGCAGGAGCGGCCCGGCCTCGGAGCGCGAGGCGCCCGCGGGGCTCCGGGCTCCGGGTCCGCGGGTCCGGCGGCGGCAGGCGGCGCTCCGCCCGGTTCGCAGCCTCTTCTCCCCAGCCGGGAGCTGGGTCTCCTGCGTCCTCCGCCTCTGGCGACCAGCAGCCCCGCACCGTCTCCCTCCCCGAGCCCTCCTGATGGGGTCACCCCAGGTTCCAGGAGCCGAGTCCCCGGCTCCCCCACGGTGGTCCGTTGGGTCCCGCTGAAGCAGGCGGGTCCTTGTCTCAGGTGTCCACCACCTCTGGGCGCTCTGGGCGCCCAGACCCCACGGGCAAGGGGATGAGGAGGGAAACCCTCCGCGCAGCCGCGCGTGGGATGCGAGAGGACTAAGTGGCGGGCGCTTTGCCCCGGAATGAGAACTGGGGGGTGCGTGGGTGGGGCGGCACCTCGGGAGGGAAAGGCGAAAGGGAAGGACCAGAGAGAGGAAGGAAGAGCCGGGAAGGAGCGGAAGGGAACTCAGAGCGGGGAGTAGGGGGGTTAGGATTAGGGATGCGGACCCGGCTCGGGGCGGCGCGGCCCACGCGGGCACCGGCCGGCGGATGGCGGGGCTGGGTGAGTGGGGACTTCCAGCCGGGCTCCGCCGACGCCTGAATATTCATTACACCGGCCGCTCCTCGTCCTTATCTAACGTTCATCTTATCGGCGAGTTTCGTTTCTCGGCGTAGTTTTAATCCCGGGCTCCCCTTCCCCCGTCCCCCTCCCCCCGGCCCGCTCCCCTCCCTCCATCTCCCTTCGCCCGTCGCTCCCTCCTTCCTCCCGCTTCCCCCTCCGCCGCCCGCCCTCCCCTCGCCGGCACCGGAGTGACAGGCGCGGGGCCCTCCTCGCCGAGGCTCGAGGCTCCGGCGCTGGCGAATCACAGAGTGGTGGAATCTATTGCCTTTGTCTGACAAGTCATCCATCTCCCGGCGCGGGGAGGGGGAGGGGGTCTGGAGGGGACTTGGCAGCTTTTAGAGAGAGACACACCGGGAGCCCGGGCTCCAGTCTCCGGCCGAGTCCTCTCGCAGCCGCAACCCACCTGGGGCCAGCCCGGCGCTGCCGGCGCCACCGGCTCCTTCCCTCCCGCCCGGCCCTCCGGCCGCCCCGGCGCGCGCCGGCCTTTCCCGGGGGCGGGGGCCCGGCCCGCGCCCTCCCCTCCCGGGGACGCCCGCTCGGACATCCCGAGGATTGCTACTTCTCCGCCAACTTCTCCAACTCACCGGCACTCGGAGCGGGTGCCCGACTCCCCGCCCGGCGCCCTCCGGCCGCCCCGACTCCTCCGCGCCCTCTCCGACCGCCGCCTCTCGGATGACCGGGCTCCAGGGGAGCTGAGCGAGCCGCCTCCCCCGCCCGGCTCCAGCCCCGGCCGCGGCGGCCGCGCGCGCCATGCGCCCCCAAGTCCCCTCGGCCCGGCCCGCCGCCTCGGGGCCGTCCTGCTGACCCGCCAGCCCCGAGCCCCGAGCCCCGACGGCGGGGAGTTGCGGCCGCTGCGGTGGCCAGTCCCAGCCGGCGGCCGGGGAGGAGTCCCCGCGGGGAGACCGGCGGAGCGGCGCCCCCCGCCCCCGTGCGCCCCGCCGCAGCCGGGCGCCCGCTCACCCCCACCCCCCGCCATCCCTCCCTTTTCTCCTCAAGTCCTGAAGTTGAGTTTGAGAGGCGACACGGCGGCGGCAGCCGCGCTCCTCCCGCTCCTCTGCCTCCCCATGGATATGCACTGCAAAGCGGACCCCTTCTCGGCGATGCACCGTGAGTACCGGCGCCCGGCTTCTGTCCCAGCTCCGCTCGGGACTCCCCGTCCCAACCTGGTTCCATCCTGGCGCGGCCCTGGCCCTGGCCCTCGGTGTTCATGTCCCATCCTGGAGGCCACACGGGCTTCTCCCAGTCTCCCCTTCCGTTCTTCCTTCTCATGTCCCAGTGTTTCTAAAGCCTTCCGTGTCTCTCCTGCCTCCTGTCACCCATACTTCTCCCTCTGCCTGCCTTCCTACTTTCCCCAGTGCCCGCCACTTTCCTTCCTTCCTTCCTTCCTTCCTTCCTTCCTTCCTTCCTTCCTTCCTTCCTTCCTTCCTTCCTTCCTTCTTTCCTCCCTCCCTTCCTTCCACCTGCTCCTTGCTAAGTCCTGGGTCTACACCCCATCCACACCAGAAACCCCAATTCCCTGGCCACCCTCTTACCCTGGGCCGGAGGACTGATGGGCTGGCTGTTTTCAAGGGTTTGTGTTGTTTTCTCTGTCTTCTCTCTCTTCCTCCCTTTGCCTCCCTCTCTTCCCTCCCCTCCTCTACCTTTCTCCAACTCACAATGTGGTTGTCCAGGATGAGGCTTGGAGCATCAGCAGCCTCCGTGTCAGGACAATCAGGCAGAAGAATATGGGGGTGGGGTGCCCCCTTCTGACCCTCAGCTCCCAGTATCTCCGTGCGGCCAGCTCCACCAAGGCTTCATATGGGCTGGTTTGAAATACTTCCTTCCCCTTCTCTCCTGTCTCCCTCCTCTCTCTTTCCCCTTCTCTTCTCCTTGAGTTGGGAGTCGGAGCCTGGCAGGATGTGGGGGTCATCTTTCTGCTCCCCACCCGGGAAGGTGCTCCAAAAACAAAGACAGGTTCCAAAGAGAAATGAAGTCCGCAGGAGCCGGAGTGGAGGAGCTTTGCTTCCGGGAGGCACCTGGGCAGAGCCAGGCTATGCTTCTGGTTCTGGGGGCTCCTTGCCCACCTCACACTCCCGGTTGAGGATGGGCCAGCCGGTGTCCTGGCCGGGAGGTAGGCAGAGAGGGAGAAAACATGGGGGAAAGAACAAAAGGAAGGCAAATGCCAAAGCGGAGAAAGGAGAGCGAAATCAAAACATGGGCAAAGTGAATAAAAGAGAAAACAGGAAGGGTGTGACTAAAAAAAAGAGGCGAGGAGCGAAGAAACAACAAAAAATTAAGAATAGGGAATGATTTTAATTAAATTTGAATTTCATTCATGTCATGTGTCTTTAGCTTGGAAAAACAATTCAGAGATTTTTTTTCAGGCTTTTTAAAAAAGCTACGTGGATCCCAAATAAAAACATCTCCTTGTAGATTAATAATTAAGGATGATTTGTAACTTTTCCCAGGGAAACTTTTTAGAATTAGCTCGATAGATGCTTTGAATAAGAGAGCCCAGAAGAAGAGCTGAGTTTTTCCTCTAAGCATACATTTTAGCATGACAGGGGGTATTGGGGGGAGCTTTACAAAAATGCCTCTTGGATAAAATACATTTTCCTAAATAATATCCAAGCACAGGACACCCGAGCCAGGAGCCCTGATCTGCGGCGGGTCTCCGCGAGCCGAGCCAGAATCCAGGCTCCTTTCCTGCGGGAGTGAAGCCGGGTCTGCGCGCGGCGTCGCCCAGCCCGCCCGCCGCTCGCCGCCGCCTCCGCTCCCGCTCTCCTCTCTGGCCGCTCCGAGGGGACCCGCCGCATCCCGGCCGCCCACGGGGGGCACCTGGAAACCCGAAGGGGAGCAAGGCGAGCTGAAGGTGATCGGAGGAAGGGAGAGACGGCGGCGGCGCGGGCGGCGGCGCGGGCGGCGGACTGGCCCGCGAGCAGCCGCAGCCGCAGCCGCAGCCGCAGCCGGCGCCGGTGGCGCATTCCAGGCCGGACTCCGCGCCTGCCGGCTCCGAGCCCCGGCCCTGGACTCCCGCCGGGCCCCCTGCCATTGCCACCCCTTAGATTGGGGATGCGGGGCCGGGCCCGGAGCCCGGGAAGGCTGAATTATTCATCTTTAATCTGCCCGCAGCTGTCGCCTTTTCAGACCGGTAACGCGAGTTCTCCCGGGGCCTAAATTATTGATGGGTGAGGTTCGGAGGGCGGGGAGGGGTGAGCAGAGGGGCTAGGGGTAGGGAGACCAGCGGGAATGAGAGGGTAAAAGAAGAGGTCCCGGCCTCCCCCAGCCTCCCATCGGAGACCTCTTCCCTGGGGTTTGCGCCGGAGCTCGGATCCCCCCAGAAGGGCCGGGAGACGCAGGCGTCCCCGCTTTCTCCGAAAGAAAGTCGCCCGAGGCTAGTCCTGCAGGGGCGGCGGGTGGACCGCAGGGTCCGGCCCAGCCGGGCGCTGGAAGTCTCTGGGCTCGGGTTGATGGGGAATGTGGCTGCGGCTGGATCGCTCAGGGCGCAGGGTGTCTAGACTGCGTTAGGCCAGGGAGAAGGGGGAGCCGGCGGTCAGCGCCCTCGAGCCTGGCATCTGGAACCACCTGGGCTCTGAGGTTGGCACCCTGGGCAGGAGTTTGGTTGGAGAGTCAGCGCCCTCCTCCTCCTCCTCCTCCTCCTCCTCCTCCTCCTCCTCCTCCTCCTCCTCCTCCTCCTCCTCCTCCTCCTCCTCGCCAGGAGAGCGGCCGCCCTGCTGCGTGGTGTCCGGTAGGCTGCCGGGTCGGGTCGGAGAGGTCAGAAGGGTGCGAGCTGGCCCAGGCTGGCTGCTCAAGGTCCCTCCGTGAGGCCTCAGCTCGCCAAGGCGACCTGTCTCGGGCGACCAGGGCGAGGCGGTGGGCCCCGAGTCCGGCGCAGCGGCCGTGGCCGAGCCTAGCAGCCTGCGCTCTCCCCAGGCTGCTTCCCGGCCCCGTCGCTCTCCGCTGCCGCTGGGTCTGAGCACCGCCAGCTCGGCCCCTGCTTCCTCAGCCTTCCCTCCTCCGCCTGGCTTTTTTTGAACTTTAACCAGTAGGGAGACGAGAGGATAGAAAATATAAAGGAAAGGAAAACTCGATTAAAAAAAAAAAACACCAACACCAGAAAACAAAAACACAGAGACGGAGGTAGGAAAACTTCAATCCGATTAAAAATAAATACTAGGGACAAGGTAAAGAGCAAAAGGGGGGGGGGTGTCAGGGACTTAGGGGTGTCCCTGTGTTCAGACCCTTTTATAGAGAGTCATAGGACTTAGACCTCGAAAAACACCTGCCTCCGAGCACCTCGCCCCGCACGCACTGACCGCTCCATCCTACTCAGGCGGGGACCGCTCCACGCAGGCTCTGTCCGCTGTCCGGCCCTTCCTTTCTTCCTCATTCTTTCCTGCCGGCCTCATCTCCCCCTCGGCTGTGTTTCTCCTTCCCCTGTCCTGTCTCTCGTCCTGCACCTCCATCCCTTTGCTCGCTTTCTCTCCTGTGTCTCACTGGTCTCTGAGCCTGTCCTTTCCCTGCCCTCCACCCAACAAACTGCTGCACCTCCGCACCTTTCCCAGCCCGTAGGTCCCAATCCACCATCCGGCCCCCATTCTCCTGAGAGACTCCGGGAACATGCCCCTCTGCCCTGCCTGCTCCTTTCACACGTCCAGGGGTCCAGGGCCGAGGACCCTGACTAATGGCCGGTCCCTGCTGTCTGTGGGGTGTTGTGTTTTTTCTTGTCTCTCCCCAGCAGGGCACGGGGGTGTGAACCAGCTTGGGGGGGTGTTTGTGAACGGCCGGCCCCTGCCCGACGTGGTGAGGCAGCGCATCGTGGAGCTCGCCCACCAAGGTGTGCGGCCCTGCGACATCTCCCGGCAGCTGCGGGTCAGCCACGGCTGCGTCAGCAAGATCCTGGGCAGGTGAGGGCCTCGGAGCTGCCCGGGGAGACGCCCTGCCTCCTCCCTTCATCGGCCCTGGGTCTCCAGCCCCAGGACTTGGCGGACTTGGCGAAAAGTTGAGGATGCCAGCGGGAGAGGGAAGTGCCCCAACGGGGGGGGGGGGGGGGGGGGGCGGGGTAATCTGGAGAGCTGCCCCTTTTGGAGAAGGCGCTCAGGTGGTGGCTGCAGCCCCAGGAGCGAGGGTGGAGCAGGGTCAGCCAGCGCCTGCACGGCTCCAGGGTCCTAGAGGGGAAGCAACCTGATTCCCTTCTTCAAGAAGGGGGACCGGGATGCCTCTTCTAGCAGAGTTTATAGACAGGGGACTGGAGGAATAGGGGAGGAGGGAAAACGGACCCCCAAGAGGAGAAACATAAGCCTGGGGAAGTGGAAGGAGGGTCTTGGTTCTCACAGGGGCTCGCTCTAAGTGGGAAAGGGCTGGAGACTTAGTGTCTTAGTCCTGGTCTGCCTTGGGGGGCGGAAACTCTTCCCAAATGAAAGGTTGGACCTTCACTCCTAGGGGCACCTATTTGAGCTCCCTCCCTGGAGGGAGTGTCCCCTTGTCCACCCTCTCATCCTCCGTGGAGTCCCCCGCCCTAGCTAAGCGCCCCCTCAGCCATGCCGGGCCTTTCCCCCTGTGCCGGCTGCTCTGGGCCGGAGAGTGGCTCAGAGTCTCTGGAACCCACAGCCCCCCTGCCCCTGCCACCACTGCTTCCCGCTGACCCGCCGGCCTTCCCGGAGCAGGTACTACGAGACTGGCAGCATCAAGCCCGGAGTGATAGGCGGTTCCAAGCCCAAGGTGGCAACGCCCAAAGTGGTGGATAAGATTGCTGAATACAAGCGACAGAACCCAACTATGTTCGCCTGGGAAATCCGCGACCGGCTGCTGGCCGAGGGCATCTGCGACAATGACACGGTGCCCAGCGTCTCTTCCATCAACAGGTGAGCATGCCACCCTGGGCTGCAGAGCAGGGCTCCGGCTCCGCCTCCTGCCCGCCAGTGCACCCCAGCACTCCATCTTGGGATCTTGGATCTTAACTTCAGCCTCTGCCCTTCCTCCCTACTCCCAGCCCCAGAGTGTTTTGGGCTGAGAGAGGGGACCTAGGAGGCAGAGAGATAGACAGACAGACTGAGCCGTCTCCAGCGTAGGGCTGAGTATTCCCTGCCAGGCTTCTCCCGCCGGCGTCCTGGAAATGAATCCAAGTGTTTGTGGTAATTAAGACTCCAAGATTACTCGCCTCCGTATCTGGAGACAATCACAGCCCACAGCCAAAGCCTTTAAAATGACCAGTGTCTATTCATCGCCTCCAAACAGACTTCCCTTTCTAAAGGCATACTCCCTTCCCCAGGGACAGCAGCCTGCCCCGGCTCCCCCATCCTCCCTGCCAACTCCCACAAAGCTTGTCCCCCCCAGAGCCCAGGCCTCGCTAGCCAGCTTCGCACAAATTTCCGGCCCACAGGCAGGAGTGTCCAGGCCTTCGGAGCAGACGCCAACCACTCGCCAGCAGTTGGCAGGGACTAGAGAAGGTGGACAAGGAGCGGGAGCTCAGTCAGGGAGGGGGAACTCTGGGTTCTGAGGCTGAACCTGAGGAGATGCCTCTAACCGCCTGGAGTGCCTGTAACCAGGCCTATGACACAGGCTTGAATCAGCTTGACATGTAATAGCAGAAGTTAGTCTCCCGATCTCCAAGCCACTCAGTCCATGTATGTGCACCCAGCTAGCGTGCAAATATGTCTATCTGTGGTGGGCACGGCACACATAAGCAGTGGTTGGACATAGGATGGTTTCAGCATCACAGAACTGTACAACCTGGCATTAACAGAGACCCTGTACATGTTCCAGATGACCTTGGCCAGCCTTGCAACCCATGCCCTCCATGTTAAGGCAAATCCCCAGATGAGATGATGAGGGTAAGAGTTTCATACCCTCGTTATTCTTTGCACTTTTCATAGGCTTATTTTCAGGGTAATAAAGGCTAAACTATCTAATAATTCAGAAACTGGCATCACATATCAAGGTGGTTTTTTTAAAAAATAATTTGTAAATGATATGGAATTATCCCAAATCATCCTGAAAACAGCAGGTGAAATTAGCTGGTAGAATGTACCTTGGCTAAAGAAGATTCCCTCTGCCACACTCCTGCTGTAACGTACTGCAAGGCGACCCCAGAAATTATCCCGGTGTGTACCATCTGTATTAAAATGGTTATCCAGTTATGAACAGGGTAACATAATACTGATCAGCTAATTATACACCCTCCGAAAACCCTCAAGCTCCCTGGGCCTGGCTCAGCTAGGTACTGAAAGCATAGCAATCTGACATTCAGACACCTTCCTTCCGAAGAAGCTGGGGAAAGATGCTGCGTGGTTCCAGAGAGGAATGAGTCTTTTGCATTTAAAAGCCAGAGGGGAAGGCTGGGGCTGAGGCAGGAGTAGTGGCTAGGAAAGGAAAGGAGACAAAGCATTGTTTTTCAAGCCATCTGGACATTTAGTCTCCTGGCTGGTGGCTGGTCCTTGGAGTGAGTTGGGACTGGGGTCGTGAGAGGAAAGGAGCCCTGCTGAGGAGCAGGTGTGCTGGGTGTGGGTGCTGGTGTTCTGGAGAACATTAGAGAGAAATGCCGCCGTCAGTGATAGGATTTGCTTTTAAAGTAAGGTTAAGGCGGTTTGCTTCCCTTGATGGGCCGAGGATTGGAGCAATTAAGACAGGCATGGGGGCAGCATCCCTTATATAGCATCTCTTGCCCCCTCACCCCAAAATACACTTGTCACTGACTAAGATGCTTTTGGAAGCTGGCTTAGGGAAAAGTTTGGGGATGCTCTCATCCTGAAGAGCCATGGAAAACAGGGGACAGGGGATCCTAGGATCAAGCTCCAAAGGCCTTAAGGTGCATCTGTCAGAATTGGGAGAAAGTAGAGAAGTGAGTCTTGGTTGAAATGAGGGTGTGAGAAAGAGCAGCCTCAGCTTGACAGCTCTGACAGCTGCAGAATCTGTTCAGTACGGAGGCCTATCCTCTGAGGGGCATGGAGGCCGCCTTTGGGTGCGGAGCAATAGCCATCTGTGGGCAGGTGCTGCTGTCGATGGAGAGAGAGAGGGAGGAGAGGAACAGGGAAGCTCGGGGTCTGTAGTTAGGCTCCCCACTTGCTTTGTCAACAAGGCACTGTGAGGGACATTCTCGATTTTGTTTTGGGACAGAATCCTATCATAATGAATATTTTGGAAAGAATTCTGAGAGCTACCCAGTGTGCTGCTGAGTAGGAGCTAGAGGGATGCATCTGGGCCCCATGCCTTTCGCTTCATTCAGCCCTGTAGGTGCTTTGTTCTGAAGGGGAAAAAGTTATCTGAAACGTGGTGTTTCACCCTAAAGCCTGAGAAAGGCAGGTGTTTCTGCTGGTCTAGTGATGTCCGGACCTTTGCCAATCCTCAGCCTCTATGGAAAGAGCCTGGAGATTCCCTGCTGTGCAGAGAGTGCAGTGTCCTGGGGAACAGGTAGGGCTTGAGTTGAGAGCTTTGCTGTTGGTGAGATGCCAACGTGCGTTGGGTACTTTATAACCATTATGAGTAAGGGTGTGCATGTGCCCGTGGTTGGCAAGAAAGGAAGTCCACACATGCTCACCCACCTGAGCCAAAGCGTAAAGTTTTTCATATTCTTCGCCTCAAAACAGATGCTGTCGCCGCACTTGAAATATGCTGCTATGGTTATAAACTAAATTGCTTCTCGTGCTTTCAAAAACGGTTCTGACTTTCTCTGATCCCATCGTGATAAAAGTTTGGACAGCCAACCCACATTCTCCACTGGCAGGTCCTCATAGAAATACTTCTCTTAGGCAATGGGGAAGGTCAAGGAGGCCTCCCTCCCCGGCCCCCACCTCCACCTCCAGAAACCGCTGTCAAAATTCTGGAGGATTGATGAATTGTTTAGTATGTGAATCATTTCTTAGCACCTGAATCGTTCTCAATATCGGGTGACTGATCACTGAGCATGGAGTTGCCAGTTCTTCAGCTTGTATACTGCCACTGTAGAGGGTGGGTGTTTATAAGCAGGTGACTTGAGATGAAAACCTGGGGTGGGAAGTGGCCTGGAGAGGGGAAGAGATGGGGTGAGATCCATGCCGCTGAAAGGGGAAAAGTCACCTAGTTAAATCACAATTGCCTAGGCGGGAAGGATTTTCCTAATTGTGTACCAAAGCCTGTAGACAGCGCCTGGGACTCTACTCAGAACTGGTTCATCTCTCTTTCTGTGCTGGATGCGGGAAAGAGAGACCCCGCCATAAAAACCTGGTTTGGCTGTTGCTCTAGGTAGAATACTTACAGCTCCTTTGAAAGAACAGGCACAAACTCCAAGTAGAGTCTAGGGTTACTGGAGATCCCCTGAGGGCAACCTCTTAGAATGAGCTGACAAGGAGGCCGTCACTCTTCTAGCCTTTTCAGCCCTACACACTTTGGGACCAGGGCACTCTGATCACCTGCTACCCACACTCTCTCTTAGCCAGTTTGGCCCTCAGTGAGTACATTCATTCTCTTACAGGGGCAACACTGGCGTCAAGAAAGCTATAGACCGGTGCTATATCATTCACAGGTCTTCATCAGAGCTCTGGCTGTGGGGTGACAGTGGCCTACCAGCTGTCCATTCAGAGACCTTTCTAAATAAGCCGGGGGCCACTCATCCTAGCCAAGGGAATGCTGAGGACATGTTCTCTCTCTGAAACTCAGGTTTCTAGAACATTGCACGTTTGACTCTTGGACCTGGGTTGGCACGAAGCCAGGCAAGAGGTGCAGCTTTTCCTGCCACATCTTCGTACCCTTGCAGCTGTTTGGTGGTCAGG
This sequence comes from Pipistrellus kuhlii, assembly GCF_014108245.1. NCBI lineage: Eukaryota > Metazoa > Chordata > Mammalia > Chiroptera > Vespertilionidae > Pipistrellus > Pipistrellus kuhlii. The sequence goes on from NW_023425460.1 coordinate 31,819,031, forward strand.
GTTGTTGGTCTCGTGGCAAAGAGCCAAGGCAAGTTGATGGGCTAAGAAGACCTTCCCACAAAGGGATGAGAAAAACAAGGACAGAGAACTTGCCTTCTTGGCCCCCGGGCTACCAGACTGGGTCACAAATAGCAAGCACACATGTCAGTTTCTGTCTGAGAAGCCTTGCTCTCCTGACCCTCCCCAGAGAGGGGTCTTCTGTTGCTGAGATCATTAGAGTATCACATGTTACAGTCATGACTATTGGTCCCCTTATTCCTTAAAACGAACTGGCATTGTCCTTCTAAAGAGCCATGTTTGTTCTCTTAGTTATTTCAGACTTCTTGGCCAGCAGTCATATTAGTCTGTTTCCCTGGTGGCTGGCTCAGAGTGGGCGTTCAGGCCACAAAGTGACTTTCAGGTGAGACCAATGGCTGGTTGCCCTGAGTTCTTACCTCAGCTGGCAACTCTTAGGAAGAGGCAGACAGGAAGAATTGTGGAAGCTCCACGTGGATTTTGGAGGGTGAGGCAAGGAAGAAAAGAAAGGGAAACCCCTAAATAAATAAATAAATAAATAAATAGTGCCCCAACTATTCTGAGAACTCAATAAAACAATCACATCAAAAATGAAGAGGCATAAATCTTGTGTCTGCACAGGTAACCCATTCAATTGCTTTTATTATCGCTCAGGCTGCTCCCATTTATTACCATCCACAGCCTGGGCCGTGGAGGTTGCATAGAGGGTGGTCTCCAGTGCAATCCTACACTCTGGGAGGCAACAATCAGCCCATACATGCAGGGATCTCGATGGGAGCTCGGGAAGGGCCCATCTGTCTGCATGAAAACCAATCAATAACTCTGTAACCAGAGCCGTGTCACAGGGAAATGGACAACACAACAGTTCAATACAGGGGCCACAGGGGGAATTAGCCAAGTGGAGATGGGGCCAGGCAGGAGCAGCCTCCGTAGAAAGGACACAGGGTGCCAGGAGTATTGGGGAGAGAGTGGGGTGTGGCAGGGGAGAGCACTGTCTTTGTGAGTATATTGGCACGAGGGGAAGATGGATGTGCAAAGTAGATCAGGAAATGAAAGGCACCGTGGAAGTTGGGTGGAAGGGAACAGTTGGGAAAGGGGCTTGGTTTTATACACATGGGATCACGTGGTTGTTTATGTGATGATACGTGTTTGTGGACTAGGTACAGCTTCCAGAGAAAGAGTAGTGATAGTAGTCACTGGTACAGAAGATGAATCAACCCATCCACCCACCAGCACCAAGAGCTTGTACTCCGAAGAGTCAGTTTCTTATGAGCTCACATGGGATATAAGTCCTGCTTCTCAGTCTTCTCAGCAGGACTGATAAAGGAACACCTTAAGCTAGGGCCACCATTGTCCGCTCCAAGCTTCCTAGATTTTAAATTCTAGCTATGCTGCAACTTTGCCTCTTACTGCTCAAGCCTGTCCTTAGCCACTCTTTGTTGCTACCTAGAGTTGGAAGTTAGAGTTCTTATAGTAAAAGGGAACTGAAAATACTGGAAAGAATTATTTTCACCTCCTGCTCCTTATTTATTTTTTTAAAATATATTTTTATTGACTTCAGAGGGAAGAAAGAGAGAGATAGAAATATCAGTGATGTGAGAGAATCATTGATTGGTTGCCTCCTGCATGCCCTACACTGGGGATTGAGCCCACAACCCGGGAATGTGCCCTGACCAGGAATCGAACCCATGATCTCCCAGTTCATAGGTCAATGCTCAACCGCTGAGCCATGCCAGCCAGGCTCTTCCTGCTCTTTAAAAGAATGCAGTAAAGGCGCCGAAACCGTTTTGGCTCAGCAGTAGAGCGTCGGTCTGCGGACTGAAAGGTCCCAGGTTCTATTCCGGTCGGGGGCATGTACGTTGGTTGCGAGCACATCCCCGTGGGATGTGCAAGAGGCAGCTGGTTGATGTTTCTCTTTCATCGATGTTTCTAGCTCTCTATCTCTCTCCCTTCCTCTCTGTAAAAAATAAAAAATAAAAATATATTAAAAGAATGCAGTAAAGGGTGCTAATCTGGCCTGTACCTTTTTCTTTCCTGTTTACACCAGATGTCCAGAGTTGAGATCCTAGCAGGGGAAGCAGTTACAGCTATGGACAGTGTAGCTCATCCAGTTATGTGGGTGAGTCTAGAGGAGAGAGAAGGAACCTTGACAGATCTGAGGAGTGGGAAACAGTGTCTCACAACCAATGCACACATAGATATTAGTTAAATATTAAACAGATAGGAACTTAAATCACCTTGGCTTTATCTGTCTACCAGTCAACTACAGGGTTGAGATGTTTCCTCCTGTTGACAGGTTATTTGTTTTGGTGCTATAAAGGTGCCTTTTGAATGTATTCATAATGGTTTCTAGGCATAGAGGTTGATCTCTTTTTAAAAATATATATTTTATTGATTTTTTACAGAGAGGGATAGAGAGTTAGAAACATCGATGAGAGAGAATCATCGATCAGCTGCCTCCTGCACACTCCCCACTAGAGATATGCCCGCAACCAAGGTACATGCCCTGACCGGAATCGAACCCAGGACCTTTCAGTCCACAGGCCGATGCTCTATCCATTGAGCCAAACCGGTTCCGGAAAGAGGTTGATCTCTTGAGGGGTGTGTGTGTGTGTGTGTGTGTGTGTGTGTGTGTGTGTACACCAACTGGTATATGCTGTTTGGTGAAAGGGTTCTGAGGCCAAGAGGAGGAAAAGGAAGAAGGCCCACTGGATGTGACCCTCAGTCATAAAGGCTGGACACCTTATCCTTGGGCCCGTGGACCTATTAGGTCAACTAGGGAGGCAGTCATAGGGCCACTGGGTGGTTAGAGGGCTGGACCAAAGATTCTTCATTATAGAATTGGGGCCAAATTTTCCTTTGTTTTTCGCTGTAACACTCCATAGTCCAGCTAGCCTCCACTATGAAGGGATTTGCTACAGCGATGCCACCCTTGTGATGGAGAGCTGTGTGGTGATACTCTGAAGAGCTGACATCAATATACGATCAGCTGTTCATCTTCACTTAGACCACATGTGTCAAACACAAGGCCCGCGGGCCAAATCCGTCCCGCCAGGCCTTGCAATGTGGCCCGCACCGCGCTGTCATCACTGCACTCCACTGCGTTTCCATCACAATGACAGTTTATGACTGTTCAGTAAACCATTCGGCCCGCGATTTAGGCTGGATTTTAGATTTTGGCCCCTTCTCTGATTGAGTTCGACACCCCTAACTTAGACACTTGAGTCCCAATCCAGTAGGCAGCACTGGGTAAGCAGCCACAAGATGTTCTTCCGGGTGGGTCCCCTTCCTGCAGAGGTGTGATGCAGTGATCACCGAGGTGGCAGGGGCTCCAGTAGCAGCCATGGCAGCAGCACTGGGACACAGTCATTGGCAGAGCTCTCCCAAGGGTCAGGTCCCAGTTCCAGCCTCTAAACCCTTCCCCAGTAAGCAACGTGCCAGGGAAATAAGGAGAAACTCTGTGTGAGAAATGCATAGCTGTGACTGGAGAAGGCTTGGAGACCAGGTGGGGTGTAATGGCAGAGGCAGATACCTGGGGCCTCCTGGGGAGGGCAGTGCACAGGGGACCTTTGGGAGGTGTGAGGAACAAGAAGAGAATGACCCAGCAGGAGCAAGGCCCCATGCAGACCTGGAAACTCTCGAGGGAGGGAGGGAGACAGGAGAGCCAGGTTCGTCTTGTAGCTCATCCTCAAAAAACCACTGGACTCTTTCTTTTGGGTTTTAAGAGTGAATATGATAAAGAGATATTTTGTATTTCGTGTGCGTGTGCGTGTGCGTGTGCGAGAGAGAGAGAGAGAGAGAGGTGAAGAGTCCTTGGCATTCTAGAGAGGATCAGGTTTATTCTATGGATATGGGGGGAGAAAAGTAGTGCCCCAAGGTGCAGATTGGCAAGAAATGTGTTAGTGGAGATCAGTGATGGAGATGCCACGTGGCCATAGAGCTCAGGAGCACAAATGCCTCCAGGGCCATGGCAGGAAAGGTCAGCAGGAAGGGCCACCGAAGATGAGTCAGAGGTGGTGAGAGTTGGACAAACGGAAGTTGGAGTGCACAGGCCCAGTCTAGAGGCAGAAGATTTGTTTTTTTTTGTTAAAACTTTCTGCTGGCCAAATAAAATACATCGCCAGGCCTGGTTCAGTTCATGGGCCAGCAGTCTGCAGCCCTTGGTCTGCAGAACTGGACATAACTTCAGACCAGAGCAGTAACATCAGTACAGGTGCAGGGAAATGTGCCATTTCCTGAGCTCCTTGGTCCAGAGCCACTGAGGAAGGGAGGCGAGGAAGGGTGTGTACGCTCTCTAGCTGGGGGAGAAGAGGGTGAGGCATAGATGGGAAGGGATGGACAAAAGTAAGACTGAGGACTGGGAGAGGAGATGAAGCTGAGAGGGAAAAGGGAGAAGCCTCGAACCTGGCTCAGCCTGGACAGGTGTGTTTGGGAATGGAGGGTATGGCGAGAGTGCAGAGCAGGGAGCGACAGAAGCTTTAAAAGGAGAGCTAGATCTGTGCATCTGAGCCATGGGCCTCTGGTAGCCCTGCAAGGTCTTGGAGGTGGTGGGCAGGAGCCAGAGCTCTGGGTGGCTGGTTGGCCAGGTTGAAGGGAACTGAGGAGGCTCAGAGATGGTAAAGGAGGAAAGAGGAGGCCATCCCTGGAGGGGAAAGCAGGCAGAGCAAAGGAAATGGCATGAGCGGGCAAAGTCACAAGACCTGAAGCTCATAGCTGCCTGCATCGGGCAGCGCACTGCAGGGCAGGCTGTTAGGGGCTGTGGGGCTGCTGCAGTGTGACGCTCCAGCCTGGTCCCTAGGAGGAGGGTGGGTGGGAGAGAGGCCACAGTAGAGCTCCTTCCACCCAGGAGCCTCTGGCCACTTTGCTCTGGACTTCCTCCTCTTCCTGCGTCAGCTCTGCCTGACGTCTGTCTGCAGTGAGCTCCCTCTGCAGCCATCCAGGAACAGAGGAAGCCAGAGGACATGACCAACAGCTCCTGGCAGCACCTGGCAGCTCTTGGCAGCTCCTGGAAGGAGGAGAAAGGCTGTGAGACTGGGCAACAGGCTGAAAAGGAAACTGTACCCACCTTGTAGGCTCCATAATGTCAAGAGAGAGGAAAGATTCAGAGGGGAGGAGAGCAGGAATGGAGATCAACAGAGGCCCTAGAGTGAGCAAATGTGAGCACTGAGCAGCTTTCCCTGGTCCTGCTGCTTCCTCCAGGCCCCAGGGTCTTTGCTGGGCTGAGGAAGGAAGTCTGGAGCCTCATGGGACAGTATCCAGCTTAACAGGTCACAGAGATGGTCAGGGAGGAGAGCCCCTTATCCTGTGACCTCTTACACTAATCCAAGAGGACAAGATGGTGTCTGCCTTGTGTATCATACCAGGAGAAGTTGGTGACTATGTGTTGAAGGCTTCTGCATAGCTGTTTTGGAAAGAGCATGTGGGCCCCTGGTATCTTCCCCGTGCGCGGGGAAGCCATCTAAATGGCCCTGGCATTACAGGGAGCTTTTAAAAGGAGTCAGACCTGTTGAACAGTCAGCTAATGGCTCACTATTGAGAAGGTTTCCAGTTGAAAGGGTTGTTTGGTCCCAGGACGAAAGTCTTGGCCATCACTTGGACGGCCTGCTGTTTGGGGGGTTAGTAAATGTGATTGGAAGAGTCTGGGGTTGAATGGATGGTAGCTGTCCTGCTGGGTTGATGAGTGGGGGTTCTGTCAGGTACACAGAGGATGCTGTGTTTAGTCTGTGAGTATGTACACACATGCATTTATTGTGCTAGAGGCGAGGGTGTAGAGTAGTGTGCGATGCCAGGGTGGTGTGTGTGAGTAACACGCTACTAGGAAAATAGGTAGCAACTACTTGCTTGTGTCTGCTGAGGTCCTCAAAGAGAGTGTGCCTGTAGATGTGGACAAAGACCAAGCTATTTATCGCTTTTTATCATCTGCCTCGAGGATACCTCCTTTCCCTCCCCTCATCCTATGTGTTTTCCTTCCTCTCTGTCCTCCTCATCATTAGCTGGTTTGGGTTAGGAGGCCAATCTCAGTGGACTCTAATTGAAGATTGAAGAGAATTTGATAAGATAGGGAAGGCCATCATTCCTCTGGGGACCAATAGAGGTTTCATGTTCCCCCACTCTGCTCTGCCTCCCTGAGGAGCTGACACCCGGACAGGCGGTCTGCCCATTGACTGTAGCTGTCTGGCCTCTGGGAGAGCCAGAGAAAAGGAAATATTCCCCAGGGTGGAGACTTCGGTTCCTTCCCCAGTCACCATGGGACTGGAAGGAACAGTATAATGGACGAGACAGGGAAAAAGGGTAGAAGAGAGATGGCTGAAGACAGGAGAAAAGAACTGAGCCAGATATAATTGACATTGACCAACCTTAGCCAAAACCTGATTTTTATTCACAGAAATACACTGGGTGTGTATATTAGGAAGAGGATTATTATTATTATTATTATTATTATTATTATTATTATTGAAGATTCTGAAGCCTGTAAGGCAGTCTGCTGGGCAGAGCACTCAACTATTTGCAGAGGGTACTGCCTTGGTTCAGGTCCAGCTCCTCCTAGAAATAGTGTTCACCTCCCTCTTATGCCCCCTGTCCTCCCACCCCTGAGCTTATGCATGCACCTCTTTCCTTGTTCTCACTTCCCCTGAACTTGGCTCTGAGGACCAGCTAATTCCTGGCTCCAGGAGACAGCCTGGAAGGAGGCACAGACTACTTAGGAGATCACCTCCCAGGGTGGGTGCAAAAAAAGTTGAGAGAAATTCATTTCATGGACAGTGGCTGCTTATAAAAGGCGATTCCAGCATAGGAATGTGATAAATGTTAACTGAGCATTAATCGCATTAAAGAGGGTCCTATAAACTTTTCATTTCTAATTAAATTCATCCAGTGATGCTGCCCAAGCGAGTACTCTAGGCCTTTGTTTATGTGGAAAATTAAAATGCAAATACAATGGGATTTATTTTCAGGAGTTGAGTGATGGGCTAGCCCCTCTGGCTACTGGTCTCCAGCCTTGTCAGGCCAGGTGACTGCTTCTTTGGAGGTGCTGTACCCCTTGGGACACATTCCAGTGTGAAGGGAGAGGCCAGAGTTCAAGGTCAAGTAGAGTGGAAAGAATTAAGGAGAAAGAAAAAGAAAAAGGCAATAGCTGACCCAGAAATTAGAGAGGCATTGTCTTGGCTTCCTATACTTCCCACACTTCTGGGAGAAGAGACCCCCAAAACCTTGCTTGTGAACATTTCCATCACAGTTCCCTCCGCAGCTCTGGGATGAAGGGCGAGCATGGGAGGAAGAGATATTGGAGGAAGCAGCCAGGCCAGACATAATGGGCCTGGTCCTAAAAGAACTGAGTGGTCATCAGCAGGGAGAGCCCGGGGCCTGGACTTACCTCCAGCAGTTTGAGGGTCAGCTTCTGTCCATATTATGGTTTCACCGGGCTCTTCCTGCCAGCGCCAAGTGGCATTGACACAGGCCAATGGAGCATAGTGGCACAAACCGAGAACGCTGTGCATGCACGCCCACGCGCACACAGCCTTCTTGCACAGAGGGAGAGCCGGTCTCTCACAAGAATAAACAAATGTCCCTTGCAAAGATCCTTTAGTGCCACGGCCCCTTTGATAAAAGTGATAACCCTGACTACTATTGAATGGAGCGATCTAAAGGTCCTATTTACTAAAACATAAATTAAGTCGAGTGGAGAGAAAACCTGGGTAAGGAAAATCATTTGGGTATATCAGGAGAGACACTGAAGGATCGCTGCGCTGCTCTATGGCTAAGGAAGCTGTAAATAGCATTAAAAAGTAGAGAGGGAAAGAAAATGGAAGTAGGAGAGATGATAAAAAGCACAGCACTAAATCACTAAGAGAGGTACCTATACACAGTCACAAACCAGATTTACGCCCAGCTTTGCAAAATCTGCAGCTTGGACTGTTGATACGCAGAGAGACTAAGTGCACAGGCATGTGAATTGAAGACGGTAGAGATGAAGCCGTGTCGGTCGTGGGCTGTCTATACCAGGTGCTGGGATGGATCCATCAGCTCCTTCGTGCTGGGGTCTGATTGGATTCAATTCCGTAAACAGTCAAGGATACAGCCTTATAAGGTTTTTAAAGGTCTTTAAGCACACGAGTCTCTTGTGAGCTGGATCCGTGTCCTAATGGATCTCCAAGGCAGCAACCCATTCCCAGAATGGAGTCTGCTTGACTAGTTTTGTCGAATAGCTGCTACCCTGTCCTCTTTAGTCTATTTTATTCTGTTGGTTGTTTTTTTTCCTCTTTACTGTTGACGAGCACTTGCTGATGAGCAGGCTAACTCCCAAACATATGGATGAAAACCAAAACCTTTAATCAGTCATCTAATAAATGTTGTTGATATAACGTCAAGTATCTGGTGGTTTGGAGATGTATAAGTAGTTGACTGAAATTCTTAGTTTTTATCCAGGCACAGAATTAACACCTATTTGCATTTCACTGGTGTTTTGTTTCACTGGGAAACACCTGTTTGCAGAGGAAAATACTCGAGGAAACAAAGTGGTGTGGTTAGAAAGCATCTTTGATGCATCTGAGTCTCATTTCTGATTTGAAGGGGGTACTGGGCTTGGCCTGAAAGTCAGTGGAGAGCTGGAGCTTAGAGCACTTACTGTTTGAACAAGCACAGCTGGTGGACACTGTCACCTGGAAGTTGGTGGGGAGGGCAAATCACTTTGTCCAAACACACCTCAGCTGTCGATTAGGCCTGGCTTCCATAAGAGAATCCGCTTTGCCACATTGAAAGAGAATGTCAGGGATCTTAGTGGATACTGTCTTTTATTCATTTATTCTTTCATTCACCCATTCAGAAAACCTTTGCTAAGCACCTTCTACGTGTGAGGCCATTCTCATAAACCGATGTGGTATAGAAAATGTAGGGAAGCAGGCTCTGGAGAGAGATGGCCAGAGTTTGCATCTAGCTTCCTTACTCACTAGTTGCATGTTTAGAGGCAAATCCCATACCCTCTCTGGACCTCAGTTTCCTCAGTCATCTGACATGGATATAATGATATAGCTCTTTTATAGGTCCTCATGAGGTTATATGGGTTAGTCCACCTACACCTGCTTGGCATTGCAGCTGGAGACAGTAAGTGCTCAGTAAATGCTAGTTATTATTATGCCGACAGCAGTCATCAAGTATATATTCTTGTTATGTGTCTATGTCAGCGTGTATGAGTTCTGGCTGTAGTGTGCGCAAACACTGAAATTTTTAAAAATAAAAATGCTTGAGGAGCCAAAAGGATACGGTGTGGACAGAATTTGTGTGTATGAATGTCCGTGAGAATCGTGAGCTACTATGAGCCCCGCTGGATTTAGGAAGAGGGCCTGCTCTGTGTACAAACAAACAAACAGGAAAAACAAACAAACAGCTCTATAACTCAGTTATCTAACCATTGAACAGAATTAGTTACATAAGTTCCCCCTTTGTCCATTCTGAGAGCCCGGCCTGTGCACGCGCGCGCGCGCGCGCGCGCGCGTGTGTGTGTGTGTGTGTGTGTAAACATCGCATGTTCTTATGACTGCACATTCCTTCTCTGTGATGAGTCTCTTATTGCTTGAGGAGTTGAAGGTTAGCATTTTCTGGGCTTCATGGCATTTTCATGTGTTGTGGTGCTTTGCATTTTGCAGGAATTTTTGATAAAATGACATGGTAATGGGGAAAAAAATCCTTATTTGATAGGTTTGAAGGATTCCTCTGATTCTTAAATATTACAGAGAGAAGAGAAAGGGAGGAAATTGGGAAGAGGAGGGAAAGAGAGGAGAGAAAATAGAGATAAGATAAAGGAAGAGGTAAGAGAAGAGGAAAAAGTGAGCAATTGTTTGACAAATTCAAACCAAATCTAACAAGTTGTCTCACATATCTATATATTCCAGGGAAGCACGGAGGTAGGAGGTAGATAATCATTGCAACTATTTCCATTGATGAGGGAGGAAAATTTTTTTTTAATTAACTTAGTCCAATGCTCAAAGTTACTGCACATCTGAAAATTCTCCATTTTACTCTGTGCCCAATGAGAGCAAAGATGAAGACCAGAGTTTCCCAAACTCATGGTGATGTGTTCTGGCCTCCCCAGCTTTATGAGAAACCCAGGAGATAAGTCTGAGGCCCTAAATTCTCCCTGCACCTTTGGCCTAGGTGAGAAGCCAAGTTCAGATCCATATCCAAATGTCTTAGCATTCCCTTATCTGAGTCCTTCCTTAGTTCCCAAATTTAGCACCTAGATTCCATTATTCCTCACTTATACCTGCTAGCTGGTAGAGGTCCTGATTTTTTCAATAAAAATTAAAAATATTTTAAGTGAACTAAATTTTAAATCTGGGAACTTGCATTTTAAAAAATAACTGTAAAATGTATACGGGTCATTTTCCTTTCTGCCTATTCATCCTCATGGGGCTGGATGCAGCCCTCTGTATGAGGATAGGCAGTGGTGAACTATCAATCTTCAGTCCCTGTCACTGTCCAAATGGACCAGAAGGCCAAGGAGAGAACTACCTTCTGACCCCACCTGACTGTCCCTAACTGACTATTAGTTTTTGCAGTTTTGCTTAAATCACATAAACATCTTGATTTATCAAAGGATTTTGTGTATATTAGCCTACATGTGTACATATTTATACACATGCATAGGACAAGCTTATGGATGCTTCACTTGGTGAGTTCTTATATTCATAAGAATAATAATAATAATAGCTAACAACTTCTCACTGCAATAGGAATTGCTATAAGCACATCGCATGTATTAATTGATTGTTTATAGATGAAGAATACAGAGAAGTTAAGCAACTTGTTCAAGCCACAGGCTAAGTAACAGAACTAGAACTTGAACCCATGTAGTACTGACTCTGAGACACATGTGCTTATGCACTAATTCATACTTCATACCAACTGTTGATCAAAGGAAATGCAGGCATGTGTAATCTTTTGGGGAGCTCTGTATATTTTGCATCTCATGCCCAGCAATGTATTCATGCATTGACTTACACTTTCCGAACAGAGACCCTGAGCCTTAGTACGTAGAAAGACATGCCTAGCGCTTTTTCCTGTTCTCTTCCATGGTGTGTGTGTGGTTTTGTGAGTGCTGAGCTACATCATCTGGGAATATTGGGGAGGAAGAAGTTGCTGGTGGCCAGAGCTACAGAGTGGAGCAAACGGGATTCTTGGAACCAGAGTTTATGTTGTTATTCCCATTGGAATTGGGGAGTTCTCTCCCATCTAGTCTCCTCTGGCCCCATCAGGGATCTTGACTATTGACAGGCATAGGGGTTGGCCTGGGGCTTTCACTCTCCAAATTAGGCAGATGTAGGGAGAGTGGCATCAGGGCCTGTCCCAGTGGGGTAAGGTCAGAACTGTTCCATCGAGCAGGGGAAATTTGCTTCCAAGAAGAATAGAACTGTGCATTTGGTCAAGAAGAGATTTGTTCTGCATTTCTAGAATCTTCCTTTCTGACAAATCCAGAAGCTTTAAAAAGCTAAAGGATGGGCTCTCTCACCCACAGCCACACGGAGAAAGCAATTACCAAATCATACACCACCACCCAGATCCAACATCATTACTCAACTCACATCACCAAGGAGACACCCATTAACCTAATCTCTGAGACATACATTATGGAAGAAGAAAAAAAAAGGATGCTGATATGATCAACGAACACAATAATTCAAAGCAGAAACACGGACATTGCCACCAAACAATACTTGAATTCCTCTAATTCAGTGTTACATAAAGTGCAGTCACCTCCGTACAATACCACAAAACACCAAGTAACAAACCTTAAGCCACCTGCCCATGGCACAGTGCAGCACACCATAACACAACACAATTCCAACTTTCCATCGCACAGGCACACCTGTACACAAAGGCTGAAATCATATGGCCATCTGAGCGATAGCACTGGTCAAACGCACAAAGGGATGGAGTCAGCAGTGCAACACCCAACCCTTCTGTGTACTCAGCACGAAATGGCCACAGCCCCAGCCTCCCCGATGCCAGTTCTCCTGACCCCCAGGCACAGCACAGCCTGCCAGAAAGCAGCGCCCTCCTGTTTCTCCAGCAGGTGCATGTGTCCAGACCATCCCCTCCAACATGCCTCCAGGCTCTCGTTGCTCATAAGAGAGTAAACTGTCCCCGGAGCCTGCTTTGCCAGAAAGGGCAGATCAGCTTTGTCCTGGTTGGGGTTTAATCAGACTTTGCTGTTACTGAAAAGGACAGAGCTCCAGGGATGGAGGGAAAGGTGGGGGTGGGCAAGGAGGGGGCTTGCCCAGCTAGGTGCCGGAATTCCCCTTCTTCCACAAGGCCCTGCCTTCTGTGGTCCTCCCAGAACCGAAGCCCTCTTGCTGGGTGTTCACTGAGTATCGATTCAGTCTGCAAGCAATTTTAATATTTCTTCAGGGACTTTCCAGCAACAGCACAAGTCATTAATTCACCCTCCCAAATTGCTTATTCAATAGCAGGAACATGGCTCCTGAATAAAGTCCCAGAATTTATGTGACTCGCACGAGTCAGGAGGTCAAACAACTGTTATGGAGCGAAGTTAAAAATCCAAATAAAATATTGACACTTTTTTGGGGAGGGAGTGGGGGAAGTAAAGGTATTTAAAATAGGTTTTTGTTGCAATGCCCCCAGGATAAAGAATGGAAGGAGACTGAAGACAAGTTGGAGTTTATAAAATCAATGAAATTTATTGCATATCTACTTGGCATTTAATAAGTCTCTCATTTCCACATCACTCTACCCCCACCCCATCCTGGCCATAGATAGAAAGACACACACGCAGGTATACAAATGCACATTTATGCCCATCAATACTGTGCACGGACCAATATTACAACACGATTGTGATGTGAGCGTCTCAGACACCCTGAGAAGGGAACAGTGATGAGTATGAGTCATGTGTGATTGTGGCTTACATATTTGACAGAAATAAGCATAACTGGGCAGAAATTCATGAAGTTGGTTTCGATAAATACATCCAGTATCATCAATCTTGGATCCATGCATTAGAGCAGACATGAATACATACTAATCACAGGAATAGTTTCTAGAAACATAGAATCTGAGAAACACATTGTGTGCATTATGTCCACATAGTTACGAACATGATTTGAAAGCTAGATAGATACAGAGAATTTGGAAAATCTACAAACCAAATCTACCAGGGCATATAAAATACATGGCCACCAGACCACTTAACCTAAAATGGTGGTTCTTTTATAACACAGGCATGATGCTTATCAAATACAACTATGGCATGTGTGGAGGAGAGGGTCAGCATCTTTAGAATCATGGCTACATACAATATCTGTTAATTATCTACATATACATTTGCTCAGTTGTCCAGATCATGGATGGGAAAAGACTGAAGAGAAAACTTGTTCATTCCCACGTAGGTAATAAGCACAAAGAACTACTATTTCCAGAAGACGCAATATGGTTCAGCCTACAGATATTGGAGTCACATGGCTCCAGTGCTATTACGCACATGAACTTGGGCAAGTTGCTTAACCTCTCTGTTGTCTCCTTGGTATAATAGAGAGCATGCCTATTTGATAGAGTTGTAGTTAGGATTTGAATGAGAAAGAGCATTTGGTACAATGCCTGTCAGAGTGAATATGAAATAAATGGTGGTTATTATTTTTCTTATTATTATATGCAGCTCTTCTATTCAGCCCCAGCCTCTCATGGATTTCCCCATCTGTTCTTTATATGATTGACTTATTCAGTAACCCAGCAGTTAGCAGCATGGAGTCTGGAGTCAGACTCCCAGGTTTAAATCCTAAGTTCACTACTTAACAGCTGTGTAACCTTGGGCAAGTTACATAACCTCTCTGAACCTCAGCTCCCACATTACTAGAAAAGAGAAGTTAAATAATCCACGTAAAGTGCTTAGCTCACTGCCTGGTACACAATAAGCATGGATTCGCTCACTATATCCCTTAATATTATATTATTGTTATTATTAATAGTAACATTTTATTTGTTACTAAACAAATGATCTTTAAATATTCACATTATTCCAGGCACTGCTGTTACATGATAGAAATACAGTGGTGAGAAATCTAAGCATGACATCTGCCCTTACAGAGCTCACAATCCAGGGGAGGATCCAAAGAGACTTGAGTAAGCAAGAAAACAAGGTTTCAGCTCTATACTAGACCCGGAGTAGAAGAGGGGAACAGAAATAGATTAGAAAGCCAGATTAGGGGAGATTTTGAAGGCAAAGCTGAGGAATTTTGAGTTTATCCTGTAGCTACTAGGAAGCAATTATAGGGGTTAGCCACATCGCATTCTTTTAGGTGGACGGAGAGAGAAACCATGCATTGTTTTTGAATGCTGGAGTTAACTAGGTGAGAGGGGGTGGGGCCGGAGGCAGGGAGGCCAGGCCGTCTCTAGGCAACCCCACCCCTGTGGCTGCTAAAAGGCACTTCCTCCAGGCTTCCTTCTGCTTGGAGGGAGGAGGCGTGCAGGTGGAGAGACAGGGAGGAATGGGTCCCAGCTATGAGTCTACGGGAGCTCCCTTCATCCTATCGGGCCGTCTTCTCGCCTCTGGAGCCTCCCAGGGCCAGCAGGAAAGTGTGTGATAAGCAGCAGGCGAACCCTAGCCCTAGCCTGGAAGCCCTCACGGAGGAGGGCACGGCCAGTGACTGGAGAAGCTAGTCTGGTCACGGCGCTGGGCTTGGCATGCACTGCAGACTGGTTTCCAAATGGTTAGTTAAACACATTGCCCCTTAATTTTTAAACCTATGCCTATCTTGAAGTTAAATCAATCCATATGCTTACCATTCATCATCTAAACCATCCCTACGGCCCCCTTGGGCCAGCCCCATGGTCCATCTAGCCCAGTAAATCGTGTCTGGCCTGGGCTCTCGGGGACACGTGGTGGAGGGATTATCGCCCTCAGTGCCAGTCTTAGAGGGCGACGTTGATTCAGAAAACATGCCCAGTATCTAAAGAATTCACTGGAAGCCTCGCATCCTGGAATGCACCAAAAACTATTTTGAAATTGTTTTTATTTCTAACCTATAGTTTAGTTTCCACAGAGGAACCGAGAGCTTCTTGAATTTTGGCTACTGTGTCGGGATTAGCAGATGGGAGAAATGTTGATTGCTAGAGTATGAGTAAAGACCTAAGTATTCTTAACTCACTAAGACTTTCCCCCGGCCCTCTCAAGGCTTCCCTGCTAACCTTGATGGTCAGGATGGTTTTCTCACCCTCTGGTGGAAGGTTGTCTTCTCAAATATTAGAGAGCTTAAGAATAATTTGGAGAATTTGCTTAAATACAGGTTCCTGGGCCTGACCACCATCAGAAATTCTAATCAGGAGGGCTGACATTACCCAGGATCTGCATTTAGCACACACCCTGGGGAAAGCTAATGCAGGCAGTGCAAGGACAATAGTTTGAGGAAACCCTTCTGCAAGTTTTATAGTTGGGACTCACATCTCTTGGAGCTCAGTTTTGACTTCTGAGAAGCAACACGAGGCAGAAGTTCTTGGTACATTTGGGGGGAACCCTGCTAACCTTGGAACCTGTGTATTCCAGTTACATCCTCCTGCAGGCAGAATAGAAGGCTCTGCCCATGGCTTTCCCCCTTCAGTAACCATTCTCTCCCATAGAACCCTGCCTGCCATATGGTCAGTTGTCCAAGCTGAAACCCACAGGGCATGTGAGTGGGTGCAGGCAGACAACTCTAAACGCTGCACAAATTGCAAAGTCGAAGCCTCAGCAAAGAGTTTATGTGCAACACCTCGGGGCTGCCCGTGGGGTGGGCAGGATGGATGCTATTTTCTCTGTGGGACGTACAGAGGGGAGATTCCAGCTCCGTAGAGGTCTCCGGAGTAGGGAGAGGTAGAAACCATTTCTGGGAGAGGTGAAGTTTTCCTAGAATAATGATCTATGATACCTCAGCTGAGGTTCTGCCGTGAAAACTTTCCAGCTACCTGCGTTGCTCTGACTTGCCTTGGGGCTGAGCCAGGGGCAAATGCCTGCTGTTGGCAGCTCTCAAAAGGCCTGAGTTGAAACAATTACCTGCATTCATTGGGCAAAATATCCTTTGCTGAGGCAAATATTGTTTTGTCCTCTAGAATGGTCCAGCCTATAATAATACCTATGAAGTCACTGGGAGAGGCCCCTCCTTCCACTCTTGTGGCCCAGAGTGCAGTGGGGCCAGCTAGTCCGAAACATTCTCGACACCAGAGTTCCTTTCATTTGCCAAACCAGGAAAGAGTTTCCTCAAGCCAGGGAAACATTTTCTGCAAAAACTCTAAAGTGAGTGAGCTATCTACCCCAGGACAATTTAAAGTGATTTACACTTGTTTATGACACATGAATGAAGAGACTTGACGTCTTGCTCCAAAAACCCTTTGAGCATCCAGTGATATGCCTAAGCCTGGGGCTAGCCTGCCGTTCCACGTGGAAGTGATTCCAAAGTGGAGAAGGCAGTCTGTCCCAGGCAGATGGACAGGATTTCGGGGGGAGGGGGGGGTGCTTGAAGGTCCCGTGTCTATTGCGTTGTCAGCAGCTGGTGAGCAGGTGTTATCACTCCCATTCTATAGAGGGGAATGCTGAAGCTACTTACCTTTGTTTCACAGAACACAACACAACAAGAGGATTAGAACTTAGGAGTTTGGATTTGGGCCTTTTGGGCATCTGTCTCCTGAAGGCAGTATGCTTGGCGGATGAGAGTATGGGCCCTGGGTTTTTCTATCTGAATTCAAACCTTGGATTTGCCATTTATTAAACGGTTGACCTTGGCCAAGTTATAATATGTCTGATCTGTAAAATGGTTTGTTGTGAGGATTAAGTGAACCATTGGTTTGAAGCACTTAAACCATGGCCTAGCACATGGTGAATGTTTAGTGCAACCGTTTTTATTCCTGAAACCTCCACTAAGGAAGCACACTGCTCTTGGAAATCCCAGCCAGCCTAGTCCTGGAAACACTGCCACCCAACTCCCTCCAAGGTGAGCTGAGGTCACTCCAATGCTAATAGGACCTCTTCTTGTCTCTACCTCAGGGAGTTTTTGCACACCATTTATTATCATATAATATAATGCAATATCATATCATACATAACGTAACATAATGTGATGGGTAGGTTAACTTGGAAACCCTGAGGCGGACCGTGGATGGATGGATAGATGAATAGATACATTTGTACTAAGTATACATACATTATATCATTCTATTGATTTGTAAAAAGTTCCCGGTCTGCCTGGCTGTAATGAGATTTTTGAACTTTGCGTGGCGATCAATGAGAGGAATATTATTGGCCTGGAGAATTGATATACCTGCTCTCAGTGGCTTGTTCTGCTCCCAGGCTGCCCCGGCCCCCCAGGTGTACGATTCCAGCAGACACTTAACCTTTTTTACAGTGTCATCGGGCTAAAAGGAATCTAATAGTGACACAGGACTTGTGCTCAGCACTCTGCCACTATTGCTTTCCTGTCACAAATAATTTATAGCCTTCTATTTCCATCCCTGAGCCTGCACCCCAGCCCTGCCTCCCACTTTCCCCCAGCTCCCAGAAATCAATAAACTCACACAGCCACACTGGGACTTCAGGGTGCAAGGAGACAGACAGATAGACAGACGACAAAGAAGAGAGACAGAGGGAAGGGCAGAAGAAGAGTGAACCGCAGAAGAAAGGATGAGAGAAGGAGGAAGAAGAGGGTGTAGAGCCAGAGAAGGATTGAGAAGGTCCCCACTGCTTTCTTAGAATGTTGAGGGCTTCTGTGTTTCTTCATGAGTTTAACAAACTATTACGAAGCGACTGGTTACATGCTTTCATTCTGACTCACAGAGCTCCTAGACTGATCCCTTCCCTCTCCTCTTGGCGGGAGCTGAAAGCTCCCTGGGAATTTACCCATGATGGAGTGATTCCACCTGCCTTGTTATCCTTTACGGTAAAGCTCAGCCTGGTATCGCTTGGGTCCAGAAGAAGCTGCTGCTCATATTGTCTACAGATCCACCCCCAGGCAGGGGTCCCCAGTCGGTCTTCTCTGATGCAACCTGTTTTTGGGTCAGGCTGAGACACCTGCTGCTGCTGTTTCCTCACTTCTCAGTGTCTCTGTAGCAGCTGCATTGACCAGACTGGGGCATGTGGGGCTGGGAGGCCTCCTGCCTGCACCTGGCTCAGCCCCTAAATAGAAAACAGCCAGGCCTAGGGGTCGCCCATGGCAATACTACCATTTGTTATTATTATAGCCAGCACTTGTTGAGCCAAGCTTCATATTAATTGTTTCACATGAGTTATCACCTTTAATCCTCACTATAGTCCCAGGAAGTAAACAGTACTATTATTTTATTATACAGGTGAGGGAACAAGAAACTGCAAGGGTTTCAAAGGCAACAAGTAACAAGAGCTGGGGCTCAGACGGAGCCCTTTCTGCCTTTGTTCTGGTCATACTCCTGTGAGTGTGGGAGACACTAACTGCCTGAAGTCCCCACGCTGGGCCCCGACAGAGCCCAGGAGGTTCCAGAAAGTTAGTGGAGAAAGAGCACCCCTGTGGGGAAAAGCATGCTGGGAAAAGAAGCAGGGAGCAGGCACCCTGACAGGGCAGTCTTTCCGGAAACATGAAATAGCGTCTCCCAGCCAACTATAGAGATGTGCTCTTCAGGGCTCCCGACTGCACCCTCCAAAGACCCATATGCTGGACTGACTGACTTTCCAGGCCAAACTTGCCTGGGACCCTGGAGGCCACAGAGGTGTCTGGCTGTCTATAGGGCCAAGAATGAAAAAGAATTGGAGGAAGAGGAGGAGGAACTGGGGGAAATAGTATCAAGCAGTCACCCAAGGCAACTGCTTTTCTCCATCCTCATGAGATTCCTGTGAGTTGTTGGGTTGTGTACGAGATGCAGGAAGGCAACAGCTGGACCATCAGGTTTCCACAGTCCCAGCTCTTAAACTCCCTGAAATCAGCTCTGGATCTTGCAAATGCCCAGAGCCCAGAGGGGATAGGTGACAGCAGGCAACCTGCCCAGCTCCTCTCCCAGGCACCACCGAGCCACTGTCAGGGGGTAGTGCTTTTCTATCACTTGCTGCCTCAGCTAAGTCTGCACCTGTGCCCCAGGGGTCAGAGGCACTGGATAACAAAGACAGTAACTCCACAAGGCCAGCCCTTATCTGTCTCATCCAGCCCCAGCTCTGAGGCTTCCTTAGTCCAGAGCCCATTGGCCCTCAAGCCAGAGCCACCCACCGGCCAGTGAGATCCCAGAAGCTGTTGCTGCAATGAATTAGAAGCAGCTGCTCTGGACTGCTCCACCTCTTTCTAGGCCCTTCCTGTAGACCAGGCTACACTGCCCTTAGCTACTCCAGTCTCTCCCATTGTGATGATGCTCCAAACACGTCCCCCCGTCCCCAACTCTTGGGAGATGACCTTGCCTTCTTGTTCTGCCAAGAGAAAAAGCTCCTTTTCGAAGCATTGGACTCCCTCAAAACATGCCCTCTCTCCCTAATTCCTCCCCTGTGCTCTCCATTCCATTCTCCTCTTGTTTTGTCTTGCTCTCACCAGCATTCACAACCTCTTTTTAGCCAATTTCAATCGCTCCCTCTTCCCAGGCTTTTCCTCCTCAGCCTAAAAACGTATCCAGGTCTCCTCTACCTTAGAAAGCCTTCCCTCTGCTCAGGCCATCGCCCCTGGCTTCCACCCTTTTCTCTCCTTTCCTCCTGTGTACTTCCTAATAACCTCTTTTTGTCTGGCTCCTTCCCTTTGTTTATATTGCTCTCCCCACGGTCACTAGTAGTCACTCAAATCCCTAAATCTATGCCCCTTCTTGTTCCCAATTCCCTCCAGTCCTCATGTCGCTGTTGACACTGTGGGCTGTGTTCTTTATGGAAACAGTCTTCTCCATTGAGTTCGATGAAACTGAGGATCCTGGTTCTTCCCTTTCCTGTGTGGCCAGCTCTGACCCCTTGCAAGGCCAGGTTCCTTTTCCCAGTCTCTGAAACTGGTGTCCACTCCTCAGGCCTCTTGAACCTCTCAACACTCCTCTCCTTGACAACCTTCCAAATCCATATCTGCTGTGCCAGCTGGGTGTGGGCATGTCCACCTGGACACTCCTCCCCCTCCTGATGCTGCATCCCTCTTCCTTACAAACCACCAGCTTTTCAGTTACCAGACTTGGGTCTCTAGAGCTATGATAGACTCCAGGTAATTGCCAACTCCTGGCCATTTTGCCTCCACCATATCTTGCAAATTCTTTCTTACTTTCCTGAGACCAGCCCCTCATCGCCTCCTGCCTCTATACTGCTTTGCCAGAATCAGTTTGTAGTGCCCCCTCTAGTTTAGAAATCGCTCGTGGGCCTGAGACCCTCTAAACCTGGTCCCCGTTTATTGGGGAAAGTGTGACAAAAGCATACATTTTGGGGACTGAATTGTAACTCTGCCCTAACTGGCAGTGTAATCTCCAGCAAGCTTCTTAGCCTCTGCCAGCTTTGGTTTTCAATCTGCACATTGAGGATAACAGTGTACACCTTGGAGGTTGTGAGAATTAACACTGGTGTATGCAAGTGGTATGAATTGCATAAAATATTGGCACATAATAGATGCTCAGTAAGTGGGAAATCACAATTCTCATCACTTCCAAGTTTGAAGCCTTATTTCCTCTCCTCCCTTATATACCTCCCCTGTTCTGCCTGACTGGTCTGGACATGAGCCCCTAGAATAGGGGTGTCGAACTCAATCAGAGAAGGAGCCAAAATCTAAAATCCAGCCTAAATCGCGGGCCGAATGGTTTACTGAACAGTCATAAACTGTCATTGTGATGGAAACGCAGCGGAGTGCAGTGATGACAGCGCGGTGCGGGCCACATTGCAAGGCCTGGCGGGATGGATTTGGCCCGCGGGCCTTGTGTTTGACACATGTGCCCTAGAACATCAGGTTCATTTGGCTCCGATGCTTTGATTCTACCCCCCTCCAACACCTGATTATAATGTTTCACCCTCTGCTTCTTTGTTCATCTTAGAATCATGTTTTTTAATGGAGAAAGAGACCTTAGGGATTCTATAGTCCAAGCATGTCAAACTCACAGCCGGCAGGATGCATGCCTCAATATATACAAGGCATGTGGCCTAATGGCCACAAGTTTGACAATGTTTGCTGTAGTGTAAGCTTTTTAGGCTAAAGCAAACAAACAAACAAGCAAACAACCCTAAAGCCCAGAGAAGAAGTAGAATGATGAGCCCAAAGCTATGTAGCCAAAAAATAGCAGAATCAGAAGCAGGGCTCGGGGCCCCTGCCATGTAACCCCGTGCCCTGTGTGCCATCCTCTGTGCCTCTTGTTCCTTTTTGTATCTGTATGTTTAGCCCTACTCTGCTTTGAAGCACTACATAAAGTTTCACCCCCCACAGTGACTTCTCTCCCGATTACCCTGCCCGCAAGGGGGACGATGCCTTTTGGCACTTACAGTTGGCCCCCTTGGAGTAACTTAGCTTTCTTTGAGTGTGTGTCTTCCTTCCCTAACTTTATACCCAGCACTTTCAGACAAGGGCCTTCTTTCTGTTGCCTGGCAGCGCTCAGTAAAAGCTGGTTAGAGAGGACGCACTCATGGCTTACGCCTTGCCTGCTGGTTGAAGTGAGCTTAGATCACACACATTTCTGCAGGGAGGAGCAACACTGTTGGGAAAAGTGCTTCCCAGGGCACCCAGTTTGGCCAGTGGATGGAAGAGAGCATTCCTCAGTCCTGGCCCCAAGGCTGGCCTTCGGTCTCACACAGCCCTTGGTCCTTCAATCCCGGACAAGCCAGCCCATCCCCAGTCCTGGGTTGTTTGACTCACCCCAGAGGGCACACTGGGGGGCACCAGGCTTTTTGACTAGCCTAGTAAAGAAGCTCTGATCCAAGTAGGACCTCAGAAAAAGAGACCATCAGGCCAGCGAGCTAGACAGGGACAGAGTAGTACGTGAGAAATTGTTCAGGGCTTGACATCTGGCAAAGGGACCGTGCGCTGTGCTGGAATCCTGGGGACAGAAGGGTCACCTGTAATGTAGCCTTTCCCTGGTCCCTTCTCCTTGGCTCAATAAATGGGGAAATTTTGCCCCCTCCCTCAACTCTGGAGGTGTGTGGTACAGCCCCCATAGGAAAGCCAGCTCCAAAATGGTCTTCAGCTCTAGGGAGTCCTCTCCCGGGAAGAGATTTGTATGTGATTAGGAAAGGGGAAGGGGGAGTCCCCACCCTCACAAAGGGGAAGGGTGCTGTGCTCTACCCACTCTGCTGCCCCAATACCTGCTACCGAAAATCAAGCTGCAATTCAGATGATGCACACATGGCAGGACAGAGGCAGACAGGCGGCCTCCACCCAGAGCTGCGCTGCTGATCCGTGATCCGCAGAGCAAACAGGAAGGAAAGCACGCCTTGTAGCAGTCAGTGAGGGCAGGGGTGCAGGGAGCAGGTGAGTGAGGAAGGAGCTGAGGGGCTGGTCTCTCCGGGTCTGTGCTAGAGTTGCCGGGGAAGGAGGGGCATGTGATGTGTGATGCTGTTGTGATGCTGTTGCAGGATCATCCGGACCAAAGTTCAGCAGCCTTTTCACCCAACACCGGATGGGGCTGGGACCGGAGTGACTGCGCCTGGCCACACCATTGGTAAGAGGGCTCAGGGACATGGGGGGCGGGGGGAAAGCAGGGCCCCACCTGAGAGAGCTGGATATGCAGCTCTGCCCCAGAACTATTCCCTCCCCCCCCCAATTTGCACTCTCTCCGAGCTCCTAGAGCACATGTGTCAAACACAAGGCCCGCGGGCCAAATCCGTCCCGCCAGGCCTTGCAATGTGGCCCGCACCGCGCTGTCATCACTGCACTCCGCTGCGTTTCCATCACAATGACAGTTTATGACTGTTCAGTAAACCATTCGGCCCGCGATTTAGGCTGGATTTTAGATTTTGGCCCCTTCTCTGATTGAGTTCGACACCCCTATCCTAGAGGCTCAGGGGTATCCTTGAGAGAGGCTAGCTCCCTGGGATCCCTAACCCTTTCTCCATATCTATCTATTTCTTTCCTCCCCTTCCTCCCTATTAATATTCCCCTTCAGCATAGCTTCTCCTCCCCTTTCTCCTTCTCCATCTTTCCTTATTATCTGATCCTCTCTCCCTACTTGTCCCTTTTTTTTTTCCCCTATCTACTATCTTACTCCATTTTTGTTTTGTTTTTAATTTCTAAAATTATCACTCTCTTCTCTTCTCTACCTTCTTCTCCCCCCCCCCCCTTTTTCTCTTTCTCTTTCCTCATCTCTATATGTGAGGCTCTGGGTTTGTTCCTCTGTCTCTCCCTCACTCTTCATAGCCTGTTTCTTTTGATCTCTGTCTCTCTGTCATCCACTTGGTAACTCTTTGCCTCTCTCCAGCCTCCTTATTTATGGATCCTTGCTCATGGCCTTCCAGAGACATGACCCAGGCCATACCAAAGCACCTGCTAACATTCCCACCAACCCCCAATCATACAGTCTTCCCTTTGGCCCAAGGGTGCTTGGTACCAAGTATTAAGGAGCTTGGATGTGACCAAGCTTTTCCTGTTGCCCCTCTTGGCAGCTGTCCCCTGCTATCTAGACCAGCAGGAAGTAGAATGGCAGGTCCCAGCCCTCCTGGAGTTGGCAGGATCTGTTGTTTACTAGGCCTGTATTACAGCATGTGCTAGGAAGGAGGGCTGGGCTGGGCTGTACCTGAGTAGATCATTACAGTGTGCATGTGTTCACTACTCTGTGCCTGGGTGGGGGAATGAGGAACTTCTCAAGTGATTTCAAGACCAGAAGCAACTGGGAGAGAAGAGCTCTGCGCTCCTGGAGACTATCAGGACCGTTCTTGTGTCTCCTAGGGACTCAGAGCCAGATCTTAGAAAGCCATAGACTCTAAATCAGGATCGGTAAAGACTCAGCCCAGGAGACTAAGAGGCAGTGAAATGCAGTTTGTTTAGGGTTTTCCTGGCCCCGGGGATTGAATGAGCTGTGCCAGGAGGCCTCCTAGGAGCTGTGCTCACTTCAGGACTGCTGAGTCACTGTTTAGGTTGAGTCAGCTTTGGGTTTCCATTCATCTTCAGGGGAGTGTGAGTTCAGGGCATCAGTGAACTCTGTAGGTCTGCAGAGAAGGCTTGGGTTGACTGGTCACCACTCAGTCCGGGACTGGACAGAAGTGAATAACCTGCTCTGTATGTAGCAATGCCCTCTCAAACCTCAGAGGAAGAAGGGAAATATGAGCTCCCCTTCCCTCCTTATTTCCTCTGTTTCTCTCTGCCTCCCCCCACCACCCCCCCACTCCCACCTTGGGCTTTGGCCTGCTGTCACAACTGCTTTCCTGATGGCATTTCCTCCTTATTCTCATCCAGTTCCCAGCACGGCCTCCCCTCCCGTTTCCAGCGCTTCCAATGATCCAGTGGGATCCTACTCCATCAACGGGATCCTGGGGATCCCTCGCTCCAATGGCGAGAAGAGGAAACGTGATGAAGGTAGGGAGGAGGGAAGAGGCTTGGCTTCCCTGTGCATGCTTTGTCCTTGGACTCAGAGCTCCGGTTTCGGCCCAGCCTCGCAGCTGCTCTGCTGTGAGATCAGTTTTAGTGGCAAAGCCCAGGTCCCCCCACTACCCTGCTGGCTCCTGGAGAGAGGGAGGCAGGCTGCTGGTGGGGCCATCAGCTTCACCATCTGCTCAGCAGCCTTGACTGCTCACCTTCCTCTGGGACTCACCCCCCATATCTCCGTGGGATTCCAGGAAGGGAAGCATGAACCATGTACCTTGGGAAGATTTTGGAGGCTGGGGGACATCTGGTCTCTGACCTGAGGATAAAAGGCCAGTTTGCCTTGTCCTCACCTGATCCCAACCCATCGGGAGGGTGGGGCGTGACGTCACATACAGCTGATCCTGGCGTCCTTTCTCTGTGACACATGGACACTGGCCCCACTAAAACCAGTCAGGGAGCTGGACTTGGGTTCCTCTCTGTGCTCCCCCATGGGAGGAGACACCACTGTGGCTTCCCTCTGGCCTTCCCTCAGTCCCTGTGATATCTCATGGTGCAGCCAGCTGTTAAGCATGGCGGTAGAGAGGGAAATAAAAAGGAAGAGGAGAGGGGAAAGGGAGTAAGAGGAGAGAGAGGTGGCCATGAGCTTGGGAGAAGGTGTTTTTCATATGGATGACAGTAGAGGTCCCTTGGTGACCATCTGGTTCTCTTATGATGCATGGCCAGGGTGCAGGGCTGCCAGGCCCTGGCAAACAGAGACACCAGTGCCTGGAACCTGCTTATACCCCCAAACTCATGGTCCCTTCTGGTTTAGGGAGTGTGTGTGATTTTAAGGGTATTTTAAGGGTATGATTTAAAGGATACCATGAAACAGGCAGAATCCTCTAGAGATGAGGATAAAGGGGGTGGCCATATATCCCATTAGTCCAGATGGTCCCAATTTATACCTTTTGTCTCTGCATCTTACCCAGTCAGCATCTCCTTGTTCTTTCAAAAATGTCCTGTTTAGACAATAAGTCATATAGTCATCCTAAGCCTAGAGGAGCCCTTGAATTGGGGCAGCTTTAGAGGGTGTGGAACAGAGAAAAGGGACAACGCTGAGGTTCCCTGGGCCCCAGGAAAAGAGTAGGAGCGCCCTGGCCTCCAGGAGAAGGGGCAGCATGTAGGAGAGGCCTGGGTCTGGCAAGACAGTGATGACCTGGTGCTGGCCTCCTTCCAGAAGCCCTAATGGCCTCGTTTCACAGGGAAACAGCTTGTCTGGCTCTATTTCTCCTTCTTCCCAAATATCCAAACCCATTTGGCTGCCACGGCCTTTGCTACTCACTAAATTTCATTGTGGTTGTTTTGGCCACGGCCCCTGATGGGCAGGGGGAGGCTCTGTGAAAGGTCCTTAATTCCAGTTCTCCCTGAGGGTTTCCCACATTCAGGCCTTAGCCAAGCTTCCTGATACCCTGAGCGTTTGGAAGATTTTCCCCCAAACCCTAAGGGGTTTCTCCTTCAATCACCGCCCTGCATTTTTTAGAGCGAGAGTTGTAGGGGAAGCCAGGGTAGGCCACAGACCCCCTCCCCTCTCTCTCCCATTGTCCTGTGATGGGACACAAGAATGCTTTTTGCTTCCTGGGCTCCTATGGGCCATGGAAAGAGGCCAAGGGGTAGGGAGGCACCGACATGAGGCTGTGGCCACCCCAGCTTGGGTCTGGTTGGTCCAGAACAGAGTGCTCTTCTTTCTGAGCAATTGGTCACATTCATTGTTTCAAGTCAATTCAATTCAGTGAACCCTTCCTGTGTGTGAATAACAAGAAAGGCTTGGTGCTATAGGGTCCCAAAGCAGAACAAGATATGATTCTTGTCCTTAAGGAGCTTACCGTCTGGTGGGGCGTGTCAAACACGTGAGCCCAGAGGGCAGAAGGGCCCATCAGATATCCGTGCTGTGGTGGAGGCCTGGGCTGCGGGCCATGGGAGCTCAGAGTGAGGAGAGAACAAACCCCAGGAGGGCTGGTCTGTGCCGAGGGAGGGCCCTGAGGAATGGGCAAGGGGCATGTTCAAAGGCAATGGTGCTGTGACATTCACTGCTGGGCCCAGCCTTGTGATCAGAAGGTTCTGTGATGAGAAAGTGCAGGGCTACTTTGGCTGGAATGAAAGGGCAGGAGGGGAAGTCACGGGAAATCAGGCTAAGTGAATGGGTTAGGGTCGCAGATCAGGTCAAGATCAGATCATATAAGGCATTTGGCGTGAGTAGTCACCGAAAGTGTCTGAGCAGGAAGGGAAAAGGACAGGGCTGGGTTTGGGAAGTTCACCCTCCAATGGGGTGACAGTGGGCAGTTGAACTCCTCTAGATGAGGGACAGGGGCATCTCCACGCTTCCTGCATAAACACTCCCTCCCTGGGCCTAGCTGGGTGACAGGAAGGATCAGAGGCCCTACTGCTTTTTTTGGGGGGGGAGGGGGAGTGAAAGGGTTCTATTGCCCCAACTCTCCCTCCTATTGACCAACCACAGATCAGATAGAGCTGACCTTTCCCCGGCAAAGCCTGCAAGGGAGGCCAGTTCTCTCTGACCCCTTGTCCCCACACCGCATACCCTTGACCTATCAGACCCAGATGGGAAGAGAGGAAAAGAGAGAGCAAAGACAGACCTTCCACAGCCTGCGGTCCCCATCCCCCACTCTCGGTGCCTCTAAGCAGCCAGGCCCCGTTTGCATTAGTGAGCAGCTCAGATGATTAAGAATAGGGGAGATAATTATGTGTCAAGATGATGTAGCCCAACTCCGCAGTCAGGCCAAGGTAGCACAGCAGCTGGCAGGCCGGTAGCAGGAGGCAGCCTCCAGCCTGGGCTGCACAGACACCCAGGTGTGTCCTTTAGCTCCTGGGCCAGCACCGCAGGCAAAAGAGAAAGCTGGCTGGAGGAGCTGAGGGGCCCCGGGATGGGAACAGGTATGCGTGCCAAGGGGCTGAGGGAGTGGACAGACACATCTCCCTCCAGGAGAAGCCTGATGCCTTGCCAGGATAGCTTTTTTGGGGGGTGAGGGGGGGCTCTTATTGTGGCATCTCCCTAGGAGTGTCATACTCCGAGGGCAAGCTGTGAGCCTCTGTCCTCAAGGAGGCCACTCCCGCTCCCGCCTCTGGGTACGGTTCAGCCTATTCTTCAGCTCTAACAATGTCATGGTGTTGGGCATTAGCGAGGACAATCACTGCCGCGTGTGCCGGCGTTATTGGAGACAATCTCAGCAGTAGTTATTGGTGTTCACAGTGATAATACCCAGAGCATTATTGGCACTGGCACTTGGAATATGGACAGCGTTATTAGTATCTGCAGCAATCATATCTGCGGGGATATTAGTAAAGGGTCGATCAGCTGTGACTCTGGGGAAAAAGAAACTGACAGTGACTGTGAGTTCGCTTGAGAGACCTTCTCAGGCCTTGGCCTTGGGAAGGGTGGAAGAATCTCCGGTCTTCCCTTGGAGAAATATGCTAGTCAAGAAGCTTTGGGAAACCCCCTCCCCGCCTAAACCCCGAGAGTCCAGGAGATCCCAGAATCAGTCGGGTAGACAGGCTAGTGACAGATGAGTAAGTTATGTCACAAAGCCCCCAGAAGACTGTCTGGGAAGGTAAAACCCTGTTGTGGGCCTGTAAAAGCGTTACCTCTTTTTGGGTACAATTATAGCAGAGTATATTAGGGTCCTTGGAAGGATACTGCTTCCCTGAACGTGGCTTGTCTTGGCTTATGTGGCTGGAGGATAAAGAGGCTCCTGTCTTTTTAGGCTGAAGAACCAAAGGCCTTTGCTTTCAGCCATGGCCCAAAGTGTTGCTGTCCATTGGTGTCATTGAAACACGGAGCAATGGCGTAACCTGTCCAAAAATCCAAATGAAGTCATATGGTCTGAGTCTGTTAATCTGTGGGCGGGAGGAGTGTTGGTCTCACCCTTTGACGTGTGGGATTGCAGGGGGCTGTGATTTTGCTTTCCATTAATTAGGTGCACAATGAGTTGTGCAGTTGAGTGGTGCCAAACCGGTGCAGTTGTGCATTTGCAGGCAGGGCAGGTTGCACGGCTGAAAGTAACCAAGTCCTGTCACTACCTTTATAGTTCCCTTCTGCTTTGGATGGAACCGTAACTGGAAGAAGCAGGGTATTTCCTTAGTTAGTTTCCCTCCTCGAGGTCCCCAAGTGTGTTGCTCAGGTTAGACTTGGAGCAAAGGAGGAAATGAAGCTGTGGATCCAGGGCAGGGGAAGGCTGCAGACTCCACCCCTCTCCCCCGAAGGAGGATTTGGGATGAATGGGCAGGGTGACCAAGTTGGAAAGGTGTGAGCTCTGGAGTCAGGCATGGCTGGGTTTGAACCCTAGTGCCTTGGTCAAGTCACTTAACCTTCATCAGCTTAGGCTTCTCCTCTGTAAAGGGGAGACGGTAACAGTGTTCACTTCACAGGGACCGTGGAAAGGACTCTACAGGAGGTCATGGATAGAGAATGCTGAGCCAATCCATCTTGGAAGATGGGTCACTGTGTTTCTGGGGGGGAAAGACCTAATTAATTGGCAGGTTTGAGTTTTGAGAGAAAATGAAGTCATGTCAGGAAGAGACTTACTTGGGCAGAGCCTCGCTAGTCTTGAGGTGGCCCTAGTCAGGAGGGGAGCTGGGGCAGCAGGGAAAGATGTCAGCTCCCATGTGTGATGGGGGCCGTTTGTCTATCTCTGCTTACTCATTGGCTCTGCAGCTACCTAGTTGGGTCACAGGTCCTCTCTTAGCATCCAAAGACATTTCAGTTGTATGTAAATATAGGACCCCCATCTTTCTTACCCCTCCCTCTATTCACTACTGTGCATTTCCGCTCCCATGTGTAAGTTTACTTTGTTTATGAACATATATGTAAATTTTTTTACATAATTTTTGAAAGTGTATGCGTGTGTTTTCCAGCATTCTGAGACCTTTGGGTGAAAGGGGCTGTAGACATCGGGCAGGCATGCAGCCTTCTGGAAAGTGTTTATATTTGAAGAGATGATCAAATGTGAGCAGCTGCATGTCTACAAGTGCTAGTGAACAGGGAGAACTCAAGCCAGGCCTGTATGTGTTAGTGGCCATGGCCTTGAGGCACAGGGCCCCACAGACATTACCCTGCATTCCGTTGGCAAATGGATAGGCTGTACTGAACCCGCCTCCAGGGGTGGCCTAGGACTCAAGGCAAGGGAGACAGGCGGGGAGCCCTGATGCCCTCAGGCTATTTGGGAGTTGCCACTCAGCACCCTCATACCCTTTGAAGAAGAGCCTGGTCTCCCAATCTCGGGGTCTTGCCCCCTCTTCTATCTGCCTGTCTTTCGGGATCTCTCAGTGTCCGTCTGTCTGTCTCTCATTTGCTCCAGTCGAGGTATACACTGATCCTGCCCACATTAGAGGAGGTGGAGGTTTGCATCTGGTCTGGACTTTAAGAGGTATGGGGGCCAGAGGGAACATGGTGTGGGGGTCAGGGGGAAGTAGCTGGGGGTGGCGGTTAGAGAGTGGGGTCCTAAGGGTCAGTGAGCAGGAAAGGAGGAAGTGGCTCAAGCCTCCGCTGGGAAACCAAGAGGCTAACAGAACCTCAGGGCCCGGATCGCTTTCTCCACGGGCCACTGCTGGGCGTGGGGGTGAGACCCCAGTGGCCCGGAGGATCAGGCAGCCCGCGGATGGGGGGCACGTTTTCCAGCCCTTGGAAAAACAAAGAGCAGATCGGGTAGTAAAACAAAAGCAAAGGAGACCTGGAAGCACCTGACAGCCCTAATTCATCACGGCCCAAGTTTTTTCCTGTGTTCCCATTATATTTGTTTGTAAAAGTGGAAATCAATTTTGAAGGTAATTTTCTGGAAAGAATGGAAGGGAGGTGGGAGGGCCGGATAAGGCAGAGATGGTAAAAGGAAAAATTTAGGCCAGGCACAGCCCAGGGGCAGCTCTTGGCAAGGTGAAAGAAAATTGCATATTCAATCTCCATCCATGAATCTCCCTCACTGCTGCCCGCCTCCTGCTTGAAAACAATGAAGGCTTTTTCCCAACGCTGGGCAGGGCCTCGGTATCAGCCTCACTTTAACTTCAGGGTCATTAATTCCCTGATTATTGAAGGAGAAGAGAGGGTTGTAGCATCGTCAATTCCAAAGGCAACCCCCCCCCCATGTGATCAGGCCCAGGCAGGGGTGCGGTGGGGGACATCCAGGGTGGGGTGAGGTGATGTTTCAGAAGAGCAAAGGGAGGGAGGAAGTGGGGAGCCAACTGGACTGGGGGGAAGCGAGCCAGGAGGAGGGTAGAGAAGGCAGTCATTACCGCATACCTCTGTTGTGTTGTTATTGCAAATTAAAAGTAGCATGTTCCACTCCACAGCGATCTTTGGGGAGGGAGGGGCACCGGGGGAGGTGGGGGATCTTATCATTGCTTCTTCAGCAGACCAGCCGCGGTGTCACCGTGTGAGGTGACATTTGAATTTACAATTCCGCTGAGAAAAGCCATTAATTCACAAATTAACATTTCTCCCTCTCCCTCTCTCTTTAACACTCTCTCCCTCTCTCTCACATGGATGTGCAGGCAATTGAAAAGACAAAGGAAATAGCCTTAAGGAAGAGACTTTACTGCTAGTCTGTCTGTGCCGAGATTGCTCCCCCTGCTTCCAGATAGATAAACCAATTACCTGAGCAGCTCTGCTCCTGGCCGCCCGCGATCGCGATCGCCTCCTTTTGTGGGCCGCCTCCCCGGCTGGATTACACCCGGTGTATCTCATTAATGTAAACCAGGCGTGCCCTGGCCACCAGCCTCTTCCCCGCGCTCCTTCCGGGGGCAGCGGGAAGAGTGCCGGTGTCAGAAAAGGCAGGCAAGGAGGACCCTCTGGAAGGGGAGAGGCTGCCACTGCCCCGCTGGCCCGCCCTGGGACGGTGGGCGCAGCCCTCAGTCCTGGAGGAGGCTGAGGGGGG
Source organism: Pipistrellus kuhlii (assembly GCF_014108245.1). NCBI lineage: Eukaryota > Metazoa > Chordata > Mammalia > Chiroptera > Vespertilionidae > Pipistrellus > Pipistrellus kuhlii. The sequence goes on from NW_023425460.1 coordinate 31,850,409, forward strand.
GAGTCTGCAGGCGGGCACACCCTGGTAGGCTGGCATGGGCAGACATGTCGAGGCAGAAGCGGGAGCTGACTCTCTCAGGCCCACCGTGTCTGTCTTCTGTGGCCTTAGGGTCCAGCTGCAGGGGGCCGGTGGAAGCAGAGAAGGATCTGAACTTTCCTGCAAGGGAAGAGCTTGGGGACGTTTCCATACTGTGTTAGTGGGCCAGGGTTCAGCCTGACGGAGCTGGGAGGGTGCCGAGGAGGGCCCAGAAGACACAGTGAAGTTGTACTGTGTTGGGTAAACAAAACGAGGTCTCACTGATTCCCTAACCTAAAACCAGTACTTGGGCACAGTTATGTGTGTTCACCATCTAATCCTCTCTCTCTCTCTCTCTCTCTTTCTCTCTCTCTCGATTGGTTTTAAAGAATCCCCACCCAGGAGTGTGGACCTGGGGTGGTGTGCCCTCAGAGCTCTGAAGTGAGCTCACATGGTGGGCACAGAACCATGGAGCCTCGTTTTGCTTCCACTGTCCTCTGGGCCCTGGCAGAAAGCATTGTATTGGCGGAGGGAAGCCAAGCAGAGTTTGAGTTTCTCCAGGGACAGGTGCTCTGTGGGCTGTTGCCAGAATGATATGATTTCACGTGCACTAGACGACCCAGCACAGGCCACAGACCACCCCTGTGAGGCAGGTCCTAGGGAAGCCCAGAGACCAAGCCCCAGGAAGGTAATCCGCCATCTAGACAAGGACCCGAGTTTAGCTGCATTCACAAAGCTCCACCTGTATTTATTTCCCAACGAATATTCAAATGCTGGCTAATGTCCACTCTAGGCTAAGAAAGAGCTAAGGTTCAAAGGTCCGCATGCACTAAGACACAAAGAAAAAGAAGAAAAAAATCCACTCATGAGCACATATTTGTTGTTATGATTATATCTTCCCAGTAAACTGGGAAACCAGGCCGTTCATGCTGAGGGGGGAATTTTTCTATCTTAGTTGGATCGAAATTTTAGCCAAACTGTGGACAATGTTGGCCGTGAGCCCGATGAACACGGACCATGCCATTATGCAGAGGTGGGTGTGGGACATGGCCATGTGTTATTCAGGCCTGCTCCTTGGGGCCTGTCCACACAGGGGCTGGCTTTCCTCTGTGGGGAAGGCCTGGGGTCAGCCAGGGTGGTGCGGAGCTGACATGGGTGCACGAATTTGTGCATAAACCCCTGAGTCTAAACCAGAGACTTCAGTCCAATCATTAACCACCTCAGGCTCCTGACCAGTTCGTGCTGTTGTAGATAAAGAATTAGACTTCCTTGTTTGGGGAAGTATGTTGCAATTTAGCACAAAAGAGCTTTTTTTTTTTCTTCTTCTTTTCTTTTCTTTCATAAAATGCCAAAACATTAAATAAATAGGAAGACCCCAGCCCCCAGGAGAGAATGTGCAGGTTAGCAGTAGAGGGGCCTCCACCACAGGAAGTTCGGGGAGTGGGGAGGGATAGCACAGGATTACAGTTCTCTCAGCAAAGGCATCTGCGTGTGCCTGGGCATGTGTTTGCACACCCTCCTTGTCAGACTGTCTTCAAACCCTAGTCTTTCCCTTGGTAACTACCTCCCACCCTGCAGGTAGGCCTCGTTCTCCTCCCCCCGCCCTGCAAGGGCACCCAGCGAGAAATGAGAAATCCGCTGCCTCAGCGTTGCCCTGCTCCCCCAGGCAGGGCTGTGTGGGCAGGAGGGAGGGGCCCGGCCCTGAGGCTGTCCCCCAGGCCCTGCTGCTAGCAGGCTGGCCTCCCTGAGCACCTCCTCCTTGGCAGGCCAGCGGGCAGCTGAGAAGGGCAGGGGCATGGAGACCCCCTGGGAAAAGGATTTAGAGAGAAGGTAGGCTGGGTCCTAGGCCTGCTGGGTCCTAGGACTGCTGCGGGCTGCACAAGGAGCCCAGGGAAGGAGCCCCTCCTGCCTGCCTTCCTCAGGGCTGGGGCTGGAAGGCTCCCCAGGATCTTCCCCACCCAGCCCCGTGGGGGTGGAGGAGCCGGGAGGGCTGGGGGAGGGCTGGGAGAGGATCACGAGCCTCAGAGCCCAGTGGCAGCGGAGCCAGTAATTCAAACCATCCTGACCCTCCGGTGAACCCGAACCTGCTGACCTTGACAGCACCAGACAAGGGAGGCCTCTCAAACCTCAACCTGCGTGGCAGCCTGGCGGCCTCGCTTTCTCTTTCTCCCTCCGCGGAGCCCCGGGGCCCAGCCTCCAGGTGGCTCCTAATTTGGTCATCCCCTCAAAATGTCAGCACACCCTCTCCCCAGGCGCCTGCCCGCCTGCCTCAAAGTGCCCTTTGTGCTCCTCTCCACCGGAGACAAGGGCGTGGGCACCCACACGGCCCTCTCCAGGGCCAGGCGGAGGCTGCTCCTTTAAACACAGCCGGTACCCCTTGTCCGTGCTCCCCTCCGCCCCAGGCTGCAGCCTTTTCGGGAGTACCAGCTATAAAGTGTGTGTGCATGTGTGTGCGTGCGAGCGTGTGTGCGTGTGTGTGTGTGTGTGTGTGTGTGTGTGTGTGTGTGTGGACTGGGTGCACACAGGGGCTGGGATGAAATGTGATCAAGACAGAGGAGGGAAGGAAAGCCTGAGGAAAGCTGCCCTAGGAGCCTGCATTACAGTAAACGTAGTTTATGAAGTTTGTGCTTTACTCCCAGGGAGAGCTGGATTCTGGCCAACAGCCTCCCAGAGCCTGGCAGACAGCTCCTGGAGCAGAAAGTGCAGGCGGGAGCGCGGGCAAGCCAGCAAGAGAGGGAGAGGTGCACGGACACACGTGCACACATGCGCACGCACACATTCCCCCCACTTCCTTTCCCCCTCCCCTCCCTCTCTCTCTCACACTGGCTCATACAGATCTCCCTAGACTCCAGCAGGCTTCCAGAGTGGATGGGAAGATGCACACAGTGTGTTTGGTAGAAGGGACTTCAGGAGTGTCCCTTTCCTTCCCTCTTCCCTCCCCCCTGCCCCCCACCCCGTCTCCTCAGACAGTGTGGCCAGCCCAGACACGTGGGCAGAGTGGACACTGGGGCAGACCACTGGGGCAGCCGGCTTGTGGACGCTGCTCTGCCTGAGGGGCAGTGTGGGTGACCTTTGGGTGGTCAGTATGAGGTCAGTTGTCAGATCAGAATGCGGTCTGCCAGGAACCCTCTCTTCTTCTGATGCTGGCAGTTTGGTTTAGACAAGTAGGTACCTTCCAGCTACTGAAGGCAGCGACTGGAGTCTCCTAAGGAGGAACAACGAGAAACAGTGTTTTGTTCCACAAATCCAAAGGAAATACATGGTTGGGAAGCAAGCTGGCATATCTGCTTTCTAGACTCTCCTTCGTGTGCACAAGCATGTGGGATCGTGTGTGTGTGTGTGTGTGTGCTAACAGTATGTAAGGAGGCCAGGGTCCCTGATTTTAGAGGTTGTGTGGGGGAGAAAAATGACTGGAAAAGACAGTCTACGTAACAAAGGCCTTCAGTCCAGCCTGCTGGGTTGGCACCGTCTGACCTCTTGCCTCCGTGCTTCCGGGACATGCCTCTGGCGGTGGGGGAACTCCATCTCCCACCTCTTCCGGGGAACTTCCTGTCCTCACTCAGGTTCTGCCAGGACCTGGGACAGAGGAGGACAACAGAGGTGGCGTCATCCGAAGCACCGAGCAGAGGGAAGAGGAGAGTAGAGGGAATGTGAAGGGTGGACAGAAATGGCCTAGTGTGGAGGCTCGTCCATCCGGGAAGCCAGGAGATTGCTAGGCATGGAGGGCAGCAGAAATGGGCCAAGAAGGGCTTTTGGCCTTTTCCTCCCCTCTCTCCTTCCCCCTCCCTCCCTCCTCCTCCCTATCTCTCCCCTCTTCCCTCCCCATGTCTTTATTGGTTCCGGTAATAGCGTTGATTTGCATGTCAGGCAAAGCCTTGCTACACACACAAAAAGAAAGCCCCAGCCTTGGCGGTGTGGCAGTGTCAGCGCTCGCTGTTGTTCGACAGTGTAAAATTAAATTAATAAAGCCCCCAACGCAGGAAAACATAACAGGAAATTAATGGCCTTTACTGTCGCTCTGATGCAGTCATTTGCAACCCTGCTTTCCGCACCAAAGACTTCATAAATGCAAGCAGTTTCTCTAAACAAGCATACTTAGAGCGGCCTGGTATGTAATTTTTCGCCTTGCTCGTGTCCTCTGAGCTAACAAAGCCCCTTCCCTTCCCGCTCCAGAGAGGTTTCTAACTGGTTCTGGCCCCAGCTGGAGTGCGGCACCCGGCGGAAGGCCCCAGCCCCTTCCAGAAAGCCCAGAGAGGGCTGATGGAGGACTCAGGTCCCACCAAGAGGGACCCCCCTCAGCCCCCTCCTTCCCCACCGGCAGCCAGTGCGCCTGAGCCCAGCAGGCCAGCAGGAAGGCACAGCGCATGCTCTCAGGCAGGAAAGTTGATCACTCTGGGGAATTCACCTGAACCCACCCCATGCTCACTCCCCGCTACCTGTTTGCTCCCTCCCATTGTGTGGCCTCTGGCCTCCCCTCCCCGCCTTCCTCCATTTGTACTTGCTCACCTCATCCTCCTCACACACACTCAGGCTGGTCCTGTTGTCAGTGGGTGCCCATGTCCTTCTTTCCTACAGGTGAACTAGGAGTTTGGGGTGGAGGGCGCTAACATTCAAAACAGGGAAGTGAACTGTACAGGTATAATTTCCTGGGGTTCTAGGGCTCTCCCGTATCTCCCTCGTAGCTCCCTTGGTTGGTTAGGAAACACGAGGTCCCTAAATGATCGTTCAGGCTATTTCTCTGTCCTTGGGCAAATTTCTTAAAAATTTTAGGTTACGGAGAATCTGTGATCTTGCTTTGGCATATAAATACATGGACATGTATACTTATCTCTCTGGGGAGCTTGTATCCATGTGGGCCCCAGTGTTGGGAGGTATGAGAGGCGCAAAGAACTAGGATATGGATCTCAAGGAACTTACAGTCTATTGGGGGAGGCAGAGCTATCACACATGAGACTGTAAGATGAACCAGGTGGCGAGCGTTCAGTAGGAATCCAGGGAAGTAGCTAGGAAAGCCAGAAGGAAATGGGACTTGAGCCTGGGAGTGGTGACGATTCAGGGAGACTGGCTCCAGGGACACCTTCCGAGTGGAGGGAGGCCAGAGGTGGGACTGGGAGCGGTGTCAGGCAGAGTCTCAGATTCTTATAGGCCATCAGGTCTCCCCTCCAGCAGTTTTACCTGACAGGGGGCATCCCCTGCCTGGACATAGGATGTGAATGGACAGTTGTCACTGTTAGAATTCAAATTTCTGGAGATGGGATGTATTTCCATCCCTCACTTGCTCTGGGGCCTTTGGCTAATTACATACTCTCTCTGAATCCCAGTCTCCTCATCTTTAAAGTGAGCCACCTAGAGTGGCTCTCCCTCCCTCCCATTCCTTCTGTTTGACTTACTGAGCACCTGCAAAAACAATGAGCTGAGCCCTGAGTGGGTTTCAGTGTCTCACATGATATGGCCCCTGTACTTGTGGGAGGTCCCTACCCATCCTGATTTCCCATTTCTGAGTTCATCATTGACAGTGAAAGTCTCTCTTAAATAAATACTAAACTCTAGAGACAGTTTAGCCAATGCCAAGTACAGTAGGACCAATACCACTCTGCACCTGGAGATTCTACACCCACAATGTAGCCTCAGATTGCATTCGATTTTTTAGCAGCATGTCAGACTCAAGCTCATATTGAGTTCGTGGTCAACTAAAACCTCGAGATCTTTTCCACATCAATTGCTATCAAGCCAGGTCTACCCCATTCTGTACTTGTGTAATTGATTTTTTTTTAACCTAAACATAGGGCATTCCATTTATCCCTGTTGAATTTCATCTTGTTGGTTTGGACTCTTAATTCCACCCGGTTAAGATCAGAAGGAAGTTTTGTATATCATCACTCTAGTCGTTTTTTTAAGGACTTATTTTCCTTTCAAATAGAGGAGAATCACATAGCCCACCAATGGAGCTCTCCCTCCTAGTGGTGATAAATGGATGTGTTAGGTACTATTGGATCCAGTAGCCATCAACCATCTCACTTTTCTTCATCTTGTCCATAAAGTTAGGAAGGAGATTCTTTGTGAAATGTTAACGTTCACTACATTCAGAGCATTTCTTTAAATCAATCAATAAAACAAATCCAACTTAAGTCAGGGCACACATTGAATGCCGGCTATGTATGAAGCATGTCAAGACTGATTTACAGAGGCCAATAAGATTTAGTATTGACCTCAAGAAGCTTTCAATCTAATAGGGAGATAGATGTGCATCTATCTATATAAAACCCTAATATGCAAAGCAACCGAATAGCAGAACGACCGGTCACTATGATGCACACTGACCACCAGGGAGCAGATGCTCAACACAGGAGCTGCCTGCAGGTCCCAACCTGCAGTGGCAGGAGGCAGAGCCAGTGAGCAGGCAGCACCAGGCCCGCCAAAGTGGGTGCAAGCGGGGGCCCCCAGTTATGCCACCAGTCGCCCCACAGATTGGCCCTGATTGCCAGCCAGGCCTAGGGACCCTACCTGTGCACGAATTTTGTGCACGGGGCCTCTAGTATTATTATAAGAGCAGAATGCAATAGTTGCTTTAATAAAGGTAGGAAGTGCTGGGCCGAATATTTTTTAAAAAGGGGCGATTGCTTTCAACCAGGGGAATTGAGACAGTCTTAGTGGAGGCAGCATTTGATCTAAGCGCTGATATAAATGTAATGTGTCCCAGCTTATTCTTAGTGAGTGCATGCAAGCTCCAGGGGAACACTGTTTTCTTTCCTAATGCCCACGAATTCATTTTATAATAATTTCTTCTAAAAGATTTCTAGACCCCCATATTAAATTTATTGAAGTGCTATTTGTGTAAGCTTACTTTGCCCCCCCTCCCTTTTTCATTTTTTGCAAGGCAGGATGCCATTAGGCTTTATCGCTGCTTCACTGTGACTCCTCAAGAATGATCAACAAAAATTTCAGAATTCTATCTGCCTTTCCCCCTTCCCAGACTCCTGCTATGTGGATTATCTGGGCCTGAGAAAGTTAACTCAATGGGCATGGTTAGGAGTGCCTGCCTGGCCCCCTGCTGACCTGGGCAGTGCCACTTGGAAGATTCTTTTCTTGGTGGAGAAGTTCTGCCTTCTCTCTCTTTCCTTTCTGTGTCACCTCCTCTTCCCCAGCACTGAGCCCAAACCTGCCCTCCTTTTTGTTCTTTCTCCGAGCAGAGCTATCAAGACCCTTTTTTGTTGTCTCAGCTTGTTCTGAGCTTTTGTCTCCCTGACAGGCTCATGCTACTCTCATATCCATCCCTGGTTATAGTCCCCTCCTTCCATCTCTTGTATGTCCTTTCCTGGAAGAAAAAAATAACTTTTACCTGATAATAAGTGCAGTACATGCTCATTGTAAAATATTTGTAAGATATGGTAGATTTTTTTAAAAAAAATTACCCATAATCTCATCATCAAGAGATTATCACTGTTGGAATTTGGCATTCTTTTTTTTTTTTCCTGTGCATGTATAATTTTATATATATAATTTCGATAAAAATTGGGATGATACTGTATATACAGCTTGTCTTGCTATTTTCACTTAACATTATATAGAACCATTTTCACATATCATTAAATATTCTTTGAAAACATGATTTTTTAATGGCCGCATAATCTTCCACTATTCAGTGTACATGTCCTTTTAAAATCTAGGCTCATCATATTTTAAAGCTTATTCGTGTGCAACAGCAATGATGTTCCTAAAATGTCCTTCTCTGTCCACCCCTCCCCCACTCTCCCTCTCTCTTGTCAGGTTGATTCTTTGAGCTTGCAGAGGCAGAATTTCATTGTTAGAGCATCCAACCCTTATGGAATTATGTCCCCTTCTAGAACCTCTTGCCATGGGATCACACGACCATTCTTTCCCTCAGTTTGCTTTCCTCTGGTCAGACTTTTTCTAATGCCTCCTTCCTTTGCTGCTGTTAACTCTAGACATGGTTGCTTTCTCTCCCGATCCCCACCACTTCCTTTTTATCAGTTTTTCTTTATTGATCAAAATTATGCAACCTGGAATAGGAGAAAGGGCTCTCGGCTGAGAACCTCGGTCTCCAGTCTAACGATGACTAGCTGCGTGTCATGGGGAAAATACTTAACCTTTCTGAGCCTCTTGCATGTTTTTTAATCTCTAAGAGATAATGGAATTCAATGATCTCAATACTTTCCAGCTGTGAAATATGACAATACTGAATCCAGAGTAGCAATTTCCTTAGTTGCTTAGTTTTCCTTCTAGAAGGTGAAATGCTGAACAAGGCAAGTTAAATAATCTATCAACCTTTGCTTTGGGAATTCTATCGGACAAATCAGTCAACATTCTTATCACCTACTATGTGTCAAGCTCAATGCTAGGTTTATAAAGATGAAAAAGACATGTCCGTGCCTTCAAAACGGGAACAGTAATAGAAGCTCCCTGCTTAAGTTTTGGTGAAAATTAAATGAGCTCATATATGTAAAATTCTGAGATGGGTGCCTAATATATAGCAGGCACTTAATGTTAGCTGCTGTTATTGTTAGGATTAAATCAGTAGATGTACTTTAAGCAGAATGTCTGGCACCATAAAGGGAACTGGATCGATTTTAGTTATTATTATTTCTACAATAGAGGTTTGGATAGATGGGCTATTGGAACACAGAGAACGGAGAAATTGATATTGCTGAGGGAGCGCTAGCAACCCTCTGGTGTATATCTGGGGAAACTCAATCCAGAAAAGCTCAAGGGACTTGGCTAAGGTCATTAGCACATGAGCGACAAAACTAGGACTTCAACTCAGGGAGATGTTACTACCAGTCCAGTGTTAAGTTAGGGTCACTAGGCAGTTAGTGTCCCCAATGCACAGGAAGTGAGGCCAGGCACTCCACACACACCTTTCACTCTACCATGAACGCACTGAGTGCTTGGAAGCTGGACTTGGTCAAGGAGAACCCTTTGGCCAAGGGTTTCCAGGGCTGGAAGGCTTACCAGTACCCTGTCTCCAGCCGGATCTCCAAGGGCTTCTTTGTGCCCTCCCCTTCAGCTGGACGCAGGGCTCCTGGGCGGGCTGGGCCATCTCACAGTTGGTGCAGGTTAGGTATGAGAGGCAATGGGGTGCGTCACCTCAGCTCCATGGACAGGCAGGGTCCACCAGCACAGTCTCCACCCAGCCCCTCCCAGCACATTGCAGCACCGCTTACTTCCTTTCTCCTCCATTTCCTATCATTTTCTCCTTCCCACCATGCTTCTCCTCCTCTCTCCCTCCCTTCTCCCCCCCTCCCTTTTCTTGTCTTCTGCACTTCTCTTCTCCTTCCCTTTCTTTTCTCCCTCCCACTCTCCGTGCCCTCTTCCCACTCCATTTATCCCTGCTCTTCTTCCAGTCTGGAAAGCAGCTCCATTCCTGGTCCCAAATGCACACTCCCTGTTCTGGATCAGACGGGAGGGGAGGGCCAGGGTGGCAGCCCAGACCTTCTCCTTCCGCGCAGTGGGGGTGGGGCTGGGGCTGCACTGGAGGGCTGCCCTGAATGACAAGCGGAGATATTGATCGCATTCTGAACTCAGCCCAGCCGATAGAAGGTAATTAATGACTCCATTTGCCTCAGTACTGAGGAGAACAATTGAGTTTGAATCTGCAACAACTGGCAGCTGGGGAAACTGGGGAAGCCTGGGGGTGAACCCCTCAGAGGGGGGGGAGAAGGGGTGTTGGAGAAGCTAGGTGCAGAGAGAGGCAGGCAGAGGTCATAGATCAGAATGGTATGGAGCAAATGTCTGTTCAGAGCCCCACCCCCAACCACAGCTAGCCTTGACCCCTTCTGCTCTCCGCAACCCCCTGAGGCCTGAAGCTCATCACCCACGTTCTCACTTCCTCCACATTTGTCCCTTTTCTTCCTGAATCACTTTTTCAGGTCCTTTTCTGTCTGCAGATGAAGTAAGACTTGCTTTCCCCAAGATTGCTTCCTGTCAGCAGTGTGGTCTTGTGCATGCTTTTAACTCTCCCTGAGCTTGTTTTCTTTTCTATAAAATTGAACTAATAATATCTCTTTTGCAAGTGATCTGTGAGCATTAGAGAACATGTGTGTAAAGCATCTCGACTGCCTAGTACATAGTTAGTGCTCACTAAATGATGATAATGACAATCTTTGACAAAGAAGGCAAATTTGACAGTGTCAGACAAATAATTTTGCCTCGCATCTGAAAATGAGAATAATATGGATTTCATGAGTGTATGTGAAAGCCCCAATATTGTCAATTTCCCCATTGACAGGTAGATATTTGTGTTAGAAAATTGAACTTAGTATAGTTCTTTACTTAAAAACAGCCCCTTTCAAATGCCTCATTTTTACTTCCTGGGACTTGATGGGAAACCCCTGTTCATACCATCCTAAATTTGTAGACTTTGATAACCTTAGCACCCCCAGCTACCTTTTGGTCAGTGCATGAGAATTTCTCTTGTCCCTTGCAGTGACTACTACTTTGGGAATGTGTGTGGAATGTCCACACTCAAGGAAGACAGAGCACTTCTGTGTTACCCCTAGTCCCTAGACTTCACCCCTAAGACATGACCTTTGGGGACTGCCCCCCTCAGGCTGCTGAGACCTCACTGGACAACCTTACTTATTTTTAGCCAGAGAGAGGGTTCTGGCTTGGGTTAGAGGGGTGGGAGGTGGAGAGCTTTGCTCCGGGAACCCCAGGTATAGATGGGGAGTGACAAGGCTAAGCGAACAAGGAAATCAGATCTTATTGAGAAGTTTTACAAGATGATTATTAGTGATTCTGGAAGTGGCATGTGCTTGTTGTACAAAGCTTGGATGATATGGAAAAACTTAAATGAGAAGAGTGTGGTAGGTGGCTCTCCCTTCAGTCAAGATGATCTTTTGATTTTGCTGTTCACTTGGTTTGCGTGGAGACTGGGAGCTGAGGATGCTCACTGGTTCAGTCCACATCTGATCACAGAGCAGGTCCCTGTGCCAGGCTCCCCGGCAGATATGCCCTGGAGCTAGCCCCTCACTCCCATTTAATCTGCAGCTCTCATACCCTGAGCCTCCACTTCCTACCCAGTAAAACAGGGATTATAGCCCTCACCACGTTGGAGAGGGGTCGGGGAAACCCAACTAACCTAAGGTCTTTGAGACCTTTTTGTTAACTGTTGAGCAAATATGAAGTGGTTAGAGGAGAAGACAATATGAGCCTTTGTTCTCCTTGAAAGAATAATATACGTCAAAGTTTTAACTCAGCAGTTTGTTTAATTAATTTATTTATATCTGCCTTGTTCCAAAAAGGACACTCTCGTTGGAAGTGCTCATGGTGTAGTGGATCAAGGTCCTGGAATGGGCTCTGGTCCTGCAAGTCTACTTCCTGGTTGTGTGACCTTGGACTTGTCACCTTCCCTCCCTCCCCTCCCAACCCACCCCATTAGCTTTCATTTCTGTAAAATGAGGACTTTGGGCCAGGTGTCCCCTAATCACTCTGGGCACAGTCTGTGCTCAGGCTACAGGCTGCAGCCTCTGTGTAGAGAGGATGCAAAGCAGGGAAGTGAGGATGCTGGGAGGGAAATCGTGTCCCGGATGGGGCCAAGTGGCCCTCAGCTGGGCCCTTGGGTTTGGTCCTCAGGCAGCAGTGTGGAATGATGTAGAGGGCAGGCCCTGAAATCAGACAGACCTGAATTCAAATCCTGGCTGTCATTTACCAGCTGCATGGCCTTGGATAAGCTACTTAAACTGTCTTTGCCTCAGTTTCCTTAGCTTTAAAAGAGGTGTCACAGCATTAACCTCCCAGGGTTGTTGTGGGGGAGAGGGGTGATTAAATGAGCTGTGTAGATTCAGCAATGGCATGCAAGAAGCTCTCGGTATGGTGAACTGCTAATGGGTGGTGCCTGGGCAGGGGACAGCAGGACAACATATGGAGACCAACTAGGACACAGCTCCTTCCTTGGTCTATGGGGTCTTACTAAACCTACAGCAACCATATTTTCCAACCTCAGTCTAAAGACATGGCCTGAGAGTGGGAAAGGATATTGGAAATCCGAACTGTTCCAGAAAGCTCAGGTCATATGGCCACCATACTTCAGGAGTCTGGAGTGACAAGGGGTGGTCTTCTTATCCATCAAAGTGAAGGCCGAGGGCCTCCTCCCATCATTTAGGAAAGACTTTCCCTGGAGCCAGCTCCCACCACGGGCAAACAGACCCACTTTGTGCTGACCCTGCTCTCTGAGACCAGGGCTTTGGCATGGGGAGTCCAATCCAGAGCCCATTCTCAAGGAACCTCTCTTACCTGCTTTGGATGACAATTCTGTCGCCCCAAGGTTAGGTTCTGTTTTTAATTGGGAATAGTGTTGTTCTCTGCCCTTTGGGTAGAGGAAGTGTAGGAGGGCAGGATGGTGTTGATGAGAGCAGGAAGGGCCTCCTGTGGGCCAGAGCCGCTGCTGCCAGGAGCTAACAGCAGTGGGGGTGAGTGAAGAGGGGCATAGGTCTACCCAGGGGCCGCTGAGAGCTAGTGATGGGAGGGGCTTGCCTTGCAAGGGGCCAAGCCAGTCAGAGACCTTCTGCATGGGGTCTGGCTTGAATGCTCCCAGGAGAGCCTTATTCATTTATTCAGTCATTCATGGAGTTCCAACTGTATGCCCAGCTCCGTGCCTGGCACTGGAGCTCCAGAGATGCATCGGTCATGGTCCCTGCCCACAGGTGCTCACAAGGGGAAGGATGCTATCTAATTACTCACACCCTCTCCCTTCCCGCTCACTCTGAAGCCGCCTCCTCTCGTTTAGCCCAGCTCTGCCAGAAGGTGCTTCTGTGCTCGAATTTGCTGCAGCAGCATCATAGCCAGTTCCACCCTCTCTGCTGTCACCTCTGAGACAACCCCTCTCTGAGCTCCCTCCCTCCGTTCTCCTGAGGAGGTCCCTTCCAGGGGTGGACACAGACAACCGCTTCTTTTTCTCTTCCTTTCCTACTTTTTTCTTCTGTGTTCTCTTGTCCTTCCTGCTCCTCCTCTACGCTCTTCTTCCTCCACCCTCTACCCTCTTCCAGGCCCTAGGCTGCCTCCTTAGTGGGTACCCAGGCTGATGGGGAGACAGAGCCAGCAGGTTTATTCGGATGGCAGATGCCCTCCTCCCAGCCAGCGCTGCCCTAGGCTCCTCTCTCCTCTCTTTGTGTCCTTTCTCAGACGTCTCCCAACCTCCTTTCCTAACTCCCTTCCCACACTCTCTGCTTATCTTCATTCCTCTCTTCCTTCCCTAGCTGAAGGAAGGGAGAGAGCCTGGGAGAGCCTATGGGCCCTCTGAATGGTTTGGGAGGGCTGCCCCTGTCCCCCACCTCTGCCCTCTCCCTGCGCCTGTGGCTCTCCTCCCTGATTGCCCAGAACTTTCCACGTCCTCCTCCTTCATGATTCACCTTTGCTGCTGCCTTTCCCCCTTTCCTCGCCTTCCTTCTGTCTTTGGGGAGTTTCCTCGAGCCTCCAGCAGCCTCTTTTAGGGGGTCTCCGAATGTTTTCTTCACACCAGCTTGCTGTGCTGCACCTCTAGCACCTCCTTTCTTTTCCTCCCCCACACCCCTTCCTTCCCCTTCCCTCTCCCCACCTCCCGCTGCCACCTCTGCCTGGAACAGGCTTCCTCTTGCCTTCCTTTCCCCTCCCCATCTCTCCCCATTGCCGCCTCTGTAACCTGTCTTATCGCCAGGGCCTGAGTGTACAAAAAATAAATAAATAAAAAGGTCAGTGAGTGGAGGGAGCAGCAATAACCCCTAAAACAGTACTATCAGTGGAACATGATTGATCAATTGAATTCCATAGCGGCTGAAAAATGTGGGATTAAGTAGTGTATTATACGCACAATGAGTTGAGGCATGATGTTCATTTCAAGTTCATTTCGCCGGCCTCTGCCACCAGATCAGGCAATCAATAGGGGCAGCAGATATCATATATCACCTCTCTGCGAGCTGGGGAGAGAGCACCATAATCTCTCGCAAATTTAGAGTGACAGATTTGTCAAGATCTGAAGGGCCCCTGAATAAATGAAGGAAAAGAGACTCCTCCAGCCAGTGACCTGAGGACAAAGCTCCAGTGCAGCCCCTATACACACACACATACACACACACACACACACACACACACACTCACACTCACACACGGGGCTTGGTCAAGCCACACACAGGCATATTCACAAATCTACACAGAGGCATGAGCCTTGCCACACACATGCACACAATCATGCACATGATGTGTGTGAGCAGCCCTTCACAGACAAATGCACACTCTACTTCCCAGGCCCACTGGTGACATGGCAACACAAAGACACTCTTACTGCCTCCCTCAGTCCTGCCAGCCAGGCTTCCCTCAAAGACAGGAGGGTCTAGCCAGGAAGAATAGACCCAATGAAACATGCAGATAGCTGCAAGGGGTGGAATTAGGATGATGGCACGGGGGCAGGAGAGCATGGGGGGGGGGGTGGCGTGGGCTTCTGCTCCCCATGCAGTCACACATGCATGCACACACACACACCTTTTCAGAAAAGTTCTCACTCTGTCACTTACACATACCCAGACTTATTGATGTGGATGTTTACATGTGTAGAGATGCATCTACACAGAGAATATTCACACAAAAGGGAAAAATAAATATGCCACACCCTAACAGAAAATCATTGTGGAGGCTTATACAGAAAAAACACAACCACCAAGTTTTGTATCCATAGTAACAGGGCACATAGAAATGCCATTGAGGCTGTCTCTGTGTCTGTTTGTCCTCCACCGACTTGATTTTGGTTTCTCTCTCTCTCCCTCTCTCTCCCTCGCTCTCTCTTTCTCTTTTTCTCCCTCCCTCCCTCACTCTCTTCCTCCCTCCCCCTTACCCTTTCGCTCCCTATCTTTCTTTGCCCCTCAACACACCCACTTTCTTTGCTTGCCCCCCCCCCCAGAATAAAATGGAGGGATGACAGGAGGTTGCATTAAGAAAACAGACTCCCTCCCCCCCCACCCCCCATATTCCATCTGAGAGGCCAGCAAGAAAGGGTAGGATGGCTGCAGGTTGAAGTTAATCAATATGTAATATTTTCTATGTTCTCCCGAATGATACTGTACGGTGTTACTGTATATAATGCAATATTGATTATATCATATCATATAATCACCTATAAACTGATATATATAACCGTCCCAGAGGATCACCCTGGGGCCTACAGCATGAGCTGGCCCCAGGCCCAAGGCTCCCCAGCTGCTTTTGGCCAAGCTCTGGCTGGGGAGAACCCAGCTTTGGTCCAGGGGAGCTACCGGGTGGGGGTTCAGGGAGAGGTGGCAGCGTAGCACTGGACACACTGTATATTCTGACAACTCCTGTGGACCTGATATGGGAGGGCGGGGCGGGGCGGGGCAGCAGGGGAGCAGAAAGGAAAGTTTAGGTAGGGCAGGATGTGGACAGAATTGGCACTAATTCTGGGAGCAGGCACTAATGTGGCACCACTGAGACTCACAGGTGGAACCAGGTGGCCAAGGAGCTGGCCTCTGAAAGAGGCCTAGCCGGAGTCCAGGTCAGGGACAGAGGCTGTGCAGGGTGGCTGGACACAGCAGCATCCACGCAGACTCTGTCTTCAGTGTCTGTCCAAGGTAGCATTTCACTGCCCACCTGCCACCTGCATCCTTCTGCTCTGGTCTCAGTCCTGGACCGGTGCAAGCAGAATGCTCCGCTTGGCTTCAAGCCCCTCCTCCTTCTGTGGGGAAGTTAATTACTCCACCTGGTCTCCATGTTACACTCAGCCTCGGAGATTTGACGATTTTCCACCCTTGGAGTCAGTGGAACTGAAACTCATCTCAGAGCCAAGTTCAATTCTCCACAGGCTGGGTAACGCTGGTCCCAGACACCCAGCTCCTCCCCGGGTTGACCCAGACCAGGGACTAGGAGTTCAGGGTCCACCTTTGCCTAGTCCTCTGGCCCCCTATCCTGGGGCAACTTTCCTGTCTCTCCCCGCCCCACTCTTTCAGAGGCTCTGGCTTCCTGAGCCAGGTCTCTGAGGCATGGCCAGCCGTGGGTCAGCCCCAAAGCTGGGAGTAAGGGGTCCCATTGGGAGTGAAAAGCCCTGGGGACCAAGCCAGGGGCCCTGCTTTACCCACTGCACTGCTCTGTGCCTCAGCTGGCCTGCACTGATGCTTCGAGTGTCCGTGTGTCCCCCAGATGTGTCCGAGGGCTCGGTCCCCAATGGAGACTCGCAGAGTGGCGTGGACAGTTTGCGGAAGCACTTGCGAGCTGACACCTTCACCCAGCAGCAGCTGGAAGCTTTGGATCGGGTCTTTGAGCGTCCTTCCTACCCCGACGTCTTCCAGGCATCAGAGCACATCAAGTCAGAACAGGTGAGGAAGGCGGCCCCTGGGGCAGAGTGGAAAGGGCCTGGGCAGGACAGGCCTCTGGGGAACATGCACAGGGATCATCCATGTGCACACAGCATTGCATGTGCTGCTTAAGGATGCACCGTGTGCGGGCCGGGTGAACAAGCTCACACAGCACATCACCGTAGAGTTGGGGCACATCATTATGGCAGATGGCAGTTAGAAATGGTGAGTTCTGGTGCGAGTG
Organism: Pipistrellus kuhlii; assembly: GCF_014108245.1. Taxonomy (NCBI): domain Eukaryota; kingdom Metazoa; phylum Chordata; class Mammalia; order Chiroptera; family Vespertilionidae; genus Pipistrellus; species Pipistrellus kuhlii. The sequence goes on from NW_023425460.1 coordinate 31,866,960, forward strand.
TGGCCTTGGCTCAGTCTTACTCCTTTTAGAGATCTGGTTTCCTCATCTATAGAATGAAGGGCGTGCAAGTGTGGTCTGACTGGTTCCTTTGGGCCCTGCATTATCTGCTTCTGGCTTCAAGTACTCAGGAACTTCCTTTTGCCTTGTCCCTTGCCTAAATCCTCCCCTCCCCCTGGCCCCGCCCAAAGGTTCCTACAGAAAATCTGTGCAAGCCCAAGGCACTCTTCTGGCTTGGCCGTCCCTGCCTCCTGCTCCCCAATCCAGCTGTTCACTGTGACCCCAGGCAGGCTGACAGCCTGCCTCTCAGACCCAACACCTCCTGCAGACGCAGAACAACCCAGAACACACAGCACACCCGCATAATACACAATGTGCAAACGCATCAGCTAACGTCTCACATTTACCCTGTGCACGTGTTTCCGCACCACACCCACCGGCTCCCTCTCCCCCACAGCCCGAAGTGCTCCCAGTACTTCCCCCACCAGCTCAGCACCCTCAGCTCCCTTCCACCCACACCTCAGTGTAGCCCACAGTGCACACGCTCCAACACAGGAACACACCCCATTCCTCCCATTCCTCCCACACCTCCAGCCCAGCCCAGACCCACAACTGCAGCATCACACACTCAGCTGCGCTTGCACACACACGTGGCTCATGCACACACGCACAGCACAGGCCACGCACGCACACACATGCACACCAGCACATACGCACACAGCCCAGTTCCGCTCTGGGACTCCCGACAGCTCGCAGCCACTCGCCTTTCTCCCCGCCCGTCCTTTTATCCCATGAGCTGTTTGTCTTCATAAAACAAAAATCAAAAGTCTTTTTAAGGTGCCCTGAGCCATAAACCAACAAAGGAGGAGCCGGCCGAGGCAGGAGGCTCGGTGCACCCTCCCCGAGTCCCCGGCTGTATTACAATGAATAACCTTTATTTACTTTCATTAGACTATTAAACACCAGCACAGTCATTTTTCCCCCTGAAACTCGGAGCAGGGCCCATAAAGCAAATCCGAAGCCTAATTGAGTTCATTTTAATTTCTCTCCGATCACAGCGAATTACTCTGGTGATAAATCAGGGGGCAGCTTCACCCCCAGTAGAAGGCCTAATTTGCAGCTAATTACAAAACTGATTTCTACAGGAAGATCAATACGAGAAGGAATTGGAAATGACGAGGCAATCCCGTCCAGCCGGGGCGGGGAGGGGGTCCGCCGAGGCGGGGGGGCCAGGAAGCGGAAGGGAAAAAAAGGACCCGAAAGAGCAGAAAATCAGTTTTAATTTAACGTAATATTAATCAGAGCAACTTTTCCTGCTTTGTGCGGGCTCCGGGCCTGCCCAGCTCCGGGGTCTGGCTCGGCGGTGGCTGCAATAAAAAGGCAATTATCCGAGTGTTTCGGGCAGGACACCCTTTCAGAGTCAATGACTGGCCCCCTCCCACCCTTCTGTTGGCCATGTGGACTCTCCCCCTCCCCAATTTCATACCCCAGTGCACAGGCAGAGAGCGAGGGGCCCGTGGGGCTGGCTTTGTTTGTTTTTTAAAAAGGGGGCGCCAGCACCCGATCAGCCAGCCCAGCAGTGCCAGGCTGGAGGCCCCACAAGGCCCTTCTGCCATCATGTCCTGGTCCTCCCCTCCTCCCCAAGGCTCCCCACCCCCCCCGGGGGGGGGGGACCTTAAAACACCCCTGGCCTCTCAGCAGGGGCTCCTCAGTGCTATACACCACCCCTGGGGCTTCTTAGGAAGAGCTGCTACAGCCATACAGAGGGTGCTGGGATAACGACCCATAAAGTATAGGCTGCGCCTCAGCGTGGCAGTCAGGTCTGCATCCGCCCATGCACACTCGCCATCCTTCTCCAGCCCGCCCTCCCTTCCTCCCTCCCTCTGCCTGGCCATCTCCCTCCGCCCCATCTGGGAGGGCGCCCTGGTCCTCCTCCCCATCTGCACACGGAGCTCTCCCCCCCCGAGCGTGCGCGTCAATAGAGAGCTGTCGCTTTTCTCTCTCCTCCCAGGGGAACGAGTACTCCCTCCCAGCCCTGACCCCTGGGCTTGATGAAGTCAAGTCGAGTCTATCTGCGTCCGCCAACCCCGAGCTGGGCAGCAACGTGTCAGGCACACAGACATACCCCGTTGTGACCGGTAAGAGGGCTTCCAGGAGGGTGGGAGCAGGGCGCTCCGTGGGTGCTCCGTGGGCGCTCCTCGGCTCATGCCGCCCAGGGCCCCGGAGGACAAGGGGGCCTCCTGCCATATCTGCAGGGAGAGCGAGGCTCCAGGATGCAGGGTGCTTCCCGAGTGGGTGCGTGCGGAGGTGCGGATAAGAAGTTGTGGTCAGGGTCTCGGTGTGCTTCACCCTAGAAGGGGGTCACTGCTGGCTCTTTCTGCCACTCCTCTTGCCTCTCTTCCTTTGCCTTTTTTCTTGCCTCCACCAAGGTGCCCAGCACGGTAAGCCTCTCACTAGGACCCGCGCCGGAGAAGGCAGAGAGTAAACAGGCCAGGCTGGCAAGAAGGGAGCGTGAGTGCCCAGGGTCCAGCCTCCATGCTCTTATGTCCCCAGGGTTGTTGGGGACCTGCTTTCCTCTCCCACTGGGCAGCCTGGTGGCTGTGGCTTAGGGCTTTGGGACATGGCATCCAGCTCTCTGGTTATAGAGAAGCACAATTATCTCAGCCCTTTCCCGGCTTCCCAGAGAAATCACAGAGACCAAGGCTGGCTCCTAGGCCAGACGGGCCTGTCCCACAGTCAGTGCAGGGTCACACAATCGGGTGCTCCATGGACTAGGACCAGCAGAGGCAGCTGGAGGGAAAGAGGGCCGGGATTGGGCGCAGGGAAGGGCCGGCCGATGAACGCTAGGCCTCAGAGCTGTGGACTGCGGAAGGTGTCTGGCACTGCAGCAGGGTTTCCAGGCCAGAAAGTGGCCAAGCGGGAGAGACACACATTGAGGTGTTATTAAAATTCACCTAATTATTCTGGAGCCACTAAAGGCAATGTGCCGTTGGTTCCTTGGGAGACAGAATGATTGAGAAGGGTCTCGGTGGGGATTGGGAGACACTGAGGCGTTACCTGCCGAGGAGGCAAGCGGAGGCGGCCTGGGGACCTGGCAGCAGGGTGGCAAGCGTCCAGCGTCTCAGCCAGCGGCGAGGCCAGGAGCAGGCCTAGCCCCGCTCGCTGTGAGACAGGGCCCTGGTTCTGACTTGGAGCTGATCTGGGGATGGCTCAGGCCGCAGATGGGCAGCAGGTGTCCACCCAGCCACCACCTGGGAGGCTGGGAGAGCCCCGTTGTCAGCTTTTCCTCAAGCGGTGTCCCGGTACAATGTTTCCGGCCTGGACAGTGCTGGGCCCTGTGGCTGGACAATCAGAGGTTGAGTTCCGGAAGCGTCAGAGAACTGTTGGACTGGGCTCCTGCGAGTGATGGTCTTTGCGGGATCGGGACACAGCCTATTATCAACCGACACTTGGCATGAGCTCTCCTTAGCTCAACTCGGAAGCTCTCAGAGCTGCTGGTGTTGTGACCCTGGGCAGGGAGGTGACCCAGGCCAGGCCACCTTTATCCCGATCTGCCTAGAGTTACGGTGTCACTTCCCACTGGGGCCACCCTAGGTAACTGGTGAGAGAGAGCCCAGGAGACTTTTCTCTCATCCCAGCTGTGCCCCCCTGAGCCCGGGGCCACCGTCCTGAAGGCAGGTGCTTCCTGGGCTGGAGAGATGGAACTCGGGGGCAGGGCTCCTGCTGCAGGAAAACTTGGGGCTGATGCAGAGAAGTCCCTCCACCTTGAGCCTCCCCCGCCCGCCTTCCTTCCTCTCAAACCCTCCCCCCCCCCCCCCATGGCCCTGGAACAGTCCCAGCCCAGCCTGGGAACATCTCCGGCTGATCCATCTGGATCCAAGTGTGAGAAAAGTTCATTTCAGACCCAGCTTGACATTCCCAGGTGGCAAGTTAGCACTAACATCTCAATCTGTATGCGACATTTCAATCAAGCGAGGAGTAACAAAAGCAGAACCATTAACATTCGGAGCTGTTCACCAGTGGTAATGACGGGGAAACTCGCTCAGAAACTGGAAATTACCAAAAAGAGAGGAGTGTGTGGAGATGTGGGGGAGGGGGAGGAGAAGGGGGTGGGGGCAGGGAAAAACGATTTCCCTACACTTCGGCCAAGATCCAGTGTTTGGATGAATGGTGCCATTACCCAAGAAAGGGCTCCTCATTCTTAAAATGTTTTTTTGCTGGCAATTAAACAGGCTGCAGTTATTGATCTTCGTTGATTTTATGTCCTCCTAATTTGCATAATCTATTAAAGATGAATGATTCATGATGTGTTTATGACAGGGACAAACAGAATTTGCGGAAGGTACCGCCAAGGTGAGAGACAGGGCCGTGCCGGAGATTTCCTGGGCCATCTCAGGAGCGGGCCCAGCCGATGGGCCTCCAGGCCAGGCTTTGTGGGGAGCAGTGAGCAGTGATGACACAGAGTTCTCTAGAAAGAGGTGGGCGTCTGGGAGAACCAGGCTCCGAGCACACGGCTGGGATCTGGAAGAAGGCTGCGATGTATTTGTGGAAAGTCCCTCCCGAGATTCTCGAGAAGCTGGCTTTGTTGGTGACTAGGAAGGGCTTTGGCGGAGGAAGAGAAGGGAGGCCCTTGCGGGTGGGTGTCTGGCCAGGTGTGTGCTCAGTGTGAGCGGGCAGGGGGCACCCTGTGCCTACAGCCTGGCTTAGGGGTGCCAGTTCAGGGAGTCCTCTCCGTTCCCCACGTCTCAGGCACCCAGCTCACCTTCCCCGGGGCAGGCAGCTGAAGGTGCAGCCCCCGGGGACGGGTCCCGAGGAAACCAGCCCAGAATGCCCTCACCTGGCGTGAGGAGCCGACCTTATTGATATTCCTGCCACCTCCTGGCACTGGAAGCTGATTTCAAACTTCACCAGCCACTTGATACAGCTGTTCCACAAGGTCAGGACTGAGAGGAGAGAGGAGCCGGGGCTATTGTGTGGAGGAAAGAGTGGGGCCCACTGGGCCAGGACACAGCTAATCACATTGCAAGCAAGGGTGGCTGCCAGAGGCTCGGGGCTCGGCCCGACCACCTCCCCTCCCCGCCTTCCATCACGGAACCAAGGAGAGAGACCGATCTTTCTGGGCAGTGTTTGCAAGTTCTGCCGAGATTTTAATTTCACCGCATCACAACTCAGCAAGCTGCCAAGTCAAGCTGGTTATTTAAATTTATCACCCACTTTCCCTTCCGCCACTGGGCTGCTCTAGCTCAGCGGCATTCCCTTCTCTCCAGCCCACTGCTCTAGGCTGCTGATCTGGAACGGAGCCGAGTGGCTCCTAAGTGATAGGAGAGCAGGGACCAGCTCGATGAGAGAGTAGGTTGGGGGCACGCTGGCCCCAGGCTTCCTCAGGTTGGCTGGCTGTGGCTGGTCCTTTTTCTAACTTCTTATTCTTCCAAAGGACCCCACGGGGAGCCGCCATCAACCCCTCAGTAGTCCCAGGGACCTCCGAATCAGGGCCTCTTCAGGGAAGACTCCGGCTCCAGCTGTGAATTAGTGCCTTCATTCCTTCAAGTCTCTCCTCACCGGTAGAAAGAGTCCCTCCTCCCATGCCCTCCTCACCTTGAACCCTCCCTTCCTGTGCCTGGTCAGGTCCGCAGCCACAGAGGAACAGGAGGGGGACACGCATCCATGTTGATCTGGGGGCAGATGAGTACTAGTTCCAGGATTCCCAAAGTCCCTTGGAGATGCTTCTGAGCATCTAGAGAGGCCTTGGCCTGGAGCCTGGATGGAATGAGAAGGTGCTAGAGAGAGTTAGGGCTGTGCGGAGGCTCTCCGCCCTCGTTCTAGAAGCTGAGGAATACGCCGGTCTCCGGAGCGATTGCCCTGAGCGGGCGTCACTGGCCTGCAGTGTGCATCCCTGTCACGCACTGGGAAAGCTTCATGCAAATGTAGTTCTCGCCCCTTCACTTTAGTCTCTGAGAGGGACTGGAGGAGTGAGACCCAGTTCCAGAAGCAAGGAAGGTGAAAGTCACCAAAGCACAGCTGGGTAAAATATAACAAGAATTGTGAACACATGACGCAACCTCACTCTCTGGTACCGGAAACAGAGGGAAACTCACAGCCAGAGCAGTGTGTGAGAGACTTGGGATCTCCCTGGAGGCTGGGGTTGAACAAAGGCAAGCTCTTTCTGCAGAGACATTCCCCAATCCAGGGCACCTGGGACTCCCACAGGGAAAAAACCCACCACTAAAGATGAGCTCACTGTAAAACATTACACACCGCGTATCAACACAAACCCTCATGAGGAAAGTTCACAGGAGCAATAACTAGGACAATTAATACTCCCAAGCACCGGAGAACATAGATCAATGCAAAGCAACAATAAAATAAGCATATTTAATATTCTTTAAAAAGATAAGAGAAATAAGTTTTGTGATTATCACAGATTTGGATCCTACTTCCCCTTTCCCAAATTGTGAGATATGGAGGTAATAAAGGATAAAAAAAAAAAAAAAAATGGAGATCACACCTATAGTTTATTGTTTTGGAATTTGGGAGCCATGCAAAGCCTTTCTTTCTTTTCTTTTCTTTTTTTTTTTTTTTAAATATATTTTATTGATTTTTTTACAGAGAGGAAGGGAGAGAGATAGAGAGCTAGAAACATTGACCAGCTGCCTCTTGCACACCCCCTACTGGGGATGTGCCCGCAACCAATGTACATGCCCTTGCCCGGAATCGAACCTGGGACTTTTCAGTCCGCAGACTGACGCTCTACCACTGAGCCAAACCAGCTTCGGCTCAAGTAGCCTTTCAAGGAAAGCCTGTCCCCTGCTTAGCAACCAAGCTTCCAGACAGCTCAGTCTCAGCAGAGAATCTTCTATTTTCTTTGGGAAAATGTCTGAACATTGGAAATAATGACAAGGGCAGTGCATTCCTCCCCAGTGGCCTGGGAGCCTTGTTAGCTTCCCCACGCTGGTGGGAAGAAGGTAGTTTTATTCAAGTGTTTGGAAGAGACTTCTCTGGATGCCCAGAGAGAGACTGCAAGAACCAGGAGGAGATGTGGTTGCTGCCCAAAGCAGGCAGAGGGAGATGCTGGTCTGAGCAAAGGTGGGGAGCCCAGTGAGGCAAAGTTCCAAGAAAAGCAAGGGCTGGCGCCCAGGGCCTGGCAGCCTGGGCGAGCAGTGTGAGCTCAGCTCCTGAGAAAGGGCTGCGGACCCTTAAGAAGCTCAGATGCCTTGCCCACTGCTGGGGTGGCCAGCAAACAGAATTGTGGGCCCTGGGAAACCCTCCTCCTCCTGCTGGGGGAGTCCAGGAGGCCTCTTTCCTGTAGTTAACAGCCCCCTTCCAATGCGGCTGCATTTCCCTCCATAAAACGAACCGCTCAGCCCGTGGCCAGCCCCTCGGGGGAGGAGAGGGCAATAAAGGCTGAGAAATGTTTTCGGAGGAGGCTGGGAGTCTCCTCGTCTTGTCCATCAGCTCAAAGCCCGATTAGCTGGAGGAATTTAGGGCACGGACATCAGAGATCCTCTCTAGCCTTGAAAGGAGAGGACTAGGGAGAGGACTAGGGCACCATTACCACACAGCAAGTCCGAGAGCCCTTTATGGTGGAGGCCGAACCAAGCCAGAGGGTTCCTCCTCGGCACCCGTAGGCCCTAGACCCTTCATTTACAGTGTGCCAAGGCCCAACGGAAAGAAGCTAGCCTCCTCCAAACATCTCCGAGGCCTCCAGCCACATCCCCCAAGGACCTCCAGCCACCAGACCTCATCCCTGATTTAATTATGGGGGCATTTCCATAGCAATGAGACATTGACAGATCATGCAGGTGCCCTGGGCCTGCAGCCTAGGGAGTCATTGGATCAGGGCTCTTTTTCTTCCTCCTTTATCTCATGCACCTCTAGAGGGAAAGAATATTGAAAATAAGAAGCATTAATCTACTCTAGGATGGGAGAGTCAGGTCAAATTTGAGCAGTATAAAAACTGCCCCACCCCCGTCTCCAGCTCCCATCCCATGCCCAGTGCCTGTGCCCACTGGCCTTCCCATTCCGCTGCCCTTCCCAGGAGGGTGCCTTGGGCAGAAGCACCAGGGGCTGCTAATGGAGCTGCAGAGGGGAGGACAGTCACTGGGAGGTCAGAAGGGCCCCCAGGCCCCTCGGCAAACATGTAATTCTGTGGTGTTCTGAGTTCAAATGTGGCCCTTGCTTTGGGCCTCTCTTCTTGACACTTCGGTTCATCTTTCCCCTCCACCCATGAGACCCAAGAGCTGAGCATGCCGAATGGACTGTGCGTGGTCCTCCATAGCATAGTTTCACCAACTCGTTTAGAGAGCAGGGAGAGAGGCCAGCTTAAATTCGAGTCAAAATATTTTCAAGAAACCATTTCAAATGCACGTAGTAGCCAACGCAGGCCAACGCAGGATTGCCTAGTAGAAAACACGGCACTGCCTTCATGACTCGCTGGATGACAGGCAATGTTTAGGCTGCTGCAGATGTTTAGAGATGCTTGGGGTGTCCCCAAGGAGCGTTCTCCTGAGGCGGACTCTCCCAGCACTAAGCTTGTTTGCTCCATTATTTGGCACATCCTACGAAGAAAAGATTGGCTAAGTCCATCAACCTAACCTTTCTAAACGACCAGAAAGCCGAAATAGCGCTTTCCCAATGAGTGTTACTGGTATGCATGGGGAACAAAGGCTTGGAAATGTCCTGGTGGCCTCAGAGCCACCTAGGCAAGACCTGAAAGCTTGTCTCCCTCAAAGAGCCAGCTATCCCCCAAGGTGACAGGAGGACTCCCCTACCACCACTGTCTCCCCAGGGTGATCAGGATCCTCCCTTCCCCCACATTAGCTGTAGCCTCGGGACAAACACGCCAGCACATTTCAACCTGAGCTTTGGGAGGCAAGCCCTGCCACTATTGTTGCTTCTGAGAGGGCTTTGCCGGCCTTCAGACTGGAATCCTCCCCTCTCCTCCCAGGTGGTGGCTGGGCTGGCAGGCGGGAGGGAGGAAATCCCGGGCAGGCTCAGAGAGCAGCCTAATGCTCCGGCAGCTTAAGTGGCCGTTTTCCTTGGGATTAGGGTTTCACTTACACAGAGCGCCTGAAAAACGCCGCGCTTTCGGAAGGATTAGAGCTGACAATTCAGTGCTCTCGGAGAACAAAATAAAGCCAGAGAGGAACTGGCAGAGCTGGAGTATCGGGAGACTGTGCAAACAGGCTTAACCTCTGCCCACCCAGCACGAGAGTGTCTCTTGCTCTGAGCCCATCGGTGAGCCTGGGCCCCAGCCTTCTAGGAAGCAAGCACCTGCCCAGCTCCCATGTTCGTTTGCTAATGGAGCCAGAGAAGGCAGTGGGGGGAAGTGAAATGAGGAAAAGGGCTAGGATGCCTTCCCAGCTCAGTTAGTTTCTTCAGCTGTAAAATGAGGGAGCTAGACTATAAGGTAACCAAGTTCCCGATGGGCCCTCGGAAAATGTGATTCTCTCACACCCCAGCCTTATCCAGTTGAGTGAGAAGGAAGCCTCCTCTTGTGGGTCCTGGGCCAGCAGACTACCATGGCCCGGATGAAGGCCATGAGCTGTGAGGAGAAGGGGTGTGAACACCATGCCTGTCTGTGTCTGGCCTGTTGGCTATACCGAGCCCACACAGACCTGGACAGCATCCCTGCCTAGGATACACCAGGGACTAAATTAAGGTCGAAATGTCTGTGGGAAGTAAGATCAGCTAGGAGAGCAGCCACTCTGAGCTGCAGGCACAGCCCCCTCTGCTGGAACCCAGAGAAGACAAGCCTCGGGATGAGGAGCTGTGGGGCCCAGACTGGCTGGGGCTGGGGACCTCACACCTGTGGAAGGACTTGAAAACCTGGGAAATAAGAAACAAAATGAAATATTTAAAAACACACACACACACACACAAAGTCCCTCAGGATCAAGGAACCTTGCTGTGGAAAAGGGAAGAACTTGAAACACACAAGAAACAATTAAGTGATAAGATGTTCTGTTATAGGAAGAATTTGCTCAGAATCCTCCCACGTTACTTACCTGGAGCAAATAGCTATGGATTTCCTGGGTCTGCAATATTGAGACTGTCATTCTAGAATCACCCGCGTATACTGCTTGTTCTGTAGTCCAGGTTCTGCCATGTACTAGCTGTGAAATCTTGAACATAATACTTAGTGACTCAGTTTCAGTTTCTCGTCTATAAAATGGTGATTAAAAACAGATCAACGTCATAGGCTGATATGAGCATGAAATGAGATAATACACAGAAAATATGTAGGACCGTGCCTAGCGTATAGGAGGTGCTCAATGAATGCTAGCTAGCCTAGGTACAATAGAAACACAAGTCTGCCCTTGAATCATAGAGGAAATAGCGTAAGTTATCTGGTGACTGAAATTTTCCAATTTCTTAATGGTCTTTCACTTTGCTTTTCCCTGTACTTGTAAGAGAAACTTCACTTAGATTCTCTCCAAAACAGTTGATTCGATCTGGCCCATTTGGTAGGGAATGTCTGACAAAAGTGCACTGTCTGATTCGGATGCAGTGATTGCTGTAGAAATTGGCTTTAGAATCTTCAGGGACTTCTGCAGTTGAACTGAGAAGACATCCTCATCAAGTACAGTGCTTCTAACACTTCTGGGGACTTTAAGATTCTCCACTACTACCGTTTCTTGAAGAGCCTCTTTGTTTTTTAGAAAACTCTCAAAGGAGATTAATACTCCTCCACCCCATGGAGTTTTACTACAGACTTTCAGTGTCAGTATTTTATTGTGTCCTCTTTTTTCTTGCCTCATCTTAATGATGGCTGTGGCAATATGAGATTTTGCTTGTTGGATGACTTCTTTTCCTTTTCTTTGGCTCTTGTTGGAGTACCTGACTTCATGTTATCGTTATAAGGTGGTGGTGTGGTACAGACGTAGCTTCGAACTTTGGCTCTGTCCTTTACTAGCTCTGGGGCCATTCTGGCTCTGCGTGCCTCCATTTTCTCAACTTTAAAACAAGCAAGTTAGACTGATCATCTCAAAGGCTCTTCCATCTTTACAGCTATAATCTTAGGAAGCGAGTCTCCAACATAAAATGTCCATCCTCTTGTAATATGTGGCATTTTATCCATTTGTGATTCTTGGTACTGTTTTTATGTTACTGGCGTTGTCAGTGAGCAAAGCAAATGCTTTACTGCTTCCTATCTCCTGTTGGAGGGCACATATTTTATAACTGATGTATTTTGCTCTCTCTCTCTCTTTCTAAGCTTTTGCTTGTTTAAGGAGGTGGCTGGGCTGTCTTACACTCCCATTTTAGAGTTTGTCTCCACTCCCATTTGTCCATCTGTCTGTAGTAACACACGACCCAGTGCTCTGTCGATTTTTCCGTGCACTGATCCCATTACCCATTCATATTCTCTCACTAAAAGAGGCTTGCTCAAAGAATGCTGCTGGGCAAATGGTATGACAGTCTTAGTAATTTGAAAACTTCCTGCAGAATGCGTTTTCCATTATTGACAATGGTGTTCCGGGAGAATATATGGCTCTGGCAAGAGTGTGGTCAATGCTTTCCTGCTCTTCAGGTGTCACCTGTGTACTAATGAAGCCATTGAGAGTGCTTTGTATGCAGCAGCTTGCACCTTTGTTGGCTTAGGCGTCCTGAGTGGCACCTCTTCATGGTGATACTGATGTTCCAGATTCTGGAGCAGCAGCAGCAGCACAGCTGTATGATGAGCATCAGGAAGCTTGCATGTTTTCCTCATCATGGTTTCTTCTCTCCCATTCTAAAATGTCTGATAACCACCAAGCTAGCTGCATCTATGAGTTGTTTTTTGTTTGTTCACTTGTTTCTTCTTTTGTTTTATACCCTACATATGAGTGAAGTCATACAATTTTTTCCCTTTTTTGCCTGACTTATTTTACATAGCATAATACCCTCAAGGTCCAGCCATGTTGTCACAAATGGCAATATTTCATCTTTTTGTGTGGCTGAATAGTATTCCATTGTATATACACCGCATTTTCTTTATCCCTTCATCAGTCAATGAACACTTGGGTTGTTTCGTATCTTATAAATAATGCTGTAATGAACGTGGAAGTGAATATATATATTTTTGAATAGGTGTTTCTGTGTTCTTCAGATAAAGATATTGAATGATAATATTGTATACCTGAAACTTAGATAATGTTATAAATCAATGTTACTTAAATTTTTTTTAAGTTTATTTTGAGAGAAAAAAATAGAGTAACAAAAAACAAAAAAAAAAAAGTCTTGCTCTAGCCGATTTAGCTCAGTGGATAGAGCATCAGCCTGTGGACCAAAGGGTCCTGGGTTCGATTTCAGTCAAGGGCTCCTCCCCGACCTGGACTCTAGTTGGTGCTCATGCAGGAGGCCACCAATCAATGTGTTTCTCTCACATTGATGTTTCTCTCTGTCTTTCCCTCTCTTCCACTCTCCCTAAAAATCAATGGAAAAAATATCCTTAGGTGAGAATTAACAATAACAACAACAACAAAAAAGTCTGAATAGCATCTTACAGATTCTGTGTTTAAAGTGGAATTCAGAAATGTGTCTTTCAGTCAACAATTCTGTGGATGACCTTCAGCAGGCCAAAGTTTCCATATGTTGAAAGTTGGCAAAAGAAAAAGCCAGTAGGAATAAAAGTTGGAAAGAAGAAAAAAAAAACCCAGTGGAAATAAATAAAAGACCCTGGAGGTATACCTCCAGGTTAGCTGGAAACACCTTTCCAGTCATCCAGCATCGGAAGCTACGGACGGGATTGTGTGACAAAAACATATTACAAGGAATTCATGTGTGACAGGTTGTGGAAACCATGCAGCTGAAAATCAGAATTCAGATGCATTTAAATTCTTGTTTATTAAGAAAGAAGCATACTTCTTTTCCTAGCTGCTTTGTATCCATTAAGCTCACAAGATGAAGAGGAATTGGGTTTCTAAATCTTTTACATTCTCTTTAACTCTCCTCTGTCTTGGTCCTTTTTTCTCTCTTTCTTTATTAATATGTTTTTATTGATTTCAGAGAGGAAAAGAGAGGGAGAGATAGAAACATCAATGATGAGATAGAATCATTGATCAGCTGTCTCCTGCACACCCCTTACTGAGGATTGAGCCCATGACCCAGGCATATGTCCTTGACCAGAATTGAACCTGGTACCTTTCAGTCCATAGGCCAATGCTCTACCCACTAAGCAAAACCAGCTAGGGGTGTCTTGGTCTTTTTTTTGAACCAATAAACATTATATTATCAATCTCTCTATGAATTAATAGATATGGCTGTCATTGTCCACTTCAGGTCCACTTCTCTGAGAGGTGGTCAGAAGGAGTAAACCATTTATTGACAATAGAAGTCAATGAAAGAAAACCCACAACAATGAAAACAGATTCTTTCTGCTATCTCTCTGGGAGTCTAAAGCAATCTCTTGTTTAATAGTTACACGCTGTTGTTTATTCTTGAGTTTTACAATGCAAGATATTGGCTCTAATAGATAGGCTAGAGAAAAATGATTCTATTGCATGAGAAAGCTGAGTCACAACATATGAGTCCCTTACTGTTCATCTTCCGTCAACCTATAAACATTCATAATCCACTGTTCAAACTCTTTTTAGAGAAAAGGCAGATTCAAACATTTACATTTGTCCAAGCCTTTACCTCTTCAAAGGAGACCAACAAATAGGAAACAATAAAAAAACAATATCACCCCCCTCTATTGTTTTTGTTGGCTATAAATGCATAGAAAGATGGAAAATTAATCAACAAGTATTTATTGAGCATCCACCATTTCTCAACTGTGCGAGAAAGCGCAGAAGACAGGACCCTCCGTTTGATTATGATCTGCTTGAAGAAGCAACCCATGATACGAAACAACAGGCTGGTGTAGTGTGAAACATGACATACTCATCCGTGGAGCACAGACGCTACAGAAGTTTAGGAGAGAGAAATTCTGGTGGGTAGAATAGTAGGGGTTTGAGCTGGGAAGGAGAAGGAAACTATGAGTACGAAGATGAAAACCTTATGGCAAAAGCACAGAGGTTTCACAACAACCTGCCAGTGAAAACGGTCACACTAAACCAGGAGGGGTGCAGATCCGAGTTGAGAAAGCTGGATGGAGAGGAGTGCCTGGGAGGCTGAGAAAGCCTGGCAGAATTTAGATTCAAACTGTAGTCCACACTGAATCAATGATGGTTTTTACAAGGGAAGTGATGAGAGCAGTGTTTTATGAGGACAAGCTAAGCATCCACACCTGAGAGAGAAGAATGAAGAGACGGGGAACATAAGCAAGAAAAATGTTGTGGCAAACCAAGGGCAGGTCTCAGGAGCTGAGCTATGGAGCTGGTGGAGGAAATGGAGAAGGGACAGATGTGACAGACATGGCTAAGAGGAGCTGAGCACACTTGGTGACTGACTTCATATAGCGGGAGAGGGAAAAGGCCATGTCAAGAAAGACTCCAATATGTTTGGTCTCGTGGTCTTCAAGTAGAGTGTTAATAGAACTGATAGTGGAGACAGTGAATCCGCTTTTATTCCTGTCAAGTGTGAGGTTACAGTAGGACAGCTAATGAAAATGTTCAGCAGGAAGCTAGAAATACAGAAATCTGAACTATATCTTTGTAGTCTGAGGGAAGGAAAGGTGAACTCAGATATGTTAAGGTGGGGATGAGGCAACTCACGGGTCTCAATTTCAAGGCGAGAATGGCAAAGAGAGAGAGAAAGATGAGAGAGGGAGGGAGGGGGGTGGAAAGATGAGAGAGAGAGAGAGAGAGAGAGAGAGAGAGAGAGAGAGAGAGAGAGAGAGAACGAACCATTAGAATGAGGATCAGTGAAAGTGACTGGGCCAGATGTGCATAGTTCCACCACTTCCTCCAGCCACATCTTGCCTTCCCAGCATCGGACAGAGGCACTGGAGTGGGAGAGTGGCACCGGATGAAAAGGAGAATAAAGGGAGTTTGGAGAGGATGAGTGGGACCCAGGAGACCATAAAGTAGTGGCTAGGGCATGAAAGTGTGGGAGAAGAAAGAGGGCAATTTTTGTTGTTGTTAATCCTCACCTGAGGATATCTTTTCCTTTGGTTTTATAGAGAGAGTTGGAAGGGTGAGAGACAGAGAGAAAAAACATCAACGCAAAAGAGACACATCAATTGGTTGCTTCCTGGACGTGCCCTGATAGGGGCCAGAGATTGAGCCTAAAGCCAAGGTGCTTGCCCTTGGCCATAATCAGACCCTTCAGTGACCCTTCAGACGTGGGCTGATACTCTCACCACTGAGCCAAACCGGCCTGGGCATGAGGGCAAATTATTATGATTGGCAATTGGAGCATACTAAAATGCAAAGGGAGGTGGTGGTCTCTTCATGGTGGTAAAAGGGACAGGCAGGGAGGGAGGCCACTCAGGTGCTGGTATGTTGAAGAGGAGATGTCTGTGGACCATGAGTATTTTTCTAATGTTGACTTGATTTGCCTTCCCATTAAGGAAAGCCCTGCCTCCCACTCTCCGGGCCCTAGCTAATACAGGACTCTCAGGACAGATGCCCAGCAGTTGGCGGAGGAGATGGGGTGGGTGGTGGAGCAGATTTTGGAACTTGATCTGATCCACTTGCACTGTTGGCTCAAAAGCTTCTGATTCACTTCAGAGATGGTTTTCTGTCATTTAAATGCCATAAACACTAACAGCAAAATAGCTCACGGGCTGGCCCCTGCTCTCCACACCTGCCAGGCCCAGCACCTGCAGCAGCTCCTGGAGAGGAAGAGAAAAAGACCCATTATACCGGGTGGGTGGTGGGGGGTATCGCCCACACCTGGAGGGAAGATGGGGTGTTAGCGAAGAGAGAGATGAGCAAGATCATAGAGGTCCGTTTGGTTACCCGAGAGACCACAGCTGAAGACCTTGCTGGGAAGGAAGAGTAAAGCCATGTCATCCTCCCTCCCTTCTCCATCTGGGTTTGGGCTACAAAGAGACACGAGCAAAGGCAAACACACATACATGCACACACACACACACATACACACGTACACATGCATACATGCATACACGCACACGCACAGAGAAAGAGCTACACAGAGTGGAGGTGCACACACAGCTGAGCATAGGACAGACATTTAGGTAACAAGCTTATCCACGTGTAAAGTCACACCGGATCTGCTCATCACACGCATCTCTGTGTCCACACACAGTTCTGTCTTCCCCACGGGCTCTCCTCCCGGGCGCCCTGTGTGACAGAGGCAGGCCCCTCTCCGCCAGGCCTCACGTCTTCCTTCCTCTTTGTGTTTTTCCAGGTCGTGACATGGCGAGCACCACTCTGCCTGGTTACCCCCCTCACGTGCCCCCCACTGGCCAGGGAAGCTATCCTACCTCCACCCTGGCAGGAATGGTGCCTGGTAGGTGACAATGCTGCAGCTGCCTAATCCATGGGGGGGGGGGGGGGAACTAAATTGTGGGGGGGCTGCTGAGTGGTCTTTAGTCCAAGGCTGGGGTGGGAAGAGATCCAACATCCCCTCCCCGCAAACCGCTGCTATTCCGCCCCTCTCTCCCCCCAGAGCTGCAGTGGGTCCCTCGTCTCCTTCCTCAGCAGCCTAGGGAAGGAGCCTGCAGAAGGGCCCCTTGTGTGCACCCCAGTGTACGTCATGGCCCCTTCCCAGGGCCCACCCACCCAAGCCTGAGCCCAGGGAGCACTCAGCCTCCGCTCCACCCTCAGTGCCCCAGCCCACCCCCAGCCAGCTGACACTGCTTGGAAGAGCCTGCCCTGGTTTCCATGGAAACTTGGATCCAAGAACCATTTCCAGAGACATGTCAGTCACTCAGACAAAGCCACCCTGGTCCACACCAACCCACAGGGAAGACCAGGGTTAAGGACCTACCCCACCCTAGAGAGGAGAGGAAACCGACACACACACCCCCATTGAAAGAGGAGCAGGGGACAGGCCATGGCAGGAACCAGAGAGGCTAGCCCCTGAGAAATAAGCTGAAGCGCCCCCAGTGTCCTCAGAGGAGCCAGGCTCTCTGCTCCCCAGCACAGACATCCCCTGGCTGAGCCCGGCTGGGTCAGGGTGTGACTGAGAGGCCGAGGCCGCTTTTAGGCTCCGGTATTGGGCTCTTCCCAAGCCCTCACCTCCGGTTGGGAGCCAGACCTGACGCCAAACAGGGTTGAAGCACCTATTTGCATAAACACCAGAAAACTCCTTTAATGAGGGTGAGACTCCCTGGGGCTGCCTTCTTCGGTACCCCTTCCCTGAAGCTCAGCTCTTGTGGGAGGGGGGGGGGTAAAAAAAAAGGGGGGACTGGCCCCCTTCCTGGGCTGTCCACCCAGGGTCAGCCTGGAAAGCAGAGTGGGGGGAGGGGCCTGGCTCAGAGGGCCTTGCTGTAGAGTGTGGTAGGTTGGGGGGCTGAAGAGACTTAGGGGAGCTGGGTTGGACGAGCTGAGGGGTGTGGGTGGGGAGAGTCGCACCCAGATGTGGCATGGGGGGAGTAGAAGGGTTGAGAGCAAGGAGACTCTTCCAGGAAGGTCCCGGCCTGAGCTGGTGGTGGAGGCTGGAGGAGGTCTGGGAGAGGGGGGGGGAGGGAGGGGGGAGTCTGTAAGGAGGTGGGGATGAGGGGAGCGCAGAGCCCGTGGTGGCAAGGGGGGAGTCGTTAAACAGAATCTAGTGCTGATGAGGAAATTACACTTGTTTCATTAGCGATGGGGAAGGAGATAGCTCAGTTCCTCTTGGTCACAGTTGAGCTCAGAAGCTCATTATCCTGCTGCACGCATGCTTTCCCTCCTCGTCAATAAACAGGCTTTCCAGTGGCTGCGTCCCCCACCCCCACCCCAGCTCCCTCTCCGAGAGGGGCCCCTTCTCCTCTACTTAACCCGCGGTTAGGGATCACTGTAAACAGTCTGGGGTCATCACACAGGAGAAAGGGCGAGGGGGAAACCCGGGGATCCGGCCTTTCTCCCGTGGAGGGAGCGAAGCGGCTTTGGACGGGCTGGGAGCCCGCGGGGGCCTCCGCTCAGCGCTCCGGCTGGGCAGCCGGTCCGCCTGCCGCCCGCCACCTCCTCCCCCCCTCTTCCCCCGGCTGCGGCTGCGCGCCCCCAAGTCCGGTCCCTCAGAGGAAAAGTAGGGGGGGGGGGGGTGTCCCAGTAGAGCCCAAACCCTTTGCTTTGGCGCAGGGCTAAGATGCCATTTTTAGGACTTTCTGGGACAAGGTGTCCCCAGGGCCTTCCTTCGCCACCCCCTTCCCGCTTCCACCCCGTGGGGCGATGGCTCCCTGAACCAGAGTCTGAGCTGAAAAGACCCCGTCCTCCGGCCCAGCGGGGGAGGCGTGCCGCACCCAGAACAAACCCTTGGGGGGGGGGGGGGCAGGGGTGCCCCCGCAGGTCTCTCCATCCCGTGTGCAAGGGCCGTGGGTGCTTCTGCACACACACACACCCAATGCACACGCGCCCGGGGCTCCCCCCACGCGGACTCCGTGCATCGCTCCGCCCTCGCCGGGCCCCCAGCCCGCAGCCTCGGGTCCGCCTCGGGGTGGCGCGTGTCTGATGCCCACTCCCCCGCCCCCCGCAGGGAGCGAGTTCTCCGGCAACCCGTACAGCCACCCCCAGTACACGGCCTACAACGAGGCTTGGAGATTCAGCAACCCCGCCTTACTAAGTGAGTACCCGCCCGCGGCCCGGCGGCCCCGTCCGCCCGTGCCCCTCGGCCCCGCTCCCCGACGCGCCGGCTCCCCGCCCGCAGCCCCCGGACCCGCAGCCCCCGGACCCGCGCCCGGCTCCCCGCCCGCAGCCCCCGGACCCGCAGCCCCCGGACCCGCGCCCGGCTCCCCGCCCGCAGCCCCCGGACCCGCAGCCCCCGGACCGCAGGCGCCGGCGGGGGGGGGGGGGGCTAGTGCAGCGCGGAGTCCGGCGTCCAGCGGACCCCCCCTCCCTTCCCCTCCTCTCCCTCCCTGGTAGCTGAAAGGGCCCGGCTGCCCCGCCGTCAGCACCCCCCCCCCAAGGTCGGCATTGGAGCGGCGTGGTCGCCGATGGTGTCTCCCCCCCTCCCCCCCCCGGGAGTGCAGCCCTCCTAGGCCCTCGGCCCAGCCAGGGTCTTCCTGCCCGGACCCCTCCAGCCCCGAGCCCCGGGAGGTCTTTGCTTTGCTGTCCTCTTTTTGTTCTCCTGTTTGTCCTCTCACCCAGCCCATTCTTCTCCTGTGTTAACTTCCAGGTTCCCCTTATTATTATAGTGCCGCCCCCCGGGGCTCCGCCCCTGCCGCTGCTGCCGCTGCCTATGACCGCCACTAGTCACCGCGGGGACCACATCAAGCTGCAGGCCGACAGCTTCGGCCTCCACATCGTCCCCGTCTGAGCGCCCGCCGGGCCGCCGCCCCGCCCTCCCCGCCCGGGCGCCCGCAGCCCTCCGCCGCCCGGGCCCCGGTCCGAGGCCGGGCTGGACTCGGGGAGCCCCGGGCGGGCGAGACCCTCGGGCCCGGCTGGGCCCAGCGACCCCGCCCCTGTCCGCCGGCCTGGACTTGGAAGGGCATCAAGAAGGCTCCCCCCGCTCGTCCCGGCCTCGCCCGAGCTGCACCCGAGCCGACCGAGCCGACCGGCGGCCACCACGCGGGCCTGGGGCCGGGCCGCCCGGGCCTGGGCGCGGGGACACGATCTGTGACACACAATCAGCGCGGGTGGAGCAGCCCGACCCCAGGCGGCCTCGCCGGAGGGACTGGGCCGAGGAATTGAGAACAAACTGGTTTTCTGCAGAAGGAGGAAGAGCTACAGCCTGACCCTGGGGGCGGGGGGAGCCCTATCCCCGCCAGCCGGACCGCCCCCACCTTCCGAGGGTGCCCGCCCCAAAGGTGGAGCGGAGTGGGGGCTGGGCTCTAGCGGAAAAGGTGGGGGTCGTCAGGTCTTTGCAAGGTGGGGACCCTGGGTACGCGGGCCCCAGCAGCCCGCACCACGGAGCCAGACTCTGGGCTCCCTCTCCCCTCCCCCCAGCTCCACCGGAGCCCGCTCCCCGGGGCCCTGGCACCTCCTACTGGTGAGGAGACTCTCAGCCCCTCCGAGCCCCTACCTCACGTCAGTGACCTCCCTGTCTCCCCTCCTGCCCGCCCTCTCCCATCCCCCGGGGCTCTGCATCGCGGCTCCCGGTCTTCCCCACCCCATCGGAGGCTCTCCGGCGCCGGAGGACCAGTTTGCACGGGCCTTGGGCACTGTCCCTGCCCCGACACAGGCTCAGGGTCCGAGCTGACGTCTGAGCTGCGGGGGTTGGCGGGGTGGAGGTGGAGATGGGGGGCTGTCCACCCCCAGCTCCTCCTCCTCCGGCAGGAACGGAACAGAACCGCGAAAAGTCTGCATTTATTTAATACGATGATCTTTGCAAAAAGGAAAAAGAAAAAAAAAACAAACCAACAGGCTGCTGCTCTGTAGAAAGACGATGTGTGTCGTGTGAAGGCGAACCCCACTGTACATAGCCCCGCCCCGCCCGCCCGCCCGCCCGGTAGTCCCGCGCCGCCCGCCTGTAGATACGCCCGCTCTGCGCTGTGAGAGTCGCCGCTCGCTGGGGGGTGGGGGGAGGGGGGACACAGCTACACGCCCACTGAAGCACAGCACGTCCTGGGGGAGGGGGGTGCATTTTTTTTATGTTACAAAAAAAATTACGAAAGAAATCTCTATGCAAAACGACGAACTTGGTCCTGTGGACGCCTCTCGCCTCTGTTGTCCGCTGTTTCTCTGTCATTCCATGTTTCCCTTCGCTCATCTCTCCCCTCACGCCATCCCTTTCTCCGCTGTCCGTTCCTCTCCGCCGGTGTCTCTGTCTCCGTCCGTCCGGTCCCCGTCACCCCCACCCCCACCCCCACCCCCACCCCCGGGCCTCTCTCCGCAGCCCGGCCCGGCCGCCTGGCCCTCGCAGGCGAACTCCCTCCGCGGCGGCGGCCCCGCGCCCCGGCTCGTCCCCTCGAGACTGCGCCCCGCGCGGGGGCCGCCCGCCCCGTAGTTGCTCTCCCGGTCGCGGCGATGCGCCCTGCATGCCTCCTCACCCGTGGATCGCGACGACGACTCGAAATAACAGAAACAAAGTCAATAAAAATGAAAATAAATAAATAAAAAATAAATAAAAATTCTTAAACAAATGCGAAAGGCTTGGAGTCCTCGCCCAGATCTCTCTCCCCTTCGAGCCTTTTTATTTAAAAAAAAATAAAGGAAAATGAGAAAAGAGAACAGTTTAAAGGGAACAACCGGCGCCAAGCCAGGCTCCTGTGGCTTAAGCGGGGCGGCGAAGGCTCTGAGGTTGGAGGTTTGAACTCCGAAGCTCCACCCATTCCAGTCCTGAGGGGCGGGAGGGGGGGCTGGCACTAGCCTAGACCCAGCCGAACCCTCGAACCCTCCAGAGGGAGCCCCCCATAGCTCTGGTCTTCCGGGCCACTTGAAGCGCGACGGTTCGTTTTGATTCTTTCCTTTTTCTTTCTTTCTTTTTTTTTTATTGTGCACATGAGAAATAAATAATAAATAATAATAAATAAATAAGTGAATAAATAATAATAAAATTTTGTATGTCACTCCCCATGGCTCCAGGCTTGTCTCTCCCTGTCTGTCTCTGGGACAGGCCTCCCCTCTCACTGGTGGACCCCCAAGAACCCCTTCAGTGCTCCTCCCAAAGATACCCCCACCGCCACCCCGTTACCAAGACACTCGTGGAGGCAGCTGAAAGCAGGCGAAGGCCCAGACCAGGGGGCCCTTCCGTGGCCACCCGCCCTTGGGACAAGGAGCTTTCCAAAACTTCAGAATAACTTGGAATTACACATCTATCCCAGGCCGATGGTCGCCCTGCCTCTCCACCAGCCCCCAGATTTAGGGTTCAGAGGCCCTCTGCAGTGGAGGGTGGGGATTGTTTGCTGTCCTGCCTCCTTTCTCCAGTCCTCCGCGCAGCCGCAATTTTATCCCGCAAGTCTGCACTGAGACCTGGGACCGCAGATGCCGTTACAAGTTTGCTTGCTCCGTGGAAGGAGACTCGGGTGGCACTGCCAGCTCACGGGACCTCTCACGGGACCTCGCGCGACCCTGTGTCTTTCTGCGCCCCAGTCCCTCGCTATCAGCAATTAGGACTGGGGTGGTCTGATTGTGTCCCCAGAGGAGTCTGTGGGTCAGTGGGCTTCCATTTCTGTTGGACCGAGTGGGTCCAGATGTTCCTAGGTGGGCCTGGTGAGGTAAAGAGGGAGAACTGCTTGCTTTTTCTGGACATTCTTACTGCTCTTGTGCGAAAGGGTGAGGGTGGGGTAGGTTGGGGGCAGGGAAACGGGGAGGGGCCAAGGGCAGATGTGGGGAAGCAGTGAAGGATCTGTCTGTCCTGTGTCTCTGTTCCCGTTTGGGTGAAGGATGGGATGATTGTCCAGGATTGCCTGGGCAGTATCTGAGATACTTGGAAGGGTCTTGATCCTTTCAACAACCCCTCAACTCCCGCTCTCCCATAAAGGCTGCAACCTTCACCTGACCTCGCCCTTGGAGAGTTTTCGTTCTCTGCCCCTGGGATGCTTTCCCAGCTCAGCTCTTAGCTGGGCCTCCTCCGTCATGGAAGGTGCTTGATACTCTGAGCTGCCAGGACATCCTCTTGGCTGGGAGCAGTGTGTCTCAGACACCTCCTTCCTCCAGGACCCCAGAGGCCTTTGTTCCCCCAAGCCTATTTGCCTAGCTTCACCCCCTGTGACAGTCAGGAAGATATGCAGGATCCCCAACAAATCAACAAGCCCCAAAGTAAATCTATCCCTTCTTCCTCCCTCTCTCCTTGTGACCCCTCCCAATTCCCCACCTCAGCAAAAGACAATCCCACCTTCTGACCTTGCTTGGTACTGCCCCTCTTGACTGTCATTTTCCTGGAAGGGTGATCTTCAAAATTACTTTAAATCATGATTTACTGATGTAAATCATACATCAGTAAAAAGAATTCTTAACTTGTACCTCCAATCCTATATAATAAAAGGCTAATATGCAAATCAACTGAGGGTGGAATGACTGGTCCCTCAATGCAGAAGCTGCCCCCTGGTGGTCAGTGTGGCAGGAGCCTATCCACCTTCGAGGCAGTTGGACATTCCCTCAAGGGGTCCCAGACTGTGAGAGGGCACAGGCCCCCCTCCAGTCCCCAATGTCATGCACTGGGCCTCTAGTACAATATATTTATTTAAATATTTACTTATTTATAAATTCCACAAATGTTCAACTGGACTAACATATTATGAATTTTATAGGACATAAAATAGTAAAATGATGAGATTGGAATACATAGATGTAGAAGCTCTAATGCACTGGTCACCAAACCTTTCGGACCTCATAGACCACTGGTTGGTGACTGTTGCTCTAGTGTTCTCTATGATAAATGGATTATCTTGTATCCCCTGGGAGACGTTCACCCCACTTTTGAGATCCTGCTCAGAACCCATCAAAACCCAGCATGGCAGAACTACCGACTACTGCCTTATGTCTGGCAGGTAAGTTCCTGGAAGCTGTCAAGGCACTGGTTTGGCCCAATCAATGCTGCCCTCATCATATGTAGCAGGCTACCTGGCCCACAGCCCCTGGCTTTGCTTCCAGGTGTTCCCAGACTGGGAGCACTGCTTTGCCTAACACATCAAATTGGGAGTCAGGGCCTCTTACCTGGTTCCCACCAGAACTCCTTACCTTCTGTTCTATGTCTGGTCTCCTCATACCAAATTGGACAGTGAGAGTCCCACTTGTTGAGAGAGATCACCTCTATACAGAGCTTTCATGCTGTTTCTCCTGGAGTGTTGGTTTCTGCTTGGAATCAGCCCGATGATCCCTGAAACATGTTCTATAGTCCTTGAGCGGTTGCCTGTTCTAACATCAGCCCCATATTCATGTCCCAAACACAAATAGGGCCTGTTCTCCATACTGACCCAATTCTGCTAGACCTATCCCCAGCCCACCCCCAGAGTTGAGCTACACCAAGCATGACAGTTATAAACAGATTAAGAAAGGTGTCCTGGGTTGAGGCAACAAGACATGGAAGCATGGAAATATACCAGATAGAATGTGGCTGAAGCATCAGGTGGCAGGAGACAAAGCTTTAAAATAGTTGAGAACCAGGACACCATGCTAGAAAGAAAGCTGTCCCACTCAACCCTCTCCTGCTATATCTGTGCCAATGACTGACTCCAAGCTGATCCAATGATTCCCTCTCTCTCAGAACACAGCACTGGGAAGTATAGAGAGAATAAGGCCATTCACCATTAGCAGCAAAGCCCAATGGAAACCCTAAGGGGATTCCCCAGTCTTCCCCATCTCAATCAAGGACCGCTTCATTGACTGCTTCTGTCTTTCCCATCCCATATCTGATCCACCAGCAAAACCAGACAGCTCTGCCCTTAAAATAGGTTCAGAATTTAACCACTTCTAACAATCTGCACTATACCATGCCAGTCCAAGCCATGAGGTGGACATGAGGGACTTACGAAAAGGGGCCTGAAACAACATTGTGGAGGCATAGGGGTGATGCGTGGGGTGGAACCAGAGAATTATTCTGGGGAGAAGAAGATCATGAGAAAAAGGAGACTACAGGGTTGTTCAGAGAAATTGCAGGAGACACAATTGTCTGCTGAGCGTGTGGGGAGCAGGGCTGGGTCTAGCCTTAAGGAGGATGGAGCGTTTTGCAAGCATTTTTCTTAAAAATTCAAAAAGGAGTCTTTGAGAGAAGTAGGAGCTCATTGGCACGCAGCAGGAAGGAGAGCACACTTAAATCGCATGAGTAGAAGATCCTTAGCTCCCCTTGCTCTGGCTGGCTCAATTTCTTGGGATGTAGCATTCTGGCCCTCCAAGATTACACTGCTCTCCCTTCCCTCACCTCATCTACATCCCTCTCCATGCAGCCACCCTACTTGATGAACCCCAGCAGCACCTTGGGCCCATTCTCACGGTATGACCTTTTTGACTGTGCATCCCCAAGTGTCCAGATGTAGCCTCAAATATTTTGTAGGAGAGGCCTGTAGAAGACCCAGCCTCCCAAGGAATTCCCAGCACCCATATGCAACCCAGAGGTGGAACAGAAAGCATGTATGGATGGAGGCATCTCCAAACTAACAGCAGAAGAACCCAGAAGTTGGCTCACAAGGTCCCTATGGAAGCTCCAACAAGCCCACTTCTCTCTGTGGGCCCCGTTTCCTTGTGTGTACAATCAGATGGCCTCTAGGGCTCCTTCCCATTTGACATTCTAGTCTTCTGTAGGTTCTCAAGTCATCTCTGTGATCAGGAGAACTTCAAGAAAGTTTCAAGAGGTGGGGTGGGTACACTCAGATGGGAAAAGGGATGGGGAGCTTTTTAAGCTAGAGAAGGAGTAGGCATAGATTTATTTATTTGTTGTCATCTCTCCCATCTTGGGAGTGAGTGCTGTTTTTTCTATCTCTCTTCCCAGTGTCTGCCCAGATGTTTCCAGAGGTAGGGGCTTTGAGCACTGAGAAGAAGAGTGGGGACCATTGAGGGTGCATTGAGGGGATCAGGGGAAGAAGACAAAGGAAACAGCTATTTGGGGCCAACTATATTTCCTGCCTTCCCCGACGCCCCCACCTGCCCAACCATCCCAATATCCTAATTAGCTAGTCCCTTAGGCCCCTGTTAGCAAGGCCGGCTGAGCGCCCAACTCCCTAGGGACCAGCCCCCTTACCCCTCAGACTAATCAGTCCTTCGCTCCTTGAGTGCATGTGTACACACACACACACACACACACACACACACAAACACACACACACTGAGCTTATTCTTTCCCAGAGTTTCAGGCCCCATTCCAGCCTTCACAGAGTTAATGTAGGGTGATGTTGAATTTCCCAGTGAAGACACCCTCATTTGAGATGATTGAAGAGTTGGGGAGAGGCCAAAGTTTGGTGGGTCCTCTCCAATTTAGGGTTTTCTCTCAAACTTAAGGAATCAATGATCTATAGCAAAGAATGAAGCCATGACTGGGGGTACTCTATGGCCCCCTAAGTCCTAGGGCGGGTGTCTCTCAGGCCCCCATCTATGGTCAATATTCACCCAACCCAGACTCCTCCCCCCTTCATCTCAGGGCCCCCATTCATCTCTCCACCACCCCCTACCCCCCGACACCCGCACTGTCAGCCCAAACACATGATAAATTGCCCTGTCAACAGAATTCATTCAGGGACCAATTAATTCCACAGAAATGAACCAGGAGCCATCAGTTGCTGAAAAACTCAGAGTGCAGGGAGCGGAAGGAGGGGGTACAGACGGGGGCTGGGCGGCAGAGGAGGGGACAGAGAGGCTGGGGAAGTTAGTCTGACAGAAATTGGTCATTTAATGCTTAAGTGCACGCTAGACAGCCCTGTCATCGCCCGAGGCCCCCGTGCGGGATTAATTATCAGAGGAGGAGAGGGCAGCCCAGCCCAACCAAGCCGTCTGTCACCAACTAAGGCTAGAGTCACCCAGGACTTGGGCCACCCTGAATCCACTTCCAAGTCTTCAGGCCTCCTGCTCCCTCAGCTTCTGGGCCCCACCAGGTCCCCAACCTTAGGCCCAACCTCTCATCTTGCACCATACACCACATTTAGTCATGGCCTTGCCAATAGCTACCCCAACAGGAAGCCTTCTTTGACCCTGTGACAGGGTTAGAAGCTATAACTCCCTGTACTTCTCTATCATTAACCTCAACCGTCTAGTGTGACTCTTTGTGTGGGGTCCAAAACATGATTGCGCCACCATTGGCTCCAATATGAGATAATGGCACCATCTTCTACTCAAATGCTCAAACCAGAATCCCGCCAGTTGTCCTTGACTTCTCCCTCTTCTTCATCCCTCTCAACCAATCAGAATCCAAGTCTTGTCGGCTCAACCTCTTGTAAACATATCTGGGCCACTTGCTTCCAGCTTCCCCCTATCACCCAAGGCTGGGCCGCGAGTGGCTCTGCCTGCTCTCCTAATTTAGGTCCTTACTTGCAGTTGAAGTTATCTCTAAAAATACAAATAATACCCTGCTGTATCCCCTTCCCCCACCACAAAATTCAGTTTAACACTCTTTGGTGGACCACCGGGAAGCTGAGGGGATAGAGTTCGAACTTTTAATTGAGAAGGCACAAAGCCCCAGCCTCTGCCAGCAGCCCAGCCTCACTCCCAGTATGCTTCCCCTTCTCTCAGCTCCAGCCCCACTGACCTTCTCTTTTGGCTCTACACACGCTATTTCTCTCTCAGCCTGAAAAACGCTTTCTACCTTCCAACTCCTACCATTCACTTGACTAACTCCTACTCATCCTTGAAATCTTAAATGTCACTCCCTCCAGGAAGCCTTCCTCAACCCCTTAATGAGCTTTCACAGCTCCCAAACTTTTTCATCAACATTTCACCCTACCTGTGCATTGTCTGTACTTCACCAAAATGGTAAGTTTCACATGAATGGAGTCCATATATATATATATTTTTTAAAATATATTTTATTGATTTTTTACAGAGAGAAAGAGAGAGGGATAGAGAGTTAGAAACATCAATGAGAATCATCGATCAGTTGCCTCTTGCACACCCCTACTGGGGATGTGTCCACAGCCAAGGTACATGCCCTTAACCGGAATTGAACCCAGGACTCTTCAGTCCGCAGGCTGACGCTCTATCCACTGAGCCAAACCAGTTTTGGCTGGAGTCCGTATATTTATTCTTAGAGCCTAGAAGCATGGCTGGAGAGATAAGAAATGTCGGAAAGCAGTAAACTTGTTTACCCCATCAGATGGGCCCAAAACAGCTGAGCTAAGTGAGTTCAGATAAGAGAGAGGCTACTGAGAGCTGGGCGTTAGAATGCTCGGGAGACTTTCTGGGAAGGCTTCCTAGAAGAGCACAGCCAAGGGTCTGGAAGAAGCAGGCTCTGGGCAGATACGAGGATTGTCTGAAGCATAGGCTGATCAGGGGAGGAGGGGAATAAACACCTAGAAAGGGCACTTTCGAAACTGGATTTTGATATATGTACCAGAAGTTGGGCTGTCAGGACTTGGATACTGATTGGATGAAAGGGATGAGGGAGAGGGAGACCAATTTTACAGGGCAATGAATGCCAGGCTAAGTTTGCCATTTTTCCTTCCCTTGATGGCAGGGATGGTCATTGACTGCTTCTAACGATGGTCAGATGCAAAGTTTTATTTGCCGAGTTAATGCTGGCTGCCAGACAGGGTGTCTGAAGGGAAGGTAGGGAGACCATTAGAAATCTGGTACAGTTATGAGAAAGAGAGGGAGGAAGGGAGGGAGGGAGGAAGGGAGGGAGGGAGGGAGGGAGGGAGGGAGGGAGGGTAGTAGGGAGGGGGGAGGGAGGGTAGGAGGGGGGGAGGGAGGGAGGGAGGGGAAAGAGAAAGATTTGTAAAGTCTCCCATAAGGGGCAGAGGAGAATGAGGTATGTTGAGTGGGCTCCATCTCAAAGATGTCTAAAAAGACTATTGACAACCTCACTGAGATGGTGAACCTGGACTTGGCTGCCGATTGGATCTGAAGGTGAGCTGGAGAGATAGGGCGAATATGGCTGCCTCCAGGGTTTGTGTTCCAAGAGGCTGGCTGGCTGGTGGGGCTATCAGAGGTAAGGAGAGAGGCTGACTTGAGACTAGAAACAATGAGCATGACTTAGTATACTGAGTTTGCCATGCCTGGGCATGATGGCCAATAGAGAGAATTACAGAGCAGGAGCTTGAGAGTACTAGTAAATTGGCCTTAGGATGTAGAATTGGAAGATACCTTCCTGCCCCTACTCTCCTATCCTCCAAATCTGCATTTAGTTAGAATGGGCCAATGTAATTGTGTGATAGAGTGATAGTGTATAATACTGAAATAAATGATCCTAAGTAATATAATGCAGTAAAGTGTGTCATGAGGTACAAGTGATAGTGTCGGGCTTGTAATGATAGTGTAATGATGTAATTCAGAAGCAGGATAACCATACGACAATTTACTAGTATGAACCAGGAAATGATGGGTCAATGCACTAATTAATAATGTGGGGCTGTATTGTGGTAATGAAATAACCATGTAAATCAATGACACTGTAACAAGGCACACAATCCAGCAACCAAAGGACAACCTGACGGTGTAATCGTGTTAACTTGGTAATGATGACATAAGAATGTCATCACACAATGGCAGTGTGGCGATGATGTCACACAATAATAAGAGGCAAACCAGAGAGCAGGTTGAGCCACAACATAAACCAGTAACATTCCTAAACATAAATGTTATTAAAAGACCAATGTTAAGGTGAATAAAAATTTGTATAATAAGCAACCATTTATCTAAAAAGGGAAAGTGAAATATAAATACATATACTTATTTGCTTACATGCTACAAAATGGAAAGATAACCAAAATGGGTTTTTTTTAATGTTCATCTATTGAAGAAGGGAGAAACAAAATAGAGAGGACAAAATAAAAGCTACCTCACTGAGTATATCTTATTTTGTAGATTTGACGTTAGAACTATGTACATATTTTATATACTAAGCCAACAAAATTAAGTAATAAGTTAGTAACCCCCCCAAAAGGCAGATACAAATTGAAATAATTGAATCTAAATATTCATTGTCTTGGAATCATAACCACATAGAGAGAAACTATTTCAAGTAGTATAATACCTAGTAATTTACTATATGTACATTCCTTAGTGGGTCATACACTGATAAAGCAAATACATAATGGCATTGGTGTACTTGAAGTTTTTGGTGTGGGAGAAACAAACAAACAAAACCAATTGGAAGATCAATGAAAATAAGTAAAATCCCTGTAGTCTTAGATTTAAATTGGATGCCTTAGTAATAAGTCAATGCATTTAATCTTTTGAAAACTATTTTCTAGCTCTACCCACTGAAAAAGACAAGAAGCTAATCAACTCAGTAACAATAAGCACCCTTGGTCCCCGGATTGTGGTCTTTAAATACCACATTGCACTAAAAGGAGCCAGGATTCATTGGGAAAATGGAAGATGTGTCTGGAAATCTTATCATAAGAGAAAGCAAGGAAGCTATTAAACTCTCCTACAAAGGTCAGGTCAAAAGGTATTAGGCACCCATTAGAGGCTGTCATTGCTCAAAAAATGAGATAGTTGAGCCTCAGAGAAAATAATAACTACAAT
Organism: Pipistrellus kuhlii; assembly: GCF_014108245.1. NCBI lineage: Eukaryota > Metazoa > Chordata > Mammalia > Chiroptera > Vespertilionidae > Pipistrellus > Pipistrellus kuhlii. The sequence continues at coordinate 31,896,971 of NW_023425460.1, forward strand.
TGATTGAAACTCATCAAATATATTTAAATCCATGAGTACTTAATTATACTTAAGAGAAATATTTTATTATTTTATTTGTAGAATGCTAAGAAACCAACTCATTATTTGGGAATTTGGTAAATAAAGAGAAGGAAAAAAAATCAAACGTTTCTACTGCTTTTCTTATAAGAACTGCATCACAGGAAAACCAAACAGTGAGTGAAGGGAAGTTTCTCTTTATAAATGTCGTACAGCTAATAAATGAAGAAGAAATAGATAGAATTAAAATATCACCATTTTGCAACCCCTAATGGAATAATAGATCTAGGCAATGATCATCAATGGCTGTTAATTTCACAAAAAGAGAGACAACAGACCTTTATGCGCCTCTTGATGAAAATACAAAACACACACATACAAAACAAACAAAAAACAAAAATCCTATTAGCTAATATTCCCAGAATATCCAACCTGAATCTGATCAAGCCACTAAATGTAATAACATTTTACAGACAATACTATGAACAGGGAAACCACAAAGATGAAATCTGATTTAGGCTCTTGATTGTGTAGTTCCCCCAGACTGAGAGGGCAAACAATCTGGCTTCTTCTTAAAAAAAAAAAAAAATAGCACACTGGGCCCCAGCTGGTTTGACTCAATAGATAGTGTTGGCCGGCACCGGTTTGGCTCAGTGGATAGAGCGTCAGCCTGCGGACTGAAAAGTCCCGGGTTCGATTCCACTCAAGAGCATGTACCTTGGTTGCAGGCACATCCCCAGTAGGGGGTGTGCAGGAGGGAGCTGGTCAATGATTCTCTCTCATCGACATTTCTGGCTCTCTATCCCTCTCTCTTCCTCTCTGTGAAAAATCAATAAAATATATATATTTTTAAAAATAGATAGTGTTGACTCTTGGACTAAAAGGTCCTGGGTTCAATTCTAGTCAAGGGCATGTACCTTGGTTGAAGGTTTCCTGGCCCTGCAAGGGATATATGAAGGAAGCAACCAATCAATGTGTCTCACATTGATGTTTCTCTCTGTCTCTCCCTCTCCCTTCCACTCCCTCTAAAACTCAATGGGAAAAAAAATATCCTCAGGTGAGGATTAACCAAAAAAAGAAATAGCAAGTTGGAAAATGGATAGACTAAAGGAAACTTAAGAGATATAACAGCTAATTGCAATATATTTGAATCTTGCAAGTAGTTAAAAAGAGGAGGAGGAGCAGGAAGAGAAAGAGGAGGAAGAGCAGGAAGAGAAGTTATGAAGTAATCAGTGACATGTAAACACTGCACTAATTGCACATTATAAAATTTTTAGATGGGCAAATTATATTATGATCATTTAAATTCCTTTTATCTTATAATTATTCAATTTAAATATTTACAAATTAAATAATATAATGTCTGGAATTTTCTATAAAATAATATGAGAGCAGAGTTATTTAAACTAGACTGGCTTTAAATTGATAATTCTTGGAGCTGGGTTTATCATACTATCTTCTCTATTATTATCCTCTCTATGTTTGAATTTTTCAATAATAAAAAGTTTTAAACCATTGTTTTATAAGTCAAACCAGTTAAATTTAGGGAAAGCCATATCCCCATCTTGACTTGCAGAAAGCTGACAACTGTCTTTAATTGGTCAGCTGTCTAAGCTGGAGATATTAAAGAAACTGACTAACCTAAAAAAAAATATACCTCCAGATTCTGGCAATGAGAGTCTCCCACAAAACATCCTGGTCTCCATCTTATTACTCTTCAGTGATGTCTACCAATAAACAGGGCCCAAAACTGCACACAGAGTTTCCAAGCAGCCTTTTACTGCTTTTTTGTGTATTGATGGACAGGAAAGGATACTAATGGTTTAAAATAAAACTCTAACATGGGAGATAGAGACCAGAATTAACTATCACAAGAAAAAGAACTTGAAAAAAAAATCAAAGACAATTCAGGGAAGAGAAGAAAAGCAAAACAAAATAAAAACTGCCTCTAACTTAATAGCCTCAAAGAGGTAAAAGAAACATACTCATGAAATAAAAACAGGTTGTATTTTAAGGTACATTTAGAGAATAATAATAATAATTTTAACCCCCTGGAAATATGTGTGTGTGTGTGTGTGTGTGTGAGTGTGTGTGTGTGTGTGTATGTGTATGTGCATATATATATATATAATATCAGATTTAAAAATATTCAATAGTAGGCTTTCAAGATAAAGTTGAGAAAATACCTTAAAAGTACAATGAATGACTACAGAGATGAAACTAGGAAAGAAAAAAATAGTATCTAAATTCTAAAGGATAAATACAGGAAGTATAAATATCTAACTAATAGGAGTCTCAGAAAAAGAAAATGAAGAAAATGGAGGTGAGAAAATTATTTTTAAAAGTATTCCATAAATGTTCCCAAAATGAAGGACATGAATTTTTATATTGAAGGGGCTTACCAAATATCTACCACAATGAATTTACAAATTCTTACACCAAAGCATATAATCATAAAATTATAGAACATTCAGGGATAAAGAGAAGCTTTCAAAATGAGAGAAAGAGAGGCAATAATGGTTAAGTACAACAGTTTAGAAATAAGAAGGGCAGCAAAGTTCTCAATAGCAACAATGGAAACTAGTAAATAGTAGAAATTCTTAGGAAAAATCACTAAAAGTCTAGAATTCTATAGCCAGCTAAAATATCAAGTCTGAGACTAAAATAGTCTTTTTCGTGCTTCCAAATCCCCCCAAATTCTCATGCATCCTTTCTTTAAAAATTATTGAAGAATGTTCCACAAACAAAATAAATGAATAAAAAAATAAATGAATAAACCAAGAAAGATGTATTAATATTGTACTTGGGACCTAGTAAGCAAAAGATCTAATGCAGGAGAGGGGTGAGAGGAATTTCCAACATGATAAAGAAGAAAAATTCCAATAATGACAATCATGCAACATACCCACAGTGTAACCAGTAAGATAGGAACAAGAACAGGTACATTATATACAATAGTGTAGGTTGTTTTCTGACCAAAGGTGTCGAGCTTGGTGGCCATATATTAGAGCCGAAATCTATCTTGCCTCTGCTTGCCATGACACAATCCTGATGAATGGCTGCATTAAACCTACAGAAAGAAAACACTTACTCTGGTCTTCTCAAAGAGAGCACTATTCTGTAATTTGTCAGTCCAGGAAGCTCCTTTTTATAATCCATCTATCCAGAGGGTATGCCTTTGTTAAAAACTTTATTCAAAGGATCATTTGTATTAGTGATGGTCTAAATGAAAAATATTGCATGTCTTAAAAGGATGCCACCAGTAACAATAGATGACAAAATATGCTTGACAAAAATAAAATGAGTTTCATATTTCTGTTGGTAATTTGGACATGAATTAGTAATAATGAACTAAAAAACTTAGCAAGTAAAATAAAACTGAGGCACTTATTAACCGCAGGAAAAAAACAACAAAGTTATACAAGACATAAAATGTGATGAAAGGCACAACATGACTCAGCTGTAAAAAAAAAAAATACACTTTTGTTTTTTTTTTTTTTGTTTATTTTTTTTTTTTTTCTTTTTTTTTTTCCTAGCTAGCCATGCCTTGAAAACTTGAGGAAATCCAGGACTTCCTGTTTACTGCCAGGAGAAAGGATGTCAAATATGTCCAGATCAAGAAAGATAAGGATAATGTTAAGCTTAAAGTCTGATGCAGCAGACACCTTTAGACTTTGGTCATCAAAAATGAAGAGGAGGCAGAGAAACTGAAGCAGTCCCTGCCTCCAGTGAAGGAGCTGGAATGAACTAAACACACTGATCTGAACTATCGATATATTAAAATGATAACATTTTTTAAATTACACTTTTGTTTATATAAACACAAAACATTGATTTTATTCCAATTTGTGATATAAGTATATTGAGAGAATCAAGAAAAAGAAAGTAAATATAGGTGTTGGTAAAGGAGGAAGAAAAAGAGCCCCATCTTTATTTTTTATAATAGTCAATAATTTTAAAATATGAAAAGTCAAATATAGTAATATAAATGTAATATTTCAATAGAAATAGAAAGTTAAGTATCAGAAGATATAGCTAAACAATTTATTTATTTATTTTTTTAACCCTCACCCGAAAATATTTTCCCTTTTTTTTTTTTTATTGATTAGGGTATTACATATGTGTCCTTATTCCCCTATTGCCCCCCAGCCATTGATTTTTAAAGAGAGAGGAAAAGACAGAAGGAAATATTGATGCGAGAGAAACACATCTATTGGTTGCCTCCTGAACAAGCGACCAAGGAGGAGTCTGCAACCAAGGTACGTGCCCTTGACCAGAATCAAACCCTTTGGTCCACAGGCCGACGCTCTATCCACTGAGCCAAATCAGCTAGGGCCTAAATAATTTTAAAATATAGCCTATAGGGAGTTAGTAGCTGATAGCTATAAACTTTTATTAGTTTGCTGTTTGAGCTATGTAAATAACTATTTTTAATGAAAAATTCAAAGATACCTAAAAATAGAGAAAATAGTACACTGAACTTCCATAGTCACTCAGAGTTAGCCATTATCAAGATTTTGCTACACTGGCTTCATATAAACATATTACTTTAATTTTTAATTAAAATATTTAGAAAGCCCTAGCGGTTTGGCTTAGTGGGATAGAGCATCAGCTATGGACTGAAGGATCCTGGGTTTGATTCTCATCAAGAGCACTTACATGAGTTGCCGGCTCCATCCCCAGTAGGGGGCGCACAGGAAGCAGCCAATCAGTGATTCTCGCTCATCACTGATGTTTCTATCTCTCTATCCCTCTCCCTTCCTCTCTGAAGTCAATAAAAATATATTTTTTAAAAATATTTTTAAAAAATTTTAGAAATACATACAACTAATAATATGACTACCTCTGAGGCACATAATTGATAGAGGGATGGGAGGGAGTTAGAAACAAAAGAACTTTTTCTTTTAAACAGTTTTATTTTTACCTTACATATTTTAAGGTATTATTCTAAACACTTTATATTCATTTAACCCTCAACAATTTGAGGTCGATTCTAATAGCCTATCCATTTTTCAGAAGAGAGTTGGCTGTCACTTGAAATTTTTTAATAAGCAGGTATTCCTTTTTCTAATGACATCACTCTTAAAAAGGAATTCTCAGCTCTGAACCGAGCAACATATGGAAATTAGTGGGACAATTGACCTTTCTTACTCCAAGCTTTCTGCAGCTACTAAAGCAGCGTGGGAGCAGGGGGTGTCATCATGCTCCTGAGAGTGCCACACCACACACTGACTCACAATGACTTGGTTGTCAAGTAAGCTGGGTCTTTTTGAAGTTGTTCATTCTTAAACCAGGACTCTAGCCCCTGTTTGCACCTCTGATCTTCTGTAACTTGCCTAAAGGACTCTACACCCACCTCCCTCCCATGTCATTTGTTCATGTACAATATGATCATCGTTCCAGCCTGTCAAGATCATTTCAAATCTTAATTGTCATCTAACCTATTAGTGATCCTGTTCTTAGCATCATTTGGAAGTGTGATGAGGTGGACACCTACATCTTCATCTGAGCCACTTATAAAAACATCGCGTGACCACGACTGAGTCACAGGCTCAAAGACCTCCCACTGGCAAGACATAAACCCTATCATCATCACACCCCTTTGGGTACCGTGATTCACCAGTTATGAATCCTCCAAGCAGGGCCATCATGCAGCCCATATTCTTTCATTGTATCCACAAGCGTAATCTGACAAACTGCTTAATGCCCCGCTGAAAGCAAAAATAGTATCTTCAGCATTCCCCTCACCTTATCAACAAAAGAAGCATGATATTCTACCTTTAGGTATGTATTCTTAGAGAGCTTATGATGGCTTCCACCAAAGGCAGTCACATTCTCCTTGCTAAGCATTGCCAGATCCCAATGTAATAATCATTTCTAGAATTTTGCCAGAAATCAACATCAATCTTAACAATTGTTAATTTCCAAATCAATTGTCTACTTGCTAAGTATATGCAGTACTTGCCCATTTCCATCTCATAGCACTCCTCCCATCCTCCACAATTCCCCAAACATCACTGACGGCAGATGTCTCATCATATATGAACTCGACACCTATCTGGACCTGGACCGTCTTATCATGTTTTCCTCCTGTTTCTGATTTTAAGTCATTCCCCTCAGCACTCTGGAAAGAAAGGAAAAGAAAGGTATCAGATCTCCTCTCCATCTTTGGTTAATAGTGCAACATGACCTTCTATCCCATAGTTTGTCCTGGATATTAAAAACATTTTATTTATTTACATATTCATTCATTTATGCTTAATCACACAAGCAATACAAACTCACTAAAATGCAGATATTATGGATCAAGCTAAAGCTCTCATTGACCAGTCCTTCTAATTCTAGTCCATTCTTTATTGTGATTAGCTTGGTGTATATTCTTCTGTGCATTTAATACCTATATGTACATTAAAAAAGCATATGCTTTGGCTTTTTGTTTAACTATGTTGGCATATTCTTTAGAACATTTCCCCCATTAACATTTTCCTGGCAGGACATCTCAAGGTGTTTAGTACCCAAACTTGATGGGACACATGTATCTCATAATAATGTTTTTCGGTTGTTGTTTATATAAGGAAAATATATACGTATTTGCACCGCCCCACGTCAATGTGGCATTCTAAACGTAATGATGTACAGGAAAAATCCCAATGTATAGTTCAAATAGAATTAGGAGAATGTTAGGCTCATTTGTAGATATTTGGGAACATGGCACCAAAGGGGATGAGTCTGGAGTACGGCTGATGCTCAGAAGCCTTATTGCTAACAACGCAATCTTTTGTTACAACCATATTCCTTATTTGGTAACCAGGAAGCAATTTTTGAGCATTTTACATCTTAATGTAATTTGTGACATATATTGGCATTTTACTGGGATTTAGTTACATTTTAGGAAATTTGTGGAGGAATTTGAGTTGACACAATCTGTTACCATTTGTGAAATTAAAAGATAATGAAAGACGGGCTCCCTGTTAGTGTTTGCACACAGAACGTTTGATTTGAAGGAACAGATTTCTGACATTAAGAGATAAAATGCCTGACAGATGAAGGGATTAAAAAATTTAGCATGTACATACGATGGAATATTATTCAGCCATAATAAGGAATAAAGTTCAAATACATGCTACAACATGGATGAATTTTGAAAACATTATGCTAAGTGAAAAAAGCCAGACACAAAAAATGGCAAATATTATATGATTCCATGTATGAAATATCTTATAGGCAAATTCATAGAGACACAAAATAGATTATTGCTTACTGGGAGCTTATGGTAGCAGAGAATGGAAAGTTATTAATGGGTATAGAACGCCTATTTGGATAATGAGAAAATTTTAGAAATAGTGGTGATAGCTGCACAACATTGTGAATATAATTAATGCCACTGAATTGTCCACATTAACTTGGCTAAAATGGCAAAAATTATGTTACATACATATATATATTTTACCACAATAAAAATAGAAGGTTTTTCCTGGCCAGTGTGGCTCAGTGGTTGTGTTGCCTCAGGAACCAGGAGGTCATGGTTCCATTCCAGGTCAGGTCCCATACCCAGGTTACAGGCTCAATCACCAATAGGGGGCGTGCAGGAGGCAGCCGATCAATAATGATCTCTCATTGCTGATGTTTCTATCCCTCCCTCCCTCTCCTTTTTCTCTCTCTGAAATCAATTAAAAAACACACACAAAAAAAAAAAAAAAGAAAAGAAAAAAAACACCTATACACAAGTGACAAAGGTTTTCTTCTGTAACTTGCTTTTCTCACTCAAACACATACATTGAGAGCCTCCTGTGTTGGTACCTGGCAGTCCCCCACTCTGTGATGGTTGATGAGTCCTCTAGAGCAGCGATTTCCAACCTTTTTCATCTCGTGGCACTCATAAACTAATTCTACAATTAATCTTTTAACGATCTGGGGGGAAAATAGGTATAATTTTTATTCATTCACACCGGATGGCTATTGTTGTTAGCTGTTGTCATTTTTTTAATCTGACAGGCTAAGAGGAAAGAGGTCAGTGCCGCTGACGAAATAGTCAGGTATGGCATGTCTTAGACATTCCTGTTCACACAGGTTGAAAATTGCTGCTCTATAGGCTAGAAGGACACCGGGTTGTTGGGCCATTGCCCTGCCAGGCAGTTCACGGCCTTCACGCTTTTCAAGCTCTAACCTTTCAGATGCTTTTCGCAGTGTGTTGCCAATCTGGTGTCCCTCTCCCCGGCCACTCTCCGTCCCTCCGCGGTCTGTGCAAGGCCTTGTCAATCTGGCCTCATTAGAGGCTTTCCCCGGCCGCACGGGTGTTCCCTCCTGCCTCTCCGGGAGACAGAGATGCATGCTCAGAGGTATTCCTTGCATTGTTGTTTTTAAAAGCAGAAAGCATCCCAAGTGTCCATCAGTAAGAGATTATCCAATAAAACTATCCTTATAGGAGACTACTATGCAACCATTGACAATGTTGGTATAGATTAGAGAGCTGTATTTATTGCCGTGGGAAATTCCCCACAATTGTTAACTGAAAAAAAATAATTCAAAACAACGTGATTATATAATACAGTTTTTGTAAAAATAACATTGATTATGTACATTAAAAAAAAAAAAACACCTCTGGAAGGATTTATACCCAAATGTGAATGGTGGTAATCTGGTGAGAGGGTGACAGGTGATGTTTTCTTTTGCACAGATAATTTTCCTGTTTTTCTTCAATTAACATTCATAGCTTATGTAATGAGGAGAAGAAGAAAAAAAATTTTTTTTTTTAAGTCTGGGTTGACATCCCTGACTCTGGTAATTGTGCAGAACTATCTTACAGCGCAAATAGCATTCCTCACATGCTTCTCTCTTTCTCCCTGTGAGTTCTGTCTCCACTATAAGGAAGGGAGGGGGCGGGGAAGGGGGAGCTACTATTCGTAGGCACAGTGCCAAGCCTTGGCTAGGAGGCTTTGTCACCATCATTGCATTTAATCCTCACAAAAACTGAGTGGGGACGCTATCAGACCCATTTTACTGATGAAAAACTGAAGCTCGGAAATGACAAGCAATCACCTTCCATTGTGCAGCTAATAAATTACTAAATCAAAATTCAGAGCCAAGTTCGCATGACTCCAAAGGTCGCACACTCACACCCACATTCTCTCTAGATGTACTAACCACCCCACTCAACACAACTACCATTCTCATTGCCGTCAGAGGAATAACTCATTCTCTCATAGACCCCATGCTGAGCCCTCTATACTTAGAGAGCTGGCACTGGAAATTCAGTGATGAACAGGATATGTGGTTCTTGCCCTCATGGAATGTACATTCTAGCTTAAAAAAAATAGTTTATTAAAGTGCATGAGTGCTAAATACAGAATATTTTTCAAAGTATCGATAATAACCAATATAGCTCCACCAAGAACCATAGTCAAAATGGAGAAATGAAAGGAGAAAGTAAGCAGGGGTAAACCTAAAAGGAAATTTCTAGAACTTCATCCCATGACTCCATCCTTGGCCCTTCTAATTCACTCTTTTTGCTAATGACCTCCAAGCTCATCAGATTATCAGAAGATATAACACTTATTCGATGGCAGAGGACTAAATTAGACAGTTTAGAATAATGGTTCAAAATTAACATAATGTAATTTAAGAAATAACTGGGAAGTCTTGAATTTGTGTTACTATTGCAAATCAATTGTCCCAGTGCATGGAAGAGGGTCCGTGCTCATCAGTGACTCGTGTGGAAAAAAGCAGGGAGTCTTTGTTGCCCAGGAGTTTAATGCAGGTCCACAGAACCCACCAATTACCTAGAAGCCGGGACATTGGTGTGGACATCCCTGACGAAGTCCAGCTTTGGCTGTGAAGACACTCCAGCTGTCCTCATGGCTGTTCTGAGAGGGTCCTCCACTCCACCCAGCCTCGGGAGGAGACAGCAAGATCGATTAGAACACTCTCCATCGCACATCAGGGCTGACCACCTGCTCCACCCCCCTCATTCACAGAGTCGCCCACTCAGGCCCAGAGAAGAGGTATCTGCCTAGTAGGACAACTCTTGACTATTGAGAATGAATGATGTACATGGAAGAGACTAAAATACTTGGAGGGACAACAGATGAGATTAAGAACATCCATTTCATCTTCTTTGAGGCATCAAAGAGGAATCAATCAAAATGATGTTTTCCCATCGATGTATGCCTAATTCTTTGTGCTGAGTACATGAGTACATATATGCTACACCATGTCTCCAAAGATTCAGCTGCAACCTCCGCTACCCCAGGCTAGTGCTTGTCCAATTCCCCTGGTTTTCTCTTATCCAACTCCCTTTCCAAGGTCCCTCCACCAGGAAGACCTCCAGAATTGGGGAAGCCATGGTGCTGGCCTCCTACCCAATCAAACAGCCCTGCCAGCTGCAGCAGCCCCTACTCAGGCAATTATCCTAAATTATCCTAAGAAGGCATTAGCCTAGGGAAATACCTGGTCTTGCACCTTTGCACCTTCTGCCTTTCCATTTGCTTCTGTGCCCTTGGCCCCTAATCCTTTCACCCTCACCAGGGTCCCATCCTCAGTCCCCTGTCCCTTGGACCCCAGAACCCCAGTTTTCTTTCTCTCCCCCCATGCCCTCCCCCAAGATTCTCTGTCATTATCTCTAGAAAGTGAGGCTTGTGCATCATCATTAACGGGCTAAACAGCAGGGTCAGCGAGGCTGGGAGCAGTAAACACAGCAATTACGGCCGCGCCTCCGTCCGAGCGCCTTCGCTCCCAATCCATCTCCCCTCATCACCGGGCAGTGCTGAGCCGGCCCTGCCTTCATTACATTAATCAGGTTAATTCCACATTCTAATCAAAAGGCAGTCAACAGGGTTGGGGTGTCAGGGGGAGTGGGAAGAGTTTTCCTCTCAAGGAATGGGGGTTGACAGCAGGGTTCAGTCCTGGATGCCTGACAGTCTCGTCCCTTCCTAGTGCGGTCACTACTCTGTGTCTGGGCTTAGCTCCTGAGACCTCTTTTGCACCCTAGATTTAACCCAGGGCTAAGGCTCCCTTGTTAGTCAGGGCCAAGGGAGAGTCTTTTCTTGTCTCTCTAAACAGGCCATCATGGCAAGCTTGGACCCTGACAACTCAAGGAGAGCACAGTATTCATGTTGTTGTCTATGTGAATGATGCCTTTAGAGCTGTGCTATGTACAGCATGAACAACAGTACAGAGTGGCCCAGCAGCCTACCTCCTGAGAAACCAAGGGCCTAGAGATCCTCCCCTTTCACTATAAAGGCCCTTGTGAGTACATGGGGCTCACCCAGATAATCCAGGATAATCTCCTGAACCTTTTCAGGAACCTTAATTTCATCTGCAACCTTCATTCCCTCTTGTCCTGTAACATAACATATCCACAGGTTGTTGAGATTAGGATATGGATGGAAGAGACATTGTTGTGCCTACTATAAATCCCACTTACCCTATTGGTCTTCAAGTCCTATTAATTCTATGCCTCCAGAACGACCCTTCCTTCTGTCAGTTCCTGTATTCTTCATCTTGGATTGTTTGGATGTTGCACTCATCTTCTAACGCTACCTCCAACCTCTCTTCCTCTCTAATCCATCTCCCAAGTGGCTGCCAGAATGTGGTAGATGCCTTTATTGTCCATAGCTCACTTCTGATGTCAGTGCAGCTAGCCCAAGAAAGAGGATGCAATGGCCCTGAGGGCAAATTTCAACCAATGGGAGATCTCAGTCAGTAGATATGTGTCCACCTTCTTATCCTTTAGAGCAGTGGTTCTCAACCTTCCTAATGCCGCGACCCTTTAATACAGTTCCTCGTGTTGTGGTGACCCCCAACCATAAAATTATTTTCGTTGCTACTTTGTAACTGTAATTTTGCTAGTGTTATGAATTGTAATGTAAATATCTGTGTTTCCCAGTGGTCTTAGGCGACCCTGCTAGCGGGTCATAGAGCTGTTGTAAAGCTTCCCAACTTTCCCTCGGTTTTCCTCTGTTTTGTCTGATTCTTCATCATTTTTCCAGGATTCTTTTTCTCCCTCCTATCTCATATATATGAATGATCTCCAGGCTTTTCCCCCTGGATCCTCTTCTTTTCTGGATCTCAATACTTTCTCTAGATAATGTCATTCATTACTGTGGCATTAGTTACTTCCTACATATGCTGATAATTCTTTTATTTTTCTCTCCAGTCCAGACCTCTCTGTTGAGTTCCAGACTCACCCAGCTGCCTGCTGGATACCTCAGCCTAGAGGTCCTATCACAACTTAAACTACTAGTACATGTTCAAGGCCCTATTCCCAGCTTGCTCTTTCTCCAATATCTCCCTTTATAGAACTGCTTACTACCTAGATGTTCACAAATCTGCAATACTTCCCTCCCTATTCTCCTCCCCAATGTCTGCCCATTCTACCTAATCTGTTCTCTCTTTCCTCTTCCCTCAGACCTTCACAATCTCTTCCCTGGATTTTGCAATGATTTTAACCGGTTTCTTGCCTGTGGTCTTGCCTTCACCAATCCATCCTCCACACAGAAGTCAGAGAGGCCTTCCTAACACACAAATCTAGTAGGGTTACTTTCCACTCAGCACCCAGGAAGAAAAGTCACATTTCTTAGCATGACCTAAAGTCCTTCCTGCTCTGGCTCTGCCTTTCTGGGCAGCCCAGCTTCCCTTATGCTCCATATCCTGTTCCCTCTGGCTATAGTGTCCTTTCTGTGTCACAACTCCATCAATCCCTTTTTTACTTGGAAACTTCTTTCTTTTAAGCTACCTCTTCTGGGAGACCTTCCAGAACAGTGCTTCCAGAGCAATCCATGCAACATCATCCTATTACCTTTATTTACCAATCTGTTTCCTCCTTTAAACTATGAATCCTTGAGATGAAAGACGCTGATGATGCCTTGCCATGATAGCAGTCAGCAACTGTGCGTCGCTGCAGGTTGCCTGTTGCCTAGGACCAAACCAGAGAGGGTCGGATTGGCATTTCTACCATGTGCCCACCATCCAGATATCATTGCTGACATGTACACATAAGGAACTGTTTGACATTGAAATGGGGATTCAAACATTTTTTGTTATTATATGTTTATTTCTAGTCTGCAGAGGCAAGATTTTTTTAAAGGAAAGAAATAGGGGGAAAATAGATACAGAGGCAAAGAAGCATTGAACAGCCAGCCAAACTATAGCGAAAAGGCAGGTTGGGCGGGGGGGGGGGGGGTGGGGGTGGGGTACCTATAAGAGATCAACCGAAGGACTTGTACGCAATCATAAGTATAACCAATGGATACAGACACTGCGGGGGGGGGGGGGGGGACAGGTGAGGGCATGTACTGGGGGGTAGGAGAGGTCAATATGGGGCAAAAAGGAGACATATGAACCACTATTTGTAATTCTTCAAACTAATATATATATATATATATATATATATATATATATATATATATATATATATATATATATTACTATGAATTCTTGAGGGCAGGGACTCCATCTTAATCACCTTTGCCCCAGAGCACCACATCTGGATCTTAGCAGGAGTTCATTTGGTATTTGCTGGACTAATGAACTAATAGATGCTCAGTTCCCCATACAGCCCAATTCTTACCTGCATAATGACACACAATAGTCAATGCATTCATGGTTACACAGGCAGACACAGTCATCTTCATTCACGCTGTTATTTCTATGTACAGGAGTCTTCAAAAGTCAATCATACACCTCTGCCATTACTTACCTACAGCCAAACACCAACATTCCTACATACCCATCTCTCCACCAACCAAGTCACTCACAGTCACACACACACAAACATGCATGGTCACAAACACTCCCACAGGGTCCTACATGCAAATTCACAGACACACACACACACACACACACACACAGCTCCAAACCCCTCGAGGGCATACTTCATCTCCAATTGTGAGAAAATGCTGTTGGTTTTCATTAATCTGCAGACTCTGTGTTTGCCAATCTCTCTGGCTTCCCTCTCCCTCTTCCCCACTCTCTCTCTTTCTGCTCGGAGGCAGGTGAGCGCATCAATTTTCTCCTCGTCTGTGGCAGTTAAATTAAATGGAATCGGCCTGATTGCTGAAAATCAAAGGGAAGGCTGATAAAGCAATTAAATCCCTCTAATTCCTCGTCCTGAAAGGTGCAGCAGCTCTGAAGCTAATTAACTTCATAATGAAAATCCTTCTTCACCCTTTTAGGCTCTTCTCCCCGGGTCTCCTCTCCTTCTCTCCTTCTGGGGAGAAGCTGGAGACTGAAGAAGAGCTGGATCAGCAGCATTAAAAGTCAGAACTCTGGAGATGTCCCAGGGGGCTCCTTCCTGTGCTCCCAAATACCACTCCCTTCCTTCCCCTTCCCCATTCGCCTGTCCACCCTCAACACCTAGACCCCTTTCTCCTATACCCAGTTACCTGCTTACCTCTCAACATGGCATTTCTAACGTCCACCCTTCCCCAAGCACTAGGCACCATGCTAACACCATCCCAACCTCCAACACCTAACCCCACCTCTAATACCAGCCCTACCACAAACACCCAACCTACTTGAACAACCACTTCTCCAGAACTCACCCATTTCACTTTTTTGCACCCAGCTTTACCTCAACACCTAGACTTACCTATAATCAGACCTACCCCAACAACAGCCTCACTTCCAATATTCAGTCCTACCCCACAACCAGTTCTACCCCTACACCCACCTGTGCACTACCTCCCTACCAGCCCTACTCCAACACCCAGCCCCATCTCCAGCTCCAGTACTATCTCAACACCAGCCTGCCTCCAATGCACAGCCTATTATTTTGAGCACCTAATATGTGCCCAGAGCTATGCTTAGCAAGGGGGCTATAGAGGTGAACAAAATAAAAATAAATAAATAAATAAATAAATAAATAAATAAATAACATGCTCTACCCTAAAGTATCTCCTTATCTAGAGGTACAAGCAGACAAGCAAAAAGACAGTCATCATATGAGCTAAGACCTTCCCAAAGAGAAGCCCATGATAGAGGGAGACACTTGAGCTAGGCTGGAAAGATGGGAGAAGGAGGTAGTGACAGAAGAAAGAGAATGTGTAAGGCTTGAGGATGGGGAAGAACAAGGACTGATCAGGAATCAGGAGTTGGGCATCTGGAGATGAGGTTGGGTAAACAGGCAGGGACCAGATCATGAATGGCTTTGAAGATCATAGCAAGGTGTCTCCATTTTTTCCAAACCATGTCAGAAGCTGAAGAAGTTACATGTCAGATAGAACCAAAATCTGTTGGGCTTGTCTTCCACTACCCCATATGGGCAGACACAGTGAGCCTGACTGCCTCCCACATGTGAGTGTCTGTGGTCAAACTGGCAGGGAGCAGACCTGGGAAATGAGGACTACAGGAGACAGCTGGTCAAAGCATATCTAAGAAGGTAACGGAGCAAATGTACTGGGTGGCCTGCCATGGTTTGAGAAAGACAAGAAGCCCCAGTTGCGTGGCTGGCCTTTATTTAACCCTGCAATGCTGGCACTCTAGTACCTTCCTCTCTCCTCCCTCTGGGAAGTTAATCCACTCTCAGGGCTTCACATCCACCTCTCCATTGATGGCTGTGAGATCCACACACTCAATAAATATTTGTTGACTAATATATAGAAATGAACAATTACTTCCAAATTTACAGCCTTACGCTTATATTCCACTTACATTCCACTGTCAACTGAACATTTCTGCTTGGATGTTTTTATCTCACACTTAACAAACCCCAACTCAGCCCTTTCCCCATACCCTCCCCAATCCTGCTCCTCTTCTGAGTTCTCATCTGGTGAATGATACCACCAGCCACACTAGTGACCAAGTCAAAGTCATGGGCTTCATTCTTGGGTCTTCCCTCTCTGCCACCCTTATCCTGACACCAATTCAGACTCCAGTCCTATTCATTCTGCCTTCCTGATGGTTTCTCCTCTTTCCTTTCCCATTGTAACACCTCAGTCATCAATTCCCATTGTTTCTCTCAGACTACTGCACTGATTCCCTAACTGATCTCCCTGCTTAGATTCTCAACCACCTCCAGTCCATCCTCAAGAATCATTCCTCAAATGGGAAATAGGATCACACTATTAATTTGCTTATTGCCCTTCAGGGTGGCTCCTCATGGCCAATAGAACAAGAGCCAAACCTAAGGACCTCCAGGCTTCAGCCACAGCAGACTTCTTACAGCTGCCAAACATCCTCAACGCAGGTCAGAGGCCTTGACTCACGTCTCCACCCCTGCCTGGAATGCCCTTCTCCAAACTCCTTCCACCACCTAGCTCCCCCACACCACCACACCATTCACTTGGTAAAACTCTTCGCATCTCTCAAGATTCCTTGCAATTTTCTTTAGAGACTATTTTGTTTTGGTTTTCCTTTGAGCTTTTCTGATGCCATCTCAGCATTTTGCATTGGAAAGTACTACGTGTGTAAGTAAAAAAGAAAATGTTTGGAATGCAGCTGGGGACCCTCTTCTCTATAAAGCTTCTGCACCTCTACCCAGAGAATCCGGCTTCCTTTGGGCCTCTCTAGGCCCTCTCCCCCAACCCCTGGAACATCAGCATCCTATGTTTGCACACCTGTCTCCCTTGAGGGTAGGGTCTACAAGCATCTTGCTCATATTGGTTAGCACAATGCTTGGCAGATCAAATGTGCCCCATGAATGTTGAGTGAATGAATGACCAAATGGCTTCAGGAGGAGCTGAAGGTTTGATCCAGCCACAGCACTCCGTGGGGAGCAAAGTTGTTAGGAGAACTTGATCTGGGAGATGTGAAGAGCAGCCAGCATGCCCACCTCTGCCTTAGGGCCCTGTTACAGATCCAAGCACCCATCCTACCAGCAGCCAGAACCCTGGCTCCTTGCCATGAAGGGGAAGGGTGAGGATGGAACTTTCCCAAATGGGCCCCAACCCCAGCCCAGATCTAAGCTCCACCTTCAGAGACTCTCGGAGGTATGGCCAGAGGCACAAGGAGAGAAAAGCAGCGGGTAGAGAGAAGCAGGGATGCTGAAGAAAGGCAGAGGCAGGGAGTCTGGCAGAGGTAAGGTAGTCCTCATGAAGGCACGGGGGTGGTGAGAGGGGGGAGACCAGAGAGGGATAGAGAGGACAGTGGCAGGGACACTGGAAGGGCAGATAAGCAGCAAGACCCCAAGCACAGCCCAGGAGCCTCTTCCAAGACTGGGGTTGGGGAATAGTGTCTCCGGAATGGAGAGTGCACCCCCCCATACTGTCCCCATTCTGGGCCAGCTCCCAGCTCCATTCTTGAGCCTGTGGGCGGCACCCAGCAGGGGGCAGATGAGGCTGCAACATGAGTAATGGGCTCCAATATGGGCCCAGATTCTCGGTGCTTGGGGGACTGGCGCAGCTCCGAGACTGGGAGGAGGGGTGGATGGGTGTGCACGGCCAGACTGGCTATGGGAAGGGGGGGATGTCTCTGGCTCTCCTCCCTCAACACCCAGGGAACTCCAAGTGACCAACAACTCAGAGCAACCGCCAGGAGACTTGATAGGGGCACTTTGTGCAGGGCTTGGCTTATTTGCAGAGAGTGCAGTTCAGGTCCCCTGACAGGGTAGTCACGGCTGAGCAAGGAGTCCGTGTGCATGTTGGTAGCTCCCTGGAACTGCCCAGAGCCTACACACACACACACACACACCATTCCACAGCCCAGCATTCGCACCCAGAACAAACCACTGTGAGGCGGCTGGATAGACACACTCAGCCGCACTGTTTGAGCTACAGTCTGTCTGAACCATTCACACACTCAGTCACACCCCATACAGCTCAACACCACAGCCCCACAGATCCATCACACACACACAGTCCTCTCCCCCCTCACATGCCATCACACCCTCATCGCCCCACAAGCTTTTGTTCAGTCCCACTTCTACTCATGACAAGTCCCATCCGGACATAAAACGTGATGCACCCCACACACAACTGGCACCAACGCTCATTCACCCTCTCCCTGCTCCTCGTGAGTGAAAGGCAGGCAACCTGCACATAGTTCACCACAAAAGAGGTGGCACAGTCGCCCAGACACCCACCCCTCCCATACACAGACACAGGCAGGCACATGGGCATGCGCCTACAGGCTCACACACCAATTACTCGGTTTTGCAAAAGCCACAGGGAAAACCCCAGAGATTAAGAGCGGGCTCTCTGCATCTTGGTTTTAAGAGAGAAGAAGACAATCTCAGGCTCCTGGGCTCATGGAGGCAGATCCGTGGCCCTGGAAAGTCCAGTTAGGTCAGCCACGGGTTCCAAGTCTCTCGGGGACAGTCCTGACCATCCCACTGGCTTGGGTCCTGCCCACACTGTCTCCAGACACCCTCTTGCCTCGGACCAGGGTCCAGTCCCCTTCAGCCCCTACAGCCAGCTCCTCCCTGCCCCCCTCCTGTCAGCTCATTCTCTTTCCATCTGCATCCCTCCCCTTCCCCCCCTTTACACCCCCCCCATCCCCACCCCCCCAGACTCGGTGATAAAAGAGCCAGATTGGAGCGGGTGCCACGCAGCTTCATTCCCCACCATATGGGCCCAAAAGCCAAATCGTCAGCTAAGCGATTAAATCAAGTATGTCGAACAAAATGTTATGAACTGACATTATGGGTATATAATTTTATGCCATTTGTTGCCATCTGTTTATCTAAACAGCCCCCGTTCCACACTGACATACAGATTCACACCTTCCCTCTTACCCACCCCCCCAACCGGCAGGATCTCCCCCCCACCACCACCAGAGCCAAAGGTCAGGGACAAGAAGACATGTGCCTCCAAGTTGGAGAACTGAAGGTTCCGGGGTTCGTGGGCATCCGAAGGAATTGGGGGCTGAGGATCCCAGAGAGCTGAGGGGCGAGAAAGTGGGGGTGAGGGCCGCTGGGTGGCTTGGGAGGGGGCAAGGCCCTGGGGAAGCAGGAAGTCAGGGAGTCGGGAGTTCTGTCCGTAAAGAGTGTGGCCGGGGCCCAACACGGGAGCCATGGACCGGGGCCAGGGGAGCCTCTTTGGCAAGCCTCCAACCTGGCACGTGGCACATGTGAGGAGTGTGTGTTCAGGGCAGGCGTGAGAGCGGCAGCTGTGCACACCAGCGGCTGTGGGAGCTCTCTCCCCCTGCCCCTGTCTGCCCCGGGGCCTGAGGCTGACGTTGCAGGGAAGGCTGGCTCCTTTCGGGGCCACAGGTCCCGCCGGGGGTCCGGAGGCTTAGGTTGGAGTTATTCACGTCTCCTCCTCAGCACAGGCCACAGGCAGGTGCCCCAGAGGCTGGGGAGCCCCCTCCTCAGACCTCTCCAGACCACACAGCTTCAGAGTCTGGAACAGCCTCCCAGTACTAGGTCCGTGGCCTCTGAGCTTACATAATGAGATCCCAGCTCAGCCTCCTACCCTTCCCTACCCACTGCTGCCTGGCCCTCGACCTTATCTGTCTGTCCATGTCTGTGGTCTTCCTGTCTGTCTCACCTCTGCCATGGTGTCTCTCTCACCTCTTACTGGTTCTTTGTCTCTCATCTCTCAGTATCTGCAACTCTGGCTTCGGCTTTCCAGAAGGTGCCGGCTAGGACCTCAGGGATATCCATCGAGAGGGGTGGTGGGTCCACAAAAGGGGCGTAGCCAGAGTGGGGGTACGGAGCTGGACAGGGACAGAGCAGGGCAAAACACAAGACCCTCAGGGACAATTAGTTGAGCCTGGGGCATTGAACCTTTAGGCCGTCCAGGGAGCTGGGAAGAGAGCGGCCTATGGGTCACCCTGTGTGACGCAGGTGAGGGGAGCCTCATGCCCCCTGCGAGGCTCCTCCAGAAGTTCAAGGACACAGTACAGGGCAGAGGTGGGAACCTCTCCCGGGACTTGTTAAAACACTGTCCCAAACACACACTCACACACTCACAGAGACTGGTCACCTCCACACCCGGCCACACATGGCCACACACACGCAGGACTGCAGTGATGCTCCGCACATAAGCACCTCAAGGTCACCCTCACACACTCTCACAAACAGCAAAGCAGCTCTCCATCGCTCCCCGAGCCCCAGGCCAGGGGTCCCCATGCCCAGCCTCTTTCGGATGTGTGCAACATGGGTCCCCAAGCTTGGGTTCACCCCAGGGCCCCACACAGCATCGGCAGCCACCTGGCTCCTCCAGGCTCTGTCCCTGCAGGAGGCTGAGGGGTCCAGAGAAGGGCCAAGGTGAGCGATAGAAAGCCAAGGTGGGGAGGGGGGGAGTGGATAAACAGCCAGAAAGACTGAAGAGGAGACTGAGTCTGAAGCAGAGATAGAAACTAAGATAGAAGATGAGGACCCAGAGAGACTGAGACCTCGGTCAAAGGGCCTAGAAAGAGAAGACAAAGAGATAGCTCTGGCCAGTATGGCTCAGCTGGTTGGAACCTCATGGGTTGGAGCTTTGACCAACCGGCACCCAGGAAAGGCTGTGGGTTGGATTCCTGTCAGGGCACACACCTACCATGTTTCCCCGAAAATAAGACATCCTCCGAAAATAAGGCCTACTTACAGGTTTCCTTCTGAGTGAAATGTAAGGCATCCCCCCGAAAATAAGGCCCTCCCTAGGCTAAACATGAGAGATTTGGTCCACTGATTCTGAAAGAAATGGAGTCACAAGAAATTCACCAGGAAATTCAGGGATTGTATAGTTATGATGATGTTCCAGAAGATGATGACATGATTGTCATTGAATAAATGAGTAAATTCTTGATACTGTAGCATTCACAGTTTGTCTGGTTTGTGTTGACAACTACCGTACTACCATACTGTATACATTTTTCATTTAACAACAAATTTTCGTTTAACAATATATGTGTACCGTATTCTTCTTCATGGAAAAATAAGACATCCCCTGAAAATAAGACCTAGCGCATCTTTGGGAGCAATAATTAATATAAGACACTGTCTTCTTTTCGGGGAAACAGGATAGCTTGCAGCTTGATCCCCAGTCGATGTGTATAACGGGACAACCCCCCCACGATGTTTCTCTCACCCATTGATTTTTCTCTTTCTCTCTCCCTGTTTCCCCTCTCTCTAAAATCAATAAGCATATCCTCGGGTGAGGATAAAGAGGAGAGGGGGGGGGAAAAAAAAGGCAAAGAGAAGGAAGATTTGGAGACTCACAGGGAGCGCGGGGCGGCCAGAAAGTGAGGGGACGCTGCGGGCGGGCGGGCGGGCGGGCAGGAGGGGGCGCCCCGGTCGCGGAGGCTGGGCGGGCGCTGGCGGCGGCGGCTGCGGATGCAAAAGCTCATTTTGCTGGTAATTTACTCTCCTGCTTTTGGGCCGCTCCGCCTGCCGCTGCCGCCCGCCCGGGCTGCCTGTTCCAATATTAGATATAAACAAGTAAACTGTGTAATGGATCACATTAAGCAGGCCCTGCGTCTTGAGGCAGGATTTAATTTGCATGGCAGATTAGCTTGTCTTCCCAGCAAGGCACCCCGGGGCACCCCGAGCTGTAATAGGATCCCGCCTCTTAGAGCCCATTAAGGCAATTGAGAGCGCCTCCTAATCTCCCTCCCCGCCCTGCGCCACAATCCCCTCCTGCTGGACGGGGAGGGACTTCCCCAGCCGGACCCCCTGCCTCCAACCCCCAGCTCAAGTCCCGCCTCACCCTTAAAGCTGCGACCCCAAATCCCGTGGCTGCCCCCTGCTCACCACCCCTTGCCTCAACACCCAACTTCAGAAACTCCCTCTGCACACACCCACGCTGCTTTAGAGCCCCCAACTGCCTTGACCCCGCTTTCTCCCATTTCCTCAAAATCTCCCCCAACTCCAGGCCGGTGCTCCGACCTCCTGCTTTCTCTCACCCACAGGGATTTCCAAAACCGCCCACCGGATCGGGGGCTTCTTAGCCAAGGGCAGGCATTAGAACGTGTTCCATCCCTTTCTCTGATTTGCCATCTTACAGCCATTCGTCCAGCTACCTACATCCTTACCAACACGGATGGGACTCAGAGCTGGACTCAGATCACAATTTGGTTTCCAACTGAGGCTGGGGTGAAGGGTTATAAGGACCAGCGTTAGTGGGGTGCTTTGAATGTTTAGGTGTTATACCTATCGGGTCACTAATCCTCATAGAAACCCTTTTAAATCAGCCTCACTTTACAGATGAGGAAACGGAGGCCCACGGAGGAAAAATGACTTGCCCAAGGTCAAATGGCTGCCAAGTGTCAGCTCCAGAACTCAGGTCTTCCACCCCTGCCCTGCCTCACCACCATCCCCCGTGCAGCAGCCTCTCTGATAAACCACGCTGCTGAGGTCAGCACTGGGCGCCAGAGAGGGACTGGGCAGTCTCAGGGCTAAGGGCCAGGCCAGGCTCTGTATTGGGATTAGGACAGCCATGGATATCCATCCCTGCCCCACCCCTGGACCAGGCGGATGGCGCCTACACCGTGGCTCCGTTTCCCTGCTCACTTAACAGGAGGTGCTTCTACAGTGGAGTTACTGAGCCTGTTAAGAGGACAAAACAGCCGAAACCGGTTTGGCTCAGCGGTAGAGCGTCGGTCTGTGGACTGAAGGGTCCCAGGTTCGATTCCGGTCAAGGGCATGTACGTTGGTT
The DNA here is from genome assembly GCF_014108245.1 of Pipistrellus kuhlii. Taxonomy (NCBI): domain Eukaryota; kingdom Metazoa; phylum Chordata; class Mammalia; order Chiroptera; family Vespertilionidae; genus Pipistrellus; species Pipistrellus kuhlii. The sequence goes on from NW_023425460.1 coordinate 31,919,503, forward strand.
GGGGGCACATCCCTGGTAGAGGGTGTGCAAGAGGCAGCTGGTCGATGTTTTTCTCTCATTGACGTTTCTAGCTCTCTATCTCTCTCCCTTCCTCTCTGTGAAAAATCAATAAAATATTTTTTTTTTAAAAAAGAGGACAAAACCACCAAAGGCTGGAAAAATTGGAAATAGACTTAGAGAAGGACTTCCCGTCTGTGGAACATCAAGCGGAGTTCCCCACCACTGGAGAGACTGTGACAAGCTGGTGGTGGGCTGGCAAGGGGGCTATGGAGCCTGAAGCAGGGAGAAGGGGCCCGGGTGGGTGGGTATGGGGCCAGGCTGGTGGAGAAGGGTCAGTTCAGCCCTGCTTAGCTCACAAAGGGTCCTTGTTGTGAGTAATGGGACTCCCCTGGCAGCTTTATTTGCTGTCAGTGGCTTTTATTAAAGTCTCTAGTTTCAGACCCTCCAACCTCCAGCCATTGTGTGTGCTCCCCCAGGGCCCTGCCCCCAGCGCCTGGAGAGCTGACTCTGAAGGGCCCCCTCACCTGTCTCCTGGGCCCCAGGCCCCCCAGCCACCAGCCTCCCACCTCCCTCCACCTCCCAGTGAGAGGGCAAAGAGGCTACACACTCAAGGGGGAATGTCTCGGCCTTGGCCCTCGGCACCCAAACAGACCCTAATCTCCCAGATGTTGTGACTGGTGCCAGGAGGTGAGGCCGTGAGTCAGCCTGCACAGAACTCGTGCAGAGTGGCACACACGTGTGTGCATGTATGTGCACCCAGGTGTGTCCTGAAGGGGTGTGCACCCATCTGTTCCCTCAGTTCCTCTCTGTACATAGACCTACACAGACGCTCTAGAAATGTGTCCTGTTCAGGTGTTGAGATGGAAGAAGAGGTACATTTTGATTCCACAGAAGTTAGAGTCATCCCCCACCTGCACCAAGTACCTGCTAGAGAAGCGGAGGATGAGGAAATATCTCCAGCCCAGACTGTCATCTAGGGCAGTGGTCGGCAAATTCATTAGTCAACCGAGCCGAATATCAACAGTACAACGATTGCAATTTCTTTTGAGAGCCAAATTTTTTAAACTTAAACTTCTTCTAATGCCACTTCAAAATAGACTCGCCCAGGCCGTGGCATTTTGTGGAAGAGCCACACTCAAGGGGCCAAAGAGCCGCTTGTGGCTCATGAGCTGCAGTTTGCCAACCACTAGGGCAATGGTCACCAACCTTTCAGACCTCCCTGACCACCAGTGGTCTGCTGACCACAGGTTGACGACCGCTGATCCCTTCTCTCCTCCTGGAGCAGAGCGGAGTGTTGGCAGTGGAAGAAAGGGGGCAGAGGAAGTGAGGCTGGGCCCTGATCCTGGGTGGGAAGGAGACTCTCCACTGCCCTGAACATCAGCATAGAAACTAACTTCACCCAGATCCACCCTCAGATCCAAACTGTTCCTTTGTCACCCGGAGCTCCAGACCCTATCTCACAGCCCAGAACCCTGATCCTCACACCCTTCCTGCCCAGAGAACACATTTGGGGTTGAGGCATGAAGAGGCCCAGGCAGGTCCCTTCAGGATGAACCCTCCCCACCCCCCCAGGCAGAAGCTGGAATGAAGATGGGTATTTGATCACAGGAAACCCTTGCTGAGCGGCGGGAAACAGAAGAGGGACACCGAGGAGGGCCAGAGGGCCTCAGTCCCGCACGTGGGCTTCTGTCCCGGCCCCATGCATGCCTTTGGGGGAGCAGGGAAGAGGTGGTGAGTCCTTCCCATCGCATACAGATCTGAGATCTGAGTTTGGCATAAGCGCAAGGCCGGTCACTGTGTCCGTGTGCTATTGGGTGTGGACCAGGGGGAGTCTGTCTGGGTGTGTGTGCATGAATGTTGGAGCCCATGTCAGCATTTTTGGAATCAGGCCAGGTATCAATTTGTGTGTGTATGTCTGTGTGTGTGTGTGTCTGTGTGTGTGTGTGTGTGTGTGTGTGTCTTTTCTGGGGCATCTCTACTCTAGGGGAGCAGCTCAGCAGATGTATGTGAGAAAAAGGAGTCTGTGTTTGAAAGCAACTCCATGAACTTGTCATGGGATGTTTGTCCTGCGTCTGTTCGAGTGTCTGAGAGAGAGGGAGACCCAGGGGGCCCACCGCCCTCCCAGGGGTCTTTGGAGCTTCCGCCTCGGCCGTGCCAGGCCATTTGGGGAGCGCCCGTGCTTTATGGTGCGCGGGTGAAAAATGGAAATGCTAATAAGTAGTCGTTAAGTTGTCTTGCAAAAATGTTAAATGATAAATTGGGTAATGTTATTGTTGAAATGAAATATGTAAAATAAATGAGTTATTTATTTCTAATAAATATTTTGTTTATGATATATTTGTAGGGGTGTTAATTATTTTCCCCCCTCAATCTGGGCAACGTATAAATTCTAATAAAGCGCCGGCCGGCGCAGGCAGCGGCGATGGCCGGGGCTCCTCCGGGGCAGGCTGCTGCAGGACCTCGGCCCGTGATGGATGCTCCAGTCACAAGCAATTGTTCCACTCGCTGCTGTTGCAGGCTCCCCAATGTGGCCTGTTCCCTCCTTAAAAAAAAAAAAAAAAAAAAAAAAAAAAGGGAGTTGAGGAGGAAAACAAATAGGTCAGGGTTCTCCAGATGAGATGATTAAATACTCCAGGGCCGGGTCTTGCTCCATAGCTAGCAGCCCAGGCCCCGGGCACGCACATCACGGCTGGAACCAGCTTCCAGGGAGGAGAAACAAATCCATAAGCAAACGAAGTGAAGAAGGAATTTCATGGCCCCCAGACCCATCAGCAGCGCTGAGTCATCCCGACTAGATGCCTCCAGTCACTCCCACTCTTCTCTGCCCCAGTTGGGGGATCTCCATGGGGGCAGATTACCTCCATCCCCCCGTCTCCTGCTGTTTCCAAACTTGTCCCGCCTCAGTGTCCTCCCTCCTTCAGTCAAGGGAAGCCCTGCTTTCTCCTCTGCCCCTTCCTGTGCAGGGACCCCCAGGGTTGCCCATGACCTCTCCAGGGGAACCCTAGCTTAGCGCCCTCAGGACCCATCAGGCCAGAAGTGCAGCGAGGCCCTGGCCAGGCCCCTGAGGCTGAATTGGGGTTGAGGAGGGGGAGGGGGTACATTCCCCTTCAGAACAGGCTGCCTCCCTTCAGGGCGTTATCTGCCCCTGGGTAATAAAACTGCTGAGGCAGGACGGCCTGGTGGGCAGGGACAGGCGGCATGGGCACTGGATGCAGGGCCGGTCTGTCCCTGCTCTGTCCCTGCCGCAGGCACTCCCCATCCTTCCCACCGGCCCCTCCCCCAACTCCTGGGGCTGACCTGGGCTCCACGTTCTCACCACCGGGCTCTAGCTGACCTCCAGGGATCTCCAGCACTCAGTGAGCCCTTCCTCAGGGCCGGAGGGAGCTGGGATTGGGCAGATTCCGGGGTTCTTGTGGGCCCTTTAGGGTTGGGGTGGTGGAGCCGTGACCTGAGGTAATGCCTCTCGGGTTGGGGTTCCCAGTTCTGCCAGAAAGGGGGGCTGTGCATCTTTCAGCCACTTACCACTGCCCACAACCCCAAAAAGTTGGGAATTGCCCCTCAAAAAGTGGCCCTCTGCACAGGTAAGCATGGTTGCACACATGACAAGAGCCTGACTTCTTGTTGTGAGTCAAGTCCCATTACTCATAACAAGAAGCTGGCTTCTTGCTAGCAAGACCTTCAGCATGGGACTGGGCGGGGGAAGCTAAATACTAGAGGAAACCAACGGAGAGACACCACATACTCTATCCCACTCACGCATGCCCACACTGACCCCTACGCAGATGCTGGGCCGGCTTGCCCAGTCACTGCTGTGCTATGCACAGTCTCACACAATCACAGTCTCACAACGGCGCTTTCAGAGGGCTTTGAGCCAGGCCCACGGACTTACAAAATGGTCCATGAAGTGAATCACCACTGATCAGTTAGGCTCCGGTTAGGTGAAGGGAGGGGTATCAACACTGGATGGAGGGCGCCCCCTGCTGGACAGAACTGCTATAACTACCCACCCCCAAGCTGGACCGCCAAGCCTGCCCCTAACTATACCCCCTAACTATATCACATACCTTGCTCTTACCCATTCTGGATAAGCCCCAGCCACGCTGCATAACTCTGGGTTCTTTTCAAAACACGTAAAATCTTTGATCATCATTTGTTTAAACTGTATAAATAATCCACCCGGTTTTAATAGGATTTTTCTGTGAATTGGCAACAAAGCATGAAATGTGATATTTTCACCATGAGTAGTTGGGAAATTAGTCACCTCTGTCTGTGACTCTCTGCTGGCTGGAGACCCCCCTTCTGTCTAGTCCTTCCCTCCCCTCCATTCAAACCATCTGGGCCCTTTGAATGTACCTCGTCAGCTCCCATCCTGTTTTGGGGAGCAGGGTACCCTATGGCGCTGCTCTGAGGAGCCTGTGCTGCTCACCTCCAGGTCTGAGAGCAAAGACCAGGCTGCTGGGGGCCCCTGTTCCCCAGGCACCTCGTCGGAGCTCAGAACGTCCCCCCGTGGCTCCAGTGCAGGTTGGGGTAGGCGTCCAGGGTGGGCAGTGGTTTGAACAGAGTTCTTTGGGGCAGGGTGGTGGTGTGGGACAGGATGGGGTCCTTCGCCATTCCTCCCAGTCTCTCCAGAGTGTTTCCACACTTGCCCACTCCCACACCCATTTGCTTGACACACGCACAGAGGCAGACCCACATGCACACCCGAGGGAGCTGGGCCTGTCTCCGGAGGCTGACAAGCTGCCCTCCCAGTCTGGAAACAAAGATGCCAAGCCACTGTGGGTGACAAGGAAAGGTCAGCGGTGGGGATCAGCTCCGGGGAAGCAGGAGGTGGGGCATCAGAGAGGAGCTTCAGGGATGACGGCCAGAGAGGAACCGAGGTGGAATGGAGGAATCAGAGACCAGGCCAGACCGGGGAGTTACAAGGAGGAGGCAGTGATGGCGGAGGCTGCCCAATTATGCAAGAGGCTTTCCATCCCGCTTCCAAATGACTCCTGGCCCTGGCCCCTGCCACACTGTCCAGCAGCCCCCAAGCATCCCTCCTCGGCCTCGGTGCCCTGTTGGGAAAAGCCAGCGGCCGACACCAGCGGTCGAGGGCCTACAGAGCAGTTTGGCCTGAGTCAGCTCCCAGGCCTTGGGCCCCCAGGTCCCAGACCGAAGCCAAACCCGATGGGGTCGGGCTCGGCCTCAGAGCTGGGCACAGCGGTGGGGGAGGGGGGTCCCCGCCCACAATGCACCACAGTCCACATGCTCCACGCAGAGCGGGGCCCCTTCCTTTTTGCCCCCTGCCCCTGGCCCGAGATGAATAAAACTCCGGGGGTGGGGGGCGCTATTCATGGAACCGGAGAATGTGTGAGCCGCCCAGCGGCCCCCTCTCATTAGGGGACCCCGTCAGGTGGCGCTCATTAACTTCAAGTTGTCTCTTGTTTTAAAACTCGGGGGAGGGGGGTGGGGTGGAGGGGCACATTGTCTGGCTGCCGCCCCAGAGAGATTAGGCGCCCGGGAGGAGGGGGCAGGCAAAGGCCCTTTAATTAGTTACTTTCAAAGGTTCCCTGTCCCCTTTCTCTCGGGTCCCCCTCCTGCCCCCGGCTGGGCCCAGCTTCGAGGGGGGCGGTCTTTTCTGCTTGGCAGAGCCGCCTGGTCACCCGGCTTAAATCCGCAGTCTTTGTTCCCAACCGGACAATGGGCCGGCGCATCAGCCCCAGAAGGAGCAGGGCCTTCTTCTGTCCGCCTGGAGCCGGCTGAGAGGGGCACATCCTGGCACCGGGGGCAGCCTGCGGCCCCCAAGGAGGGCCTGGGCACCAGGGGCCCTTTATTTTTTATTTTTTAATATATATTTTTTATTTTTTTTACAGAGAAGAGAGAGGGATGGAGAGTTGGAAATATCAATGAGAGAAAATCATCGATCAGCTGCCTCCTGCACACTCCCCACTGGGGATGTGCCCGCAACCAAGGTACATGCCCTTGACCAGAATCGAACCTGAGACCTTTCAGTCCACAGGCCAACACTTCATCCACTGAGCCAAACCGGTTTCAGCAGGGGGCCTTTCTGAAGTGAGAGAACACACACACACTCACACATACACACACACACACACACACACACACCCTCAAGACCTAATCTAACAGAGGAAAACCACGGGACAAACCTCATATCAGGGTCTCCTTCCCATAGGATGTTTCCGGGGGATAATCTGGAAGCTGGCTCGAGAATGGGGTGCTTCCCCCCCCCCCCCCACTTCTATCTAGCCAACAGAGCATGGTCCTCCCAGGTCCCTGCTCACATGGCTGTGACCTCTCTTATTGGGTGCATGCCCTCCTGCACACACAGGCTGCTCACATGTAGAGTCAGACACATCTGGGTCCCAATCTCGGCTCTGATACACATTAGCCAATAATTACTCTCTCAAGCCCCACGTTCCCATCTTGAACTGAGGGAAGTCATGCCTGCCTCTTGGGTTGTGAGCACTGAATGACTTAACTGTGTAAACACGTCTAGCACAGTGCCTGGCGTACAGTACGCCCTCCGTACTGTTCCTTGTCAGGTTCTCCTAGCCGGAGCCTGACTCCACACCTTGCATCGCTAGTTTGCAGGAGATGCTGACCCTTTTGTTTTCCGGGTGCTCGTGTCAAGGCTGGGGGGTGTACTTAGCAGATCCTGGGGTGGTCTTAGGGGGACAGGTTGAGAGGCTGAGTCACAGGAAAACGTGGTAATTTGCCCGGGTCAGCAGATTAATGGCACTAACGAAGTTTCCAAGAATGTGGTGAGTTGGGGGGCCGGGGGCACCCATGTGGAAAGGCACATGACTGGGGATTGATCAGGCTGAAGATGAAACAGAGAGAGCTTCCCGGGCAGCGGAGGTAGGGAACGCCAAAACCAATTACTCCCCAGCCCCTGCGGCTTCCAGAGCCCGCCCCCCGGGAGGAGGGGCGGGGCTGTGACCTCTCTTGTTGGGTGCATGCCCTCCTGCACACACCGGCTGCTCACATGGCTTGGTATGTGCATGCACAGAGGAAGGCCTCCTCACGGGAGCAAGTAGACCTCGGATGTGATGACATTTATCACATTGGTCTGTGCTCTCCCCCTTGTCTGGGGGTCATGGGACTTCCCACATTGCCCCACACGGCCAGCAGCTATGTCACCGGGGGACGTTAGGGGCCCATGGGTGACCGCAGAAATTGAAGGGGATGTTGAGGACCCTTTCATTCCATTTTGGTCTTGAGTCCCACCTCCACAGATTTGTTAGTTGGAGCTTAATCCTAATTTCCGGTCAAAGGCCACCCCGGATTACCATTCAGGTGGCTAATTCCCCATGCAGATAATTGACCATTTATCAGCCTCTGGCTAGTGGGAGTGTACCCCACTTAGGAAAAACCCACCCTTTGGGACATAATCAATGATGCACAGGTTCCTCTGAATAGCCCCTGATGTTTGTTGAATGAATAAGTGTGGCCAATTGGACAGCCCTCTCCAGCTTAAAGAATTCACAAAGGATGTCAAAGAATTAGATCAAAGGGCAAGCAAACATCTCTTACAGGACCTAGAAAAGCCCTTAGTTAAAAATCAACAGTTAAGAGGTGATTGGATGTAAGATAAGGGCCCTTCAAACTCCTAACACTGACCCCATAGTTGTCCGTATTTGGAGCCTCTGAGGGAGATGGAAGTGGGGTAGGGGAGAGCAGGAGGCACTGGGAGGCCTGTATTTAGCTATTGCCTATAGAGGGATGGATCCCTTCTGAGCAGTGTGTACCACGCAGAGATTGCACCTTCAGATTCAGGACAGAATCTGCTTTTCATGCCATATGTTGAGTGCTGTTATTACAGTTATTAGCCATTATGTTTTATCACAAAATCACTTTTCCTTTAAATGCGTGAGAGAGAAAAAATCAGCTGTTCTTAGAGTAAGTTCTATCCAATCTCTTCCTCTGGGAATTTACTTCCGGTTTTTTATACAAACCAATAGGCAAACGGGACAGGAGCCCTGGACATGCGCATGAACCCCTGTTGGAAGTCTAACCATTTCACATAGGGAACAGCCACTGCACTGCTGGGTCCAGATGGTTGAGAGGTTGAGGTGGGGGGGTCATGTCTCAAAGGTATTGCAGAGTCAGTGCTCCCACCCCAGACCCCAGACCTGCCCCTCCCCCCAATCTTCAACCCAGTTGACCTCCTCACCAACGTTGTCCCTGGGCTTCTTGGCCAAAGACACCCCCCCTTCTCCGCGCCCCCTCATCCCCACCCCGTGCCCTTGCTGCAGTGTCTACGAGGGAGACCGACTCCTCTTGGGGCCTGCAAGCTTTTGTTAGTGTCATGTGAGCCGCTAGTGACAAGGGCCCTGAAACCCAACTCGACCAAACTCATAAAAGGGGTCACTGTCTCTTTAATTAAAGTTCCCTGTTTGGAGGTTAAAGACAAACCCGTTTGATGGTGCAGGTGTGTGTGGGGGTGGGGTGGGGGAAAAGGGGTGGAAGGGGCTGGAGGGAAATGGAATTCTATCCTTGGAGGCGAGCAGGGAGGGGCCTCACCGGGGCCAGACTGGCTGACCGCGGAGAGTCTGATGGTCCCCAGTGCAGGGAGGGTTACCAGGGAGAAACGAGGCAGAACAAGGAGGCCAGGGCAGCCCGCTCTGACTGTCCTGCAAGCACACCCTGCACGTACTGCCTGCCCTCTGCTCCCCACCTCCATCAAGCCCCGCTCCCATTATCCCCACACCCCAAAAGTTCTGGGCTAAAAGCAGGCCCAGAGCCTAATCCGCTCTCCACATAGAAGCGACTTCATCACAGTTTAACATAAAAAGATCAGCTGGTATCGACCCGTAATCTGGACCCACGCCACGCTATTGGCAGGAAGACAGAATAAGTTAGGGTGGCCATGTTTCAAAAATTCTCTGTGTGCACTCAATCACGGCCCAGGGAAGGCGGGCGGTGCGTAATAACCCAGCCGCGCTCTCCATTTCCCCTGTAGATCAATGCTAATACCAGGAGGCCCCGGAAGATGGATGGAACCGACAGGAACCTTGAAATCCCGACACGGGGGGCTGCTGCCTCAACCAATAAAGGATTTCACTGCTCCCAGGGTGGGGACACAGAAACCCTCGGGGCCACAGGAGGCAGCCTGGTGGGGGCATGGAGGTAGGGAAGAAGGAGCAGCCTCTCTCTCTCTCTCTCTCTCTCTCACACACACACACACACACACACACACACACTCACGTCCTCCCTGACACCCAAAGTCGCTCACGCAGCCCCTGACTGATGCACACTCCAGAGTCACTGACACGCATGCCATTGGCTGGCACACACCATCACTCACACACGATCCCGCTCAAAGCAGCAGCAGCACTTTCCCAAGAGGCCTTGACTCCGAGCAGCCACTCACACAGGTCCTGGCAGGCACATGCACACACAGGCACACGCGCTCAAACCAGCATCTGGGTCTCTGACACAGACACTCACGCTGACAGATTGAGATGCAAACACACCCACCCACTGGCATCCACACGTTACCACAGTGAAGAATAACGATGCACACACCCACACAGCCCTGCCTTTCCTTCCTGCCTCTCTGTCCCAGCCCTTCTATCGCTTACCTTCCAATTCTGTTCCAAACCTTGTTGGCTGAGGGTCAGCTAGGGTGCTTCCCAGCACCTATTGGAAGTAAATCACTAAGACAGATGTACACCAGACCCACAGCTCTGGGGACACACCCAGACAGGAACCCGCACACACGCTGGGCTGGACAGCAGGAGAATGGGGTCCAGACAAGCCACTCTCTCTCTCTCTCTATCTCTCTGGTCCTCTATTTCTTCATCTACAAACAAGAGGTTGGACTGGAAGTGTTTCTAAGGTCCTCTTTATCCTGTGGCAGAGACAAATCCTTGTACACACACACACACACACACACACACACACACACACACACACAGAGGCAGCCCCAAATGAGCATGCCCCAGCCTTTGAGCATCTGGTGGTCAAAACTACACCCACACTGACATGTAGGACCACACGTGCACATGTGACTCTTCCCAACCAAGGTGCGTGGGGCAGGGAGAGCAGCTCCTCCTCCTTCCCAGAGCTGGGTGTCAGGGAGCTGCACAGCCCACTTTTCTGGGAGCAAAGAACTGGGGGGCAGAGCAGGGAGATGGAGCACCGCTGTGAGTGTGAGGGAGGAAGTGGAGTGGAAGGATGAGGTTGGGACTTGCAGAGGGGACAGGGAAAGAAGCACGGGGCTGACTGCCAAGCCCACCCCCACAGTCACGCTTTGGCCAGCTATCTAATTCCTTCCTTTGTAGCTCAGCACCGGGATAGGACTCATTTCCACGGCCTCGCACTGACATCTTGTGGCCGTATCTGGAATTTCAGGCACTGCCAGGAGGCACTGGCCATCCTGGAGAGGAAAGCGGGTCTGAGGGTGTACTACACCCCATGCTCAGGGTCAGGTAGAAAAACAGACGTGTGCCTTTGGAAACGGCTTCAGGGCCACTTAGTGACAAAAGGGATTGGAGAAAAATAATTGCTCAAGGGAGTTACAGTCTATGGTAGAGATACAGCCCTGCCTTCCTGTAGCCCCGATCTGAGGTAAGGAAACATCACGAGCCTGACCCCGGGGGCTGCAGACTGAAGGAGAGGCAACCTTTCCCTAGGGGTCCCTCACTGAGGGAAGAGGCTCAGCCCTGGCTTCACGGAAGTAGTCTGATGGGGCGTAGTTGGCTCCTCCACTGAGAGACTAAGCTTTGGGAGGGACCCGCATGACATGACTCTCCCCTAAGGGAGACTCTGATCTTGAGGAGGGAAAATCCCAGCCCTCATCAGGGACCCCAATCCTATCTGAGAAACGCAATGTGGTGGAGTTGAAAGTGTCCCGCTGTCTCAGCCTCCCATGCTAAGCCCTGATCTGAAAGTCCAAAAGGAACATGATTTGTGTGTCTGCGTCAGCAGCCCAGTGTTGGGAAGAGGGCTTCGGAGGTGGGCTCTCCAGAGCCATCAGCATCATTCTGAAGAGGTTGGGGGAGAGTTGGGGGAGGACCACACCTCCCAGGTCCTCCCAGACCTGTCCCTGGGCCAGTTCCTCCTGCTGGAGACAGGCCTCCTGTACCTGGAAATGACAGGTTATACACACACAAGGCAGAGGCTGTGGGTTGCCAGCCTGGAGCAAGGGAACCCTAGAGGTGCTAAGCTGATGAGTTTGTCATAAATTAAAGACTCATTAAGAGAAGGTGAGAAGGGCTTAGCAACAGCTTTCGGGGCCTATCTTTTCGATTTCTTGTTCGGTTTGTTTATTGCGATTGTTCCTGTCTCATAAGCTTATTGCAAAACCAATAAAAATGATCTATTCAGAGAGGGGAGCTGCTCTTTTGACTGGTAAGCTACCGCGTGGTCCTGGACCCCACCCATCCCCCTGCCTGTGGCTGCAGCCCCAGCCTGGTTGACCAGCTGTCTCCCGCCGCGGGGTCAGCAGAGGGTGCCAGATTCCTGTTCACCAGAAACTGTGTCCACCTGCCATGCAGCCACCCTGCACTGGCCTCGGGCCTCCAACCTGGCCCCATCACCCCGATGACCGCTGTACCCCAGCCCTCCAGCTCACCCCTGATGGGCACACCAAATCTAAACTGGGTACATGTCAGGGCTCTGTGATGGGAGACGGGAGGCCAGGATGAGGATTCGGGAACAGTCACTGGAGCCTGGAATTTCACGTGGGATTTTTGTCGCAGTTTCCTCTCTGTGCCTCAGGGAGGCCATGCCTGTAGCATGAGGCTCCCTAATCTGAGATAGCGCTACGGGCTGGTGGATGGAGCAGAAAGAGGCCCTAGAGGATTTGACCTTGAGGATAGGACAGAAGCCCCAGTCTCTTGCACATCTAGGAACCTAGTCACAATTAAAGTCAGGGTCCCACCGGGACTGGTTTGGCTCAGTGGATAGAGCGTCAGCCTGCGGACTGAAGGGTCCCAGGTTCAATTCCAGTCAAGGGCATGTATACCTTGGTTGCAGGCACATCCCCAGTAGGGGGTGTGCAGGAGGCAGCTGATGGATGATTCTCTCTCATCGATGTTTCTGACTCTCTTCCTCTCTGTGAAAAATCAATAAAATATATTTTTTAAATAAAATAAAATAAAATAAAATAAATAATAAAGTCAGGGTCACAGGAACCCGTCTCCTCAGTAAGTAAGCTCTCATCCTTATCCCGTTTCACCAATGACATCAGTTCCATTTAGTGACTATAATATTTCAGGGATATCATGGATTTCCTTAAGTCTCTGGTGCTTGGTTTCAGAGCCTTTCAGATGATAATTGTGGGGGTGCAGAGTTTAGAGGAGTCAGAGAAACCAATTCTTCATTGACCACACAGAATTCCAGTGTGAGAGTCAGGAGGGACTTCTCAGACCACTTCTGATAGCCTTCGTGTCTCCAACACAAATTAAGGGTCAAAGACTTGGCCAAAGTCCCACAGCTAGTGTGTAGCAGAGCTGGGACTGGAATCCAAAGTGGCAGACCCTTGTAACAGTGCTCGGCATCTCCCTTTGTTTGTCCTATTCATGTCAAAGAGCGCTGCCTCCTGCATGTGTCAGTCCCCATCGCCAACACAGGAAGCGGGTCTTCCTTTCCCTCCCCGCTCTCTGACACAGGCTCTGTTCTCTTAGAGCAAACTCAATGTCTTGCCTCAAGGCGACGCACTGGCTCTTCCCAAGAGCCTCGAGGAGGCCTTTGGAGCTTCTCTGTCATTTCAAAATGAGAGCATCAGCTGACCCTTCCTTTGTCTGTTTATTTTGGACAAGGAAGTGGGGGGAGGGTCAGGGAAGAGCAAACGTTTTCAGGAAGCAGAGCATCTCAAGGACTTGGCACATCTTCAGAGGAAGATCACATCAACAGTTCGTTTGCCTTGATCCCTTCGTGTTTGTTTACCAAACACTCAATATAGCACTTACTATGTGTGTCAGGCCCTGTTCTAAGAGTGTGATGTAATAATGTATTGATTGAATACCCACCATGTATTAATTTCTTGAAGCCTCTAAGGCAGGTATTATTATTATTAGTCCCCCTTTACAGACGAGGAAACCAAGTCACAGAAGCGAGCAGCTTGCCCAAGGCCTAGGAAGCGGCCGTCACCATTCAAAGCCCGGCAAACCGGCTCTTGTCCACCACGATTCACCTCCTCTTTTCAGAAGTCGCAGCTCAAAGGCCGGCAGGGCCCCTGGGACCTGGGGAATAAGGGAGACTCTGAACACCTAGAATGGATAAGACGTCCTTGGGGGTCAAAGTCTACGTCTTGTTAACCACCACTCTGGCCACCTCTGCCTTAGCTTATTGGAAGACCACTGTTTTATGGTTGGAGAGACCAAAGGAAGCCCAGGCGGTCTGGCCCATCAGTAACCTGGTGCTCCCCGGCCAGCTCTGAACGGAGGCGGCTTCTGCTGGATTCAGGAGGCCTGGCTCTCCGTGGAATGCCGAGCGCCCGCCCGCCGCCCCGCTGCTCCCGGAGCCTTGCTCCCCCCCACACCGCCGCCTCTCCTGACATCTCTGAGAAGGCCTTTGATTAAAGAGACAAGTGACTTTGCCCATTCTATTGATCAGAATAAATTACTAGGAACTAATTTATGGGCCTCCCTACAGCCGATGACATGGTGGATTGTGCGCTATTGGTCAGTAAATTGGATTGTCAGGCTAGATTATTGGTTCGTATACAGTTATCTCTCATAGCAATATCAGAGAGCCCAGGTAGAGGAGTGAAATCCTTTCTCTGCTGCCAGATGCCGGGATCTGAGGCCTTCTGTGTGGGAGGGGAGGAGGGAAGGGGAGGCGAGGCCTCTGTGCAGGATGCTTATTAATTAGTGCAGCATCGCAGCATTAAAAGAACATTAGTGTGGAATCGTCTGCAGAGTGACGGAGAAATGACATTGTGGGCCTCCTCCTGATTCTCCAGCTAGGGCTCTGCTGGGTAGAGGCAGGGAGGGGGTTGATGAGCAGACCAGGGGATGGGAAAGATGAAGGGTGGAGGGATAAGGGGCCAAGAGGAGGGGAAGGGGAAGAGGAGGCCACATTCGCTGCGAGTTGCAAGCAGAGCAGGTCTGCTAAGTGCCAGCGTCGCTGAGCCCCACGCGGGGGAAATGGAGCTGCCGTTCTGCTCCGTACATCACAGCCAACGATGAAAAGTTCTAGAGCTGGGATTTCTCAGGCAATTTGGCCAGTGATGCATGGGGCAGTAGATCCTCGCGCACTCTTCCGTGCTTCTGCCAAGCCAGCAATAACAAAAACTTATTTTTTGCCAGGGAAACGGATATGAGTCAGGCAGCCCATCAGGAGTGAGGGGGGCTTCACCACGCCGCTGCGATTTGTACCGCTCGGCTGTTTCCCCGAGCTCTAAAGACCTGCCAGGAGGTGACAGAGGCGAGACAATTTCAAGTTCACAGTCCTGTGTCCTCGAAGCATAACAGCAGCCATAGATGGGGACTTTCAGTGGCTGTGGGTTGCAAAGTCAGCGGTCTTTCCCCTAGCCCCCCGGGGAGGGGGAATGGGGTGAACAGGAGAGCTGCAGAGAGATGAGGCACATGGGAGGCTGCCCCTTCCCTCACTGTGAATTCCTGGGAGCAATGCACCCAGGCCCTTTCCTCAGGGTCAGGGCCCAGAGAGGGAGAGGGGAGAGGGGAGAGGGGAGAGGAGGAGGGGAGGCCATGCTGGAGTGCCAAGCTGGCTGTGGGGATAAGAGTGTAACCATCCGACGTGAAAGCCCTGGGTGCCCTCCTGCCACAAGCTTCCAGGCCTTTGCCACCATGCGGATCCTGAGATCATCCAGACCCTGCGGGGTGGGCATGGAAAACCCATTGGGTCTAGTTTTCTCACTCCCTGCGGAGGCCTGCGCTTGCTCTGAGGCGTGATGGGGAACACAGATAACCTGTTCTTTGGGCTGCAGGCCTCAGGGGAAATGTTCAGGTGGAGCACCTAGCCCTTCTGACTCCAGCTATCACTCATCTGACACTGGCAGTAACCCTCCTTCCCCCGCTTTTCCCTCCTCCCATTCTCACACACACACACACACACACACACACACACACACGCGCACACACACACACACACATGAATGCCCTCTGGGCCCACTGGCAGGGACCCAGGCCCTCCAGCTTGCTCAAGTTGCCACTGAGAACAACAGCAAGGAGCCTCATCAGTGTCCTAAAGCCACCAAGGTCACCTCCCTTGGTCCTGCTTAGCAGACACAGGACATGCAGTTTGGGGTCCTCAGAAAAGACTTAACACCATGGACTACAAATATTCTGCACATCCCGAAAGATGCGTGGCAGAGTTGTAAGGGGCGGGAAAACACTGTCCCCCAGCCTCTGGAGGTTTTGCACGCCCACCCCTTGGTCACTTCGCTCTCCAAACCGTGAACTGCCCTCTTTGGCCATTTATTTCATCCTGGTCACTCATCCTTTCTGCCCCCCCCCCCCAATTGATAAATGAGAAATTAAAGGGAAGCAGACCTTTAAGACAGAGGAAGCAGGACTGAGTCCAGACCCCCGAGTCCCAAGGCAGGGCCTCCTGTCTGGCTTCCGCTACGGCCAGACAGAAACGCGGGCACGAGCCCCCGGAGCACAGGAGCCTCTGAGATGGAAAAGTTTGCAAAGCTTAGAGAAAGAAAAGTGGGCCTGCTAGTGGGTCTATAAATTAGAGACTCATTAAGGAGAGGCGGGAAGGGCTTTGGGGGCCTGTGCCTTTCGATTTCTTGTTGAGCTAGTTTATTGCTATTGTTTCTATTTCATACGTTTATTGCAAAACCAATAAAAATTATCTATTAAGAGCAGGAAACTCATCTTTTGACTTGTTGGTTGAGGTTTCTACAGAATAACCTTTAACTGGCCCAACACGCCTGCAGGGGAGGAGCAGGCCCATGTGGGTGTCTCCAGAGGTCAACCAAGCAGAGGGTAGGGGTGCCCAGTTCGGGGGGGGGGGGGGGGGGGGAGGGAGAGCAGCCACAAAAACAAGAGCATTCTCTCCAAACCTGCCATGAGCAAAGGTCCTGACCCTAACCAGTGAGGAGCCATGCTGTGTTTCATTTGCCCAATATTTAAATGTTTTTCATTCATTAAAAGCATTTAACACTCGAAACTTTTCACCAAAATATGCTGATATCTGACGTCTCTTCTTAAATGGGAAGATCATGCTTGACCTCATTCTCACCTGGAAACAATTGTGTCTTCACAGGCTTGTCCCTGGACAGTGCTCTGCTGGCTCCCTGTATATTTATTTGCCTGGCACCTGTCCCTGTGTAAGGTCACAATCCCTGCTTTAGGGGCGGCCTAGGTTGGAAAAGGAGACAGCTGAACATTTCTATAGAACTGCCCTTGAAATAAAATTGTGTGAGCACGCTTCCAGCTCAGACTGAAACATTTCTCTTCCAAGATCCTGAAGAAAGGCCGGGGTCCTGTCCCAGCCGGACAGGAAGGGAGCTGACGTTTGTTGCAAGCCCAACACTCCTTTTTGATGTGCATGATCCCTATTTTTGAAGCTGGGAGATGTCGGCGATGTGCCCAGGGCAAAGGATAATATAACCCCCAGCCCCAGAACACCTGCTCGAGAAGACCAAGTAACCATCTTCTTCGTTCTGAAGAAAGAACAGCATGTCCACAGCCTTATTCTCCCAGGCTCAGGGTCCGTGGCGTTCTTCTCTCAGGCTTGAGTCGGTGCCCTTAGGGAAGATTCACAACCCACTGAGGGAAAACCCATCCAACTGTGACTCGAGTTAGAACTTTGCCTCCAGACGTACCAACTCCCCTAAATCTACTGAGAGGGAACCGCGGGGTCCTTCATAATCACTCTGTCAGGTCACGGGATGGTGACTAATGGGCCTCGAGGAGGAGATGGTAAAAAACACTCTAGGAAATAAATTTGGGTGATTAAATTTCAAGGCAGTTCATGGAACAGCAACCTGAAGCCTAAACTAAGCCATCAAGTTACCAAGAGAATCGAGATTTCAACTGAACCGCAACTGCCCAGGAGCCAAGCCTGCATGTGAAAAATATCAGTAGATTAGGAGAAGGAACCCACCCAAAAAAAAAACTTTCCACGTGACTCTACATCTTTCCAACCTCTTCCAAAAGGCCAGCTGGCAGTAAATGGAGGAAATGATTGCCTTTCTCTGGTTGTGACGTAATTCCGAGGCTTTAAGTGAAAACAATTGTGGCTCCTTTGAGTAAGAAAGATGGGTGAGGTGGGCCTTCTCTCAGGCACAGGCTAGACCCGAGGTCTGCAAACTGCAGCTCGCGAGCCATATGTGGCTCTTTGGCCTCTTGAGTGTGGCTCTTCCACAAAATACCACGGCCTGGGCGAGTCTATTTTGAAGAAGTGGCATTAGGAGAAGTTTAAGTTTAAAAAATTTGGCTCTCCAAAGAAATCTCAATCGTTGTACTGTTGGTATTTGGCTCGGTTGACTAATGAGTTTGCCGACCACTGGGCTAGACCTTTGCACAAATCTCTGAGATTCTGTTTTCTAAACAGAAGAGGCCCAAATCCCCTCAATTCTCTGCTATTTCAGTTGAAGGCCGTGTGCCCTGAATGGATCTCATCCCCAAACAGTCAGGATCTAGTGTCTGGGGGCATGATCCCCCTCTCGCTGAATCACACCCCAGGTGCTATGAAGCTTTGCAGGTGAACACACCTGATGCCCAGCCTAAGGTAAGAGCCCAGGTCCGATCACTGTCCTGTACCGCCATGGCCCTGTGTATAGTCTCCAGAGCATCCCTTTCGCTTGTTTATCTCTGAGCAAAGCCAGGGCGGGGAGAGTTGCAGCCAGAGCAGGCCCTTAAGATTGAGGAGCTCAGGCAGAAAGAGCTTAGCGACTGCAGCTGCTCCCGTCTCTCACCCTTTCTCAATCTCTTCCTCTCTCAAGGTTTCACCTCTCTCTGCCCTGGCTCCACCAGCTGTTTCCTGCAAATCCAGCTGAGACAGCTGCTGGCCTACCGTGCTAAATTTCCAGGGGCCCTGGAACCCCTTGATTCTCTTGGCCCAAATGTGGGCAAATATCAGGCGTCCAGACAAGGCTGAGATTGTTCAGAAAGCACTTCACTAGGAAACTGGGGGGAAGCCAAAAAGTAAATTGCAAAAGCAGAGGAACAGACAGTTTATAAAGCATACATTCCCGCTCCCCGAGTAACTCAGTCTAGTCCCAGGAAAAGGTGTTGCAAGAATAATTGAATGAGAAGGAAGGGGAGGTGGAAGGAGGAAGAGAGAGAAGGGAGGAAAGGAAGAAAAGCTACAGCTTGTTAGACAATCACCCCTGCTTGCTCCTCACTCTCCCTCAATTCTTTAAGGCTTGGAGACAGAACAAAGATGCTCACACTTTAGCTAGAGATAGAGATTAATACCATCGCCATCCCTGGTCAAGCCCTCAGTTGCTTTTAGAATCTGCCATCCAGGCCCCTGTTTTTGTTGGGTTTGATTTTTTTTTTTTTTTTTTTTTTTTTTTTTTTTTTTTTTCAGAGAGGAAGGGAGAGGGAGAGTTAGAAACATCAATGAGGGAGAAACATTGATCAGCTGCCTCCTGCACACCCCCTACTGGGGATGTGCCCACAACCAAGGCTTGCTGGAATTGAACCTGGGACCCTTCAGTCCGTAGCCAATGCTCTATCCACTGAGCCAAACCGGTCAGGGCAAGGCCCCTGTCTTGATCTGGACTATGAGGCATGTATACTCTGCCCTTTCCTGGGACAAGGAATGTACTCCTCTGTTGCCTTCTTCTTACACAGACTGCCCCTTCCAGGAGCTCACAGTCTGCCCCTTCTCCCCGTGGCTGCTTCTCCCTTTCCTTTAAGTTAACAGTTTGGTCTCTCAGTCCGGTTAGGTGCTCGGCCTCGGCTGACTTCTGACTGGAAGACAGTGGTGAAGCCTCCATTCCAGGCCCCCTTCTCCTCTGAGCTCCTAACCCTGGCAATTCCCTGAGTGCTCTGTTCTACCCGATTCAGATGCCTGCCTGGCACAAGCGACCTGCCTGCCTTCTATCACTGCAGTGGAGTAAGCAGAATTTCTTATCCACTGTCAGTAAGGGTTTAGGAGCTGTTCACTTGGAGCACTTCCAGAAGAGGTGAGGCATATGCAGGATGATGCCCCTAATGTCCATCTTTAGTTCTAGGCTCAGCAGAGTGTCCCTTCCTCACGTCCCATTGCCTATAGGGAACGTCCATCTGCCCGATTCATCAGCGCCTCAGTATCCATTACCCAACTCAGCCCCACCCAAATTTGCCATCTTCCTGTTGCCACGTACCTGGGATATACTAGTCCAACCATGGCCCTGGCTAGTTGGAGGTGGAAGAACTCAGTTATTGAATCTAACTGCTTCCTTTCTGTAAAATGGGAATGAGTGTTTGTAGCTTCCTCTCATGGCTGATATGAGGAATTAATCAAGTTTACATCTGTCAAACATCTAGCAATTTGCCTAGCATATAGGAAGCATGTTTAAATAGATATAAATACAGATATACATATATAGCATACTCCCTTTCCAATACAAACTGGTGCTTTTTTATCAACTTTCCAAGATCCTCCAGTGTCACCACCAATTCCAGAAAAGTCTGCCTCCTCAGAGCAATGGTGATGCCTGCAGGACTATCCTATAATAAATCCATGGGACAGGCTTCTCCTTGCAAATTAGTAAATTCGCATCCTGGTTTTAGGCATCACCTGATTCATAGGCTTTTGCAACTAGGACAAGGATTTGTTCCTGGCTGCACACAAAGTAAGTTTTCTGAGCCTTCAGGCTGAGGGTCAGACCTTGAACCAAGTTAATGGCTGTCCCCTGAGACACCGCCCAGGCTTGCTCACTCCCACCCCCGCTTCCCACAACTGGCCACCTCCACATCTGACACCCCAGCATGACTGCCTCTTCTGTCTGGAATGCTCTATGCTGGCACAGGGGTTCCCACACGACAGGCATTAGGGACCCATTTTGTTCTGTCAGTGGGTGGTAGGTGGATGGTTGAGTGGGTCACGGGGAATTTGAGAGAGGGAGGAAGCAGTGGTGGCCTAGCAACAGGGGAATCTGCCTAGCAACAGGGGTGGGAGGCGGGGCCTGCTGGAATCTGTAGAGTGGCTGAGGGAAATGCATTCGGAAAGGAGACCTTTCTGGATCTTGTCAAGCTGAGGTCTCAGGCCAAACAGAGAAAGCAGACCCACAGAGACCGGGAGAGAAGCATGGGAGGTGGGGCAGGGATAGAGTCAGCTTATTGGGAAACGTTACACACCCAAACTGGACAAAGCCTTGTGCCTTTTCCAAAGAGGAGCTCCCTCCCCCGCACCCTCACCCCAACCACAAGCGGTTCATGTCCCAGAGGGGACGGACACCTTGGGAAGAGTGCACCGCCATGTCTGCCCTCTAAGCTGCAAGGGTCCAACAGGATACACTTTAACTGTCAAGTCTGGAAGTTTTTTGACTTACAAAGCCACCACCCCTTCCCCAAAAAAGATCAAGATCTATCTATATTCATTGAAAATCAGTCCAGCCAGAACCGATTTGGCTCAATGGATAGAACATCAGCCTGCGGACTGAAAGATCCTGGGTTCGATTCCGGTCAAGGGTGTGTACCTTGGTTGCACACCCCAGTAGGAGGTGTGCAGGAGGCAGCTGATCGATGATTCTCTTTCATCGATGTTTCTAACTATCCCTCTCTCTTCCTCTCTAAAAAATCAATATACTTTAAAAAAAAAAAAAAAAAGGAAAGAAAAGAAAATCAGTCCAGAGGCAGATTAAGCAACAGTCTGTCTAGGACAAGAAAGCACTAAGAACTTGGGACTGCTCCTGCTTGAATCGCTTCTCTCCTTTCCCCCATCCCAGGACAAGGGCTTGGACATCCCCTCCTGTGAACTTTCAAGGCCCTCCCCTGAAGAGAAGAAAAATTGTCATCAGCCTTTGACCTGATTAATAATAAAAACTGCTGAGTCTGGGCTGCCCCTAACAGCGAGGTGCTCCAAAAAAAAAAAAAAAAGACAACCCCAGCAAACTTTAACAAACCCCCAGCCCTTGCAGGGGAGAAAGGAAGCTTTTTTTCACTAGACAAACTGACAATTAGCCGCTATTCAAATCCCCCTCCAGCCCTAGCATATTGGTTCTCCTTTGAAAGTGGCCCGGCATGGGGTAGAATTTTTGGCCTTGAGTTTGGAACCGCTGTGCACACAATCAAAGCGAGGACGCCAGCAGTTGAGAGAACAGAGGCTATTTGGGGATTAGTGATTGCGGAGTTAGATTTCTAATAGCGTGGTGAGTGGTGGGTGAGGAATGTCCTCCGGGAGCATCAGGCAGTCGACACCGTGGGACATGGCCTCACATTGAACTGGAAAGCCAGTGTCACTGCCCCGGAGGGCGGAAATACAGAGTGGCATGAAATAACTGCAGCTCAGCAGCTCTGTGTGGGACTCTGCCTCTGCGACGGCTGCAGGCTGTGTCCCGCACTTAACAGTCTTGGGGTGACATGTGAAACCCCAAGTTTAACGCAAAGCGCTCTCCCCAAAGAGCCACAAACGCAGGCACCCCCACACGAAGGAACCATTTATGGAGAACAAAGCGAGGAGCGTGGGTGAGATGGGAGAGGGGAGGAGGAGGGGGCAGGCATCCAAACTGCTCATTTTCCCCTAGGAAGCATAAGGCCCAGCCACTACGGTGGGTGAGCAAAGCGAATTGGTAATGGGCGATCCAGATTGCATCGCAGAGTCTTGCTTGCTTTCCAGGCACTTACTGAACTTTATAACTCTTTTGGGGGTAAGGCACAGAAACCCGGGTCTCTTATTGACCGGTGGGGAGAGGGAGTCTGAGCTGGCTGGTCCATGTCTGCTACTTCTCCACAATACTGTTCTGTATTCCATCAAGAGATATTTTTTTTAATATATATTTTTTAAAAGGAAGCAGAAAGCTGGAAAATCAGGGCATGAACGGCAGCTGCAGGCACTTCAAGACTGCAATGGCCCAACCCAGAAAGCAGCAGCAGACTCAGAGATGGAGGAGGCAGAAGACCGAGGTGGGCAGATGGCTGCTCATCCTAGGCACCCTGACGGGAAGGAGGGCAGTTCTGTGAGGATAAATTCCCCTCTTACTCTTCTTCTGTTTTAACTGAAGAATCACAAACAGTAACGTGGGTGGTTCATAATGTATGGCTTGATGAATATCTATATATACACTCATACATATACACATACATATATGTATACGTATATGTATGTATTCATGTAACCACAAGCAAGATCACATATAGAATAATATGCCATCACCCGAGAAGTTTCCCTTGTGTCCTCTCACAGTCAATATGCATCCATCCCACAAAAGTAGCCACCATTATACCCTACCGCTAGATGAGTTTTACCTATTTTGGAACTTCATACAAATGTGCTCTTTTGTGTCAACCTTCTTATGCTCAACATAATATCTGTGAGACTCATCTATGTTGTTGTGGGTACCAACAATTCATTCTTTTTCATTGTGGAGAGGTATACCATGGTGTGAATAAACCACAATTTATTTATCCATTCTACTGTAGGGACATTTGTGTTGCTTCCAGTTTTTGTCTACCATGCATTAAGTTGCTATGAGTATTCTTGTACGTATCTTTTGGTGGATGGTAGTGCTCTCTTCTGATGAATATGTACCCAAGAATGGGATTGGTGGGCCATTTATTTATTTTAAAAATAACCTCAATTCAAAGAGGGAAGAAACCATGTTTGTCTTCTTCACTGTTATATTCCGAGAGTTTGTCCCAAAGTAGGTACTCTGTAAATATCTTTGGAAAGAATATTTCTAAAAATGTCAGTTTTTCCAACATTAATGTACACTTGATACAATTCTAATTAAATAACAAGAAAGTACTGACTTGGAAGAAAAATAAAATGAAGTTATATAGAAGAATAAATGCTTTTGAATGGCAAATAAAAATGTGGAAAAGAAAAATAAGGGGTGAGACTTGCCTTGCCAGATATCAGAATGCACTATAAAACATGATAATTAAATCAATTTGATACTGGCATGGGAATAGATAAATGTATCAGTGGAATAAAATAAAGAACCCAGAAGAGAGAACCCAGAAAAGAGCTAAATGGCCAACATGCATAGGAAAAGAAGCTCAAAAGAGAAAAAGATCAAATATATATATTCTCATATATATATATTCTCATATATATATATTCTCATATATATATTCTCATATATATATATTCTCATATATATATATATTCTCATATATATTCTCATATATATATATATATATATATATATATATATATATATATATGAGAATATACTATATGACATAGTTGGTATTTCAATTTCCTGGAAAAGGATGGATTCTTTAATATATGGTGCCAAGACAACTTCCACCTGGAAAAAAATAAAACTGGACTCCTTCTTTATACCACATACAAATATAAACTCCATCTAGATTAAATACAAATGTAAAATGTAAGGCAATAACAATCTTTAAAATTTAGGAGGACACCTGTTCAATATAGGGGAGAGAAGGGGCTTTGTAAACCAAGACTGGAATCCAGAAGCTATTAAAATATATATAGAGAGAGAGAGACATATTTTACCTTGTGACAATAAAAACTTTTGTATGGCATTCAAGAAAGTTAACAAAGTCAACAAACACTAGATTTCTGGGAAATATTCGTAAATGTATAGGACAGATAGATAATTAAAAACAACAATAAACAAACAGGTTTTGTAAGTGGATAAGAGGGAGACAACCCAATAGAAAAATGGGTCGTTATTAGAAGTCATCTCACAAAAGAGCTAAGTGGTCAGCATGCACAGGAAAAGAAGCTCAAAAGAGATGCAAATTAAAGTACAATAAGATGTTATTTTATACCTTTCAAGCTAGTGAAAATTTTAATGAAGGTAATTTCCATTGTTGGCAGGGATGCATGGAAAGCCATTTTTTATATTGCTCATAGAAATATAAATTTCTACAACCCTTTATAATCTGGCAATATCTTTTGAAATTGAAAATAGATATTTATTTGACTGATAAATCCCATTCTTATATTCCACAGGAATGAAAACACCAGTACATGGGGAGACAGACATGGATATCTATACATGTTTGAGAGAGAGAGAGAAAGAGAGAAAGAGAGAGAGAGAGAGAGAGAGAGAGAGAGAGAGAGAGAGAGAGAAAATATTCATACTGGACATTCTCCCCCCACCTCTATCCCACCCTAGGAAAAAAACAAACTAAAACCCATTAATAGGGATCAGTAATATACTAGTAAAAATCAGGAAAAAGCACCGGTTTGTAGCTTTTGCAGATTCCTATAGTGTACATAGTCTCACCATGCCCAATTTATTTTTTTTTAATTTATCTTTATTGTTGAAAGTATTACAGATGTCTTTTTTGTGTCAGTGACCCCGAATCCACCCAATTTCAAGCTACCAGCCAGGTGTCACTGGATGCTGGGCTGGCAGAGACATTAACCATCAGCCCTAGAAAGCCAGGGGCTCTGGCACAACCTCGTCTTGAATAAGTTACAGCATAACCTTGGACTATGATGCAGCCATTAGAAAGAATCTGAATGTCCTATAGAGTTTACTTGGTAGATTGTGGAGGAAGAAAAGCAAGAAGTAGAAACATGGTTAAGATGACATAATTGTAGGAACTAGTTTGGCTCAGTGGATAGAGTGTCAGCCTGTGGACTGAAAGGTCCTGGGTTTGATTCCGGTTGAGGGCATGTACCTTGGTTGCGGGCACATCCCCAGTTGGGGGGCGGGGGTGTGTGCAAGAGGCAGCTGATCAATGATTTTCTCTCATCGATGTTTCTAACTCTCTATCTCTCTCTCTTCCTCTCTGTGAAAAATCAATAAAATATATATTTTTAAAAAGATGACATAATTGTATTTTTGTAAAGCATAAAACTGACCAAAAAGCCCCCACTATACATGTGTGTATTCTATTTATATACTAGAGGCCCAGTGCACAAATTTGTGCACAGGTGGGGTCCCTCTGCCTGCCTGGTGATTGGGGCCGATCAGGGGGGATAAGGGAGGGGCTGGCTAACTAGGGGGAGGGACTCCTGGACTGCGAGAGGTTGACTGGCAGTGGGAGGTTGGCTGTAGGAGCACATTGACCACCAGGGAACAGCCCCTGCGTTGAGCATATGCCCCCAGGTGGTCAGTGCATGTCATAGCAACTGGTCAATCAGTCTTTTGGTCATGAGGTTGCTTAGGCATATATATATATATATATATATATATATATATATATATATATATATATATATATATATGATTATATGACTATTAGAGGCCCAGTGCACAAAAATTTGTGCACTCAAGGGATGGCAGTCCCTCAGCTCAGCCTGTACCCTCTCACAGTCCGGAACCCCTTGGGGGATATCCACCTGCCAGCTTAGGCCTGCTCCTCCAGGGGGGATCAGGCCTAAGCTGGCAGTCAGACATCCCTCTGGCTGCCCAGGAGCACTCAGGGGACGTCCACCTCAGTCGGACATCCTTAGCACTGCTGAGGAGGCAGGAGAGGCTCCCACCACCACTGCTGTGCTTACAGTAGTCAGCCCAGCTTGTGGCTGAACGAGCTCCCCCTGTGGAAACACACTGACCACGAGGGGACAGCTCCTGTATTGAGGGTCTGCCCCCTGGTGGTTAGAGCATGTCATAGATTCTGGTCTTTCTGCTGTTAGGGTCAATTTGCATAATACCCTAACAGATGAGAAGAGAGGAGGGGAGAGAGCAATGGGGAAAAAAAGTAAACAAAAAGGGCACATTTATGCATTACCTATGAGTACATAAAGGTAAGATTCTTTTTCATTAAAATAAATAAAACTATATTGGGCCTCTGATACATACCCAGTTCTGTATCAGGCTCTTGGGAATACAGGAACATGTGGGACATGGTTCATTCTAACATCTAGCTGGAACTATAAAGGCAAATAGTCACAGGGAAATGTATTATCTCTTATTAGGGGTGAAATAAGTGCCACAATAGAGGAATAAGTAAATGGGGTAGGATTGAGAAAATCCCACTGCAGTGGAGAGCTTTCGTATTTTATCTGTTTAACTAAGCCCCCAAGACCCTCCTTGGCCCACGTTAGCTGTCAGGTCTGGATCTTCGCCTTTTAGAAATAGGCCCTGAGGACCAACCAGCCTGTTTTTGTCCCCTTGGAGCTGTGCTTTGACCACCTCCTTTCTCCTCCTTCCTCGCTACCCTTAAAGATGTTTAAACACATTTCCTTTTAAAGTTTTTGCTGCTTCACTGCTAATCACCATGGAAACAAACATGGAAAAGCAGAAACAACACAAACGGGGAAGCCACACACAGTTAAGAAGCATACAGGTGCCGCAAGATTGGGTTCCCAGTCCTGGCTCTTGGCTCCTTTCCACTATGGTAACTGGAAGTGCTAACTGGCTGCCATCTCCCTTTTTGCTGTCTCTCTCAGAGCCCCTCTCTCTCCTTGGGGGCTACCTATTCATTAAGGAAGACCTATTCTCAATTGCCATCAGCTTTACCTCGGGGCCAAGTCCTTCCACCTCAGAGGAGTTGTGCTCCCCCAGACCTTTCTTTCACTGGGTTTTGTTCTCTGGGTAACACACACACAAATAGGCCAGACAGGTAGTCTGTGTGTCTCCAAGACAAGGATTAGTTAAAACCCAGTTAATCCCAGTTGGCCTCAACAGCCTTTATCTTCAGGAAGCTCCAGACCCTGATGAATTCTCCATCCAGAAAAATCTTTGTCAAAGCCCCTCATCACTACCCGATACCCTGCCTCCCAAACTCTGTAATCTCCTCACTGCCAATGGTGTAGCCTACATCCCTAGCCTGTCAAGAAACTGGGGAGCATCCTTCACCTGGCATCATTGCCACCTCCCTTTCAAACATAGCTCTCAGAACTTGCTGTGCTCAATATCTTTCATTGATTGTGCCCACATTTTACATCCATCCAGAGCATTTACATAGAGTTCTGAATCACGCAAGAAAATGGCCAGAAGGCCTGTTTATATGGGAAAAGGAGGCTGGATTTTATTAGAAAGTCTGCAGTAATGTAAATTCCAGGGGCTCAAGCCAAGCTGAAAAAAGACAAAGACAAAGCTGGGAATTTTAATAGTCAGATTAATGTCCATCAAATCCAGCTGCATGAGGGACAGGTAGAGTGTGGTCAGAGGTCAGAGGTGGAAGCAGACGATACAAAGAAACCATCAGAAACTGCCTTCAGGCTGGGCTTGTGGGGAAGATTTTGTTCCTGAGTTTGGCAGCAATATCTCTGTAGATGAAAACAGGTGTTAAGACCCTACAACCACACAAATCATGAGTGATATTCCCAGACAAGGCCAACTGCCCACTGCCTACAATAAATTTTTTTCATTTGTTTTTAAATGTCATTGTTTTCTAATTACAAAAGTTACACGCATTCTAAAAATGTCAAAAGTTACAGAAATAGCCCTAACTGGTTTGGCTCAATGGGTAGAGCGTCAGCCTTTGGACTGAAAGGTCCCAGGTTCAATTCCGGTCAAGGGCATGTACCTTGGTTGCAGGCACATCCCCAGTAGGAGGTGTGCAGGAGGCAACTGGTTGATGTTTCTCTCTCCTTGATGTCTCTGACTCTCTGTCCCTCTCTCTTCTTCTCTGTAAAAAATCAGTAATATATATATATATTTTTTTTAAGTTACAGAAATATATACGGTAGGAATTTAAATTCTACCCTTCAGAGATAACCACTTTCAAGTTGAAGTATATGTATCCATATTGCTTTCTCCATAAACATTTAATATATAGGACATCCCAAAAAATGTACATACACACTTTGAATAATTATAAAGGCAGTGTTTATTAAAATACATTTCATTTTCAAAATGAAGTTATCAGCTGTTGAAGCAGGTATACATTTTTGGGAGGATACCCTGTCGGTAGTAAAGTTTCATAAAATTAATACTATACAGTTATGGCCAGAATTAGAATTTAAGCAACACTAAGTCTGAGAATGGTCATGGTGTCCCTCTACCTTGCCCATGTCTCATTCAAAATAAAAATACTAAACAGTAAAACAAGTACATGGGAGTCAAAGTTTTTATTTTTCCTCTAATTATTATTTCAGTACTTCAAAAATATATATACATTATATCAAAACTTTTTTCTTGGCACCCCACATATATGCCTGGTTTGCAAACTAAGTCACCTAACACTATATAAACTAGTTGCCTTGCAACTTTTTTCTTGCACATGAGCTATCTTGGGCATCTGTTCATGTCAGTGTCTAAACATTATTGTGACTAGCAGGTGTGGATTCCTCTCCAAAGAAAAACAGTGTGCTTCAAATGCTCATGCCTGTTTGCAGGGTTCGGATCTAGGAGGAATTTCATGGCTTTAATAGATTAGCTTTACAGCCACTGACAAGGAGGGTTCCTCCTGAATTCAGAGTTGAGTTCACAAGCAACCACACTACTTTCAAACTTTTATGGAAAGAGATGAGTTATAAATACGTAAACTGGCTTGTTCATTTGTTCACAGCTAGTTCAACTTAGGAGCAGTGAATATCCTCATCATAATTAAGGGTGGAGATAAAAATCAGAGAACATTCATTAATATAAGTTTTCCCTTTATGTTATCACTGTTAGAAAATTTAGAATTGAACTAGGTATTAAATTGGTTATTTAACTACTGCTTAAATACAGGACTTTTTTTTTTTTACTGATTTCTAATTTGATTACATTGTACATAGAGAATATTATTTGTATGCTGTCAGTTCTTTGACATCTGTTTGAATCATGGTGTGGCTCAAACATGGCCATTGTAAATATTTTTCATGTGCATAAAGAAACATGTAATAATACAGTGATTTTGTCCACCATTCTGAATAAAAGGAAGAAATCAGAAAACTGAAGTCCATATGCCTATTTGAAATTAGCAGAGAGACAGGCTTCCAAATATTGTAAATCCTGAAATTTGCCTAAAATTCTCCAAAGCTTTATAAACAAAGAATTTTTTAAATTATAAATGATTTTGTCGAGACCGGTTTGGCTCAGTGGATAGAGCGTCGGCCTGCAGACTGAAAGGTCCCGGGTTCGATTCCGGTCAGGGATATGTGCCTTGGTTGCGGGTGCATCCCCGGTAGGGGGTGTGCAAGAGGCAGCTGATCGGATGATTCTCTCTCATCAATGTTTCTGACTCTCTATCCCTCTCTCTTCCTCTCTGTAAAAAAATCAATAAAATATATATATATATTTAAAATTATAAATGATTTTAAGACTTTCAAACAGAATAGAAATTATAAAGTTGAAAGCAATAATTCCCTGATATTTCCCCCAACTCCCTGTTATAGTTATAATTGTGTGAAGTGTGTTTAACATTTAGCATTATATAATTCAATACCTAATATATTAATCTGTTATATTTAAGAGTGAATATTATACCTAGTAACTGGGTGAACTCCCTAACAACTGGGTGAACGCCCTAGCAACTCCCGCCTGGAACCAGAACCGTTACAAGCCTGAGACCCACTGATAAGACACACTGAAGACCCATTGGTGACACCTACAGAGAACAAAGGAAGGCCCAGAAACGGCTATAAAAGAAGCAAGGTTAGAGGCATCAACCAGAGACGCCCGAAGGCTCCTCCACCGACGGTCGCTCTCTGCTCCCCTTCTCCTCCTGCCCGAAGCTCTGCCCGAGCTCGATTGAGCTCTCCGTGAGCCATGAACCTCGAGGCCTCGACCGACGCCACGCTGCAGCTGCAACCGTGCCCTGTGTGTGTCTGTCAGCGTGGCTCTCCGGGCGGCTTGCCGAGTTCTGGAACCCTCCAGGCCTTAGGTAAATAAACCGTCTGTGATTCCTGCAATTAATGTTTGTCTCCTAGTGTTTGAATTTATGCTGTCAAGTTTAAGTACCTTGGCAATTCCGTATAAGTCCACTAGGTGGCTGAGGAGCCCTAGGTCAGCGTTTTTCAACCGCTGTTCCGCGGCACACTAGATGTTGCGTGGTGTGCCGTAGGTGCAGACAAGACAAGAATTTTATAATTTTTCACTATTTTGTTTACTTAATATTTCATAATAAAGTAATTATAAAATACTTTCTTTGTGTTTATTTGATTCCTATTCAAGAGAATTACTTTATATATAGTCAATATAGGCACAGAGTTAAATTTTTTAACATTTTCTAATGGTGGTGTGCCTCGTGATTTTTTTCATGAAACAAGTGTGCCTTTGCCCAAAAAAGGTTGAAAAACACTGCCCTAGGTCACCTGTGCAACGTTCCTAGTAAAATTAGTAATTGGGACACTCCCAATCCCAGATGGTGGAAGTGGGACACTGTTAAAAGTTTTATGTATTTCCTTCCAGACATTGTCTATGTATATATAAGAATATGTAAATACATATCATACGCCTAACCTTAAAAGGAAACACATATAGAAATGGGATTTTACTATGCTCATACTGTTATGTGCTTGGCTTTTTTCACTAAGCATAGCTAAGGTATCTTTTCATAACAGCACATTTATATCTTATATCTCCATTCTTTTTCATGGCTATATGGTATTCCGTAGCAAAGCTATTCCATAATTTACTTAGCAATTCCTAATGGATGACCACTTAGGTTGTTTCCAATTTTCTGTTACAGATATTGCTGTTATAAGCCACCTTGTTCACACAAGAGATTGCTGCTGCTTGACTCAAGTCTTTCTCAGGACCTACTGCTCCTTCCTACTGTGTATTTCACCCAAAACTCTCCTCATCCTTCTTTGCTGCAGACCCAGGTACTTAGCCCTCTTCCTCTCTTTGAAGCCTCGGCACTACTATCCACAATGACTAGAGAGCAGGAGGAAGTATGTGGGGTAGTAAAAAAAAAAAAAAAAAAATCTTACAAGGTTTATGTGTTCATAGTTCCTGGCTTTGGTTTCTATGGAACGACGAATTTTCAAAATTCACCAGCCCCATTTCTGATTCCCAAATTAAGGGCAGTTTTATTGATTCTTTTTTCCATAGTACTACTCCTTCCCCTGCCTGAAAATGTCTTCTTATTTCAAAGAAGGGCACTTCATGGCTCTGAGAGCCCTCGACTGGGTTCTCAATTCAACAGGTCTCTGTCCTGTTAATTGTGGCTGCCTCTGAGCATCTGCTTCAACTATAGTTTTTAATTATTATGCAACATCTGTAGGGAGGCTGCAATGTTCTATGACTAATAAACAGCCTGAAAATGTCAGAACTTGGAGTCCTAAAGCCAGCTAATCTTGGATGAGTCACACATAACCCTCTGGTGTCTATAACATAAGGCCAGCAAAATGCGTAATTTCCCAAGCCTTGGAGAGAGTGGGTGATATGGCCGCACATGGGAGGGGCAGATTTCATGGGAGAATTCAATGCCAAAGTGAGCTTTGGGTATGAGAGCCTCATGGGTCGGTACATCTGTGGCCACCTGTTGTTTTGCCATTTGTTCTGCTGAATTGGAGACACCCAGGCTCCCCCAGGCTGATCCCTTGACTTTCACACCTGTCCACATCTGAATTTTTCATTTGTGATCTAAGCCAGCAGCACTCCAAGGGCCTCTGGAAAAATCAGGCATGGCATTTCTAGGCTCTGCTCTGCAGAACAAAAACAAAGCATATTTTCCTGCTGCCAACTACCCCAAAAAGGTTTGTTTCTTCTCTGGTCATAAGAACCTAAAATGAGAACTTGGTGCTTGGGGGAGTTTCAGAAAGAACATTATGGTAAAGATCGTCTGAGGTGCCCACAGGGGAAATGGTGGTTTCTGGGGGAGGCCTAGGACAGATGGTTTGGGTTTATCACATGTGGAGACCTCAGGCTGAAGGCTACTTCAAGGGTGAAGAGAAGAGGAAAAGGTTGATTTGGTGAGTGGCTTGAGAGGACTGAGATAGCACAGAGGGGCTAGCTGAGTTTTTTTCCAATGCAAAGAATGTTCTCAGATTCATTTAATGCAATGCATTTTTCTAAGGCCTCTAGCTATTTTTGGCATGGTAGCTAAATGCATGGCACAACTGACCAAGACCTAAGCCAGGACTAGGTGAACAGTGGGGATTACCCCCAAAATTTTTAGTTGGGAATGTTCAAGTGTCACATAGGCTAGCACTGCTCCAAGTACATACTCTTGCCCTAGAATCTCTTCATGAAGAATGTGCCTTAGGTCTGGAAATCAGAGGAAGTCAAGACTAGGCAAGGGATAAACTGGGGGAACTGACTGGGATGTAAAGGCTAGCCCCCTTGGAGGATGTAGCAACCTAAGGACAATGGGCAGATGTTTCAACATTCTCAGTAAAAATTCTTTTTTTCTTTTTACTTTACATGTTAATATAACAGAATTTTGCTTTATTGAAAATGAAAACATAAAACAAACCCTGCAAACTTTAACTGACCTACCTATATTTACAAATTAAAAAGGAATATGCTAACCACAATAAGCATTAGTTGAATAATTATTCTTTTTTTGAAATATATTTTATTGATCCTTTTACAGAGAGGGAGAGAGATAGAGAGCTAGAAACGTCGATGAATAATTATTCTTTTATTCTCATTCCTAGTTCTTTTTGTTTTTGTTTTTGTTCTCAGTAGACACAGTACTGTCCCCTAGAGGGCGCACTGACATTTTGCAGGAACAGTTTTAGTCCCGTAGTTCTCACAAACATTGTAAGAAACCTACTATTATTTCATTATTTTTATTGATATTAATATAGTACTTCAGAGTTACCTACTTTTTCATCTTTACATTATTATTGTAATTTTCTTGAAATTATTTGTGTAGTTTACATTACCTATGAATTTAATTCCAGGAGAATTAAAGTGGTGGTAAATTTTTGTTGTAAGCACATATGTTGAGTATGGCAGGATTGAGTATCCCTGTTTATAAGATCATTAAGCTTTGCTTGCTTTTGCTTCCACAGTTCTAGAATTCTAAGATGAAACGTACAAATAAAAAGAAGCTGGTGTACATTGATTTTAATAATCATGCTTTCCCTTATTTTTCTTTTACAGTATCTTCTGACATGTATTTTTTCAACTTCTTGCCACCAAAGCCTACAATCTTACCCACATCTATCTTCTCTTAACTCACTCCTGTGTGTTTTTTTAAGGAGTTTGACTTTATTTATCTATTTATTTTTAGTGTTTGTTATTTATTTCCTCTCTCCTTTGGCAACCATCAGTTTGTTCTCTATATCTGTGAATCTATTTCTGGTTTGTTTCTTCATTTGTTTTGTTTTTTATAGATTCCACATATAAGTGAAATCACATGGTATTTCTTTCTCTGACTTTTCCATTTAGCATAATACCCTCTAGGTTCATCCATGTTGTCAAAAATGACAAGGTTTCATTCTATTTTTTTTTTTTTTTGCTGAGTAATATTCCATTTTATATATTTATATACTTATATTTATATATATATGGATAAGAATTTATTTATGCATATATAAGAATTGCCTACCGTGAATAAATAGTTATGAATAATGATTAGTAAACAGGAATAATCTAAATGAATCTTTATTGAACACCTATCTTATGAAATGTGCATTTTACTATCTATGTTAACTGATTTAATACAAGCCAGTGAGGTAGGTACTATTATTATTTCCTATTTTTAAAATGAGGAATCTGAGGCTTCGAGAAGCTAAGCAATTTCTTAAACAGTAAAGAGCTCATTTAAACCAGACAGTCTGGCTTCAGAGCCCACACTCCTAACCACTCACTATACTGCCTCTTGAGACAAACAGACGGAGCCCTTGCCAATGGAAGCTTTCAATCCACAGAGAAGACATATATACAAGAAATCTTTTCAGTTCAAGGCCATCAATAGTATAGTGGCATCATAGTGTACACGTGGTTGAGCAAGGAGCAACCAGATATCTCCCGGGATGTTAGGGACATTTTTAGTAGGAGGACAAGATAGCAGTACACGTGGGTGCACAAAAACCCTGAAGCATGAGTGAGGCTTCTGTGTTCAAAGAGTGGCCAGGCCATTCTTTGTTCTGAATGACTGGGCGTAGGATGCACAGAAGGAACACAGTGCCATAGCCTCACTGATACAGTACACCAAAGATTTAGTTGTAGATTTAGGACTTTAAAATTTGTTTAGGGATTCTGTTATTGTTGATTTTGATGTTTTTGTTATTTTGCTTCCTTGGTAGTAATGAATTTGGGAATAGCATGTTCAGATTTGCTTACTAGGTAGACAGCTCACACTGCAGAGTGAAAGATGAATTGAAGAAGGGCAAGGTGAAGAAAGAGAGACTAGTTTGGAAGCTGTTGCAAGAGACTTTACAATGGATGATTAGGGCCTGGATTGGGGAGCAATAGGAGGGATGGAAAGGAAATTTGAGTGCACAAAATATGTATTTTTTTAAATTCTACAAACCTATAAGAAAAATACAAACAGCTTATAAATTGGGTGAAATATACAAATAGGCAATTAACAAAATAAAAAAATGCCCTTCCAAAAAAATGTATAAAGAGATGGTCAACCTAATAATGAAGGAAATACAAAATAAAAATAAATGAGAAACCATTTTCACACTTCAGATTAGCAAAAATAAAAAAAAGATGACAATATCAAATAATGGAGTGAGCACGAGAAAAACAGTGCTCTCATACATTGCTTGTGGGACTGTAAATTAATTCAGTCATTTATGGGAAACAATTTGGCAGTATACAATAAACTTGATAATGCAAATACCCTATGACCTAGCAATTTCCCTTCTGATTATATAACCCATAGAAATTCTTGCACATGGGCACAAATAAACATGTACAGAGATGTTTATAACAGCATTGTTTGTAATGGACAGATAAAATGTGGCATATGAACTGCATACGTAAGTAAAATGTATATGTGCATATATCTCTAAAAACATATACAAAATAATGCTATACATTCTTTATAACTAAATATATATGTGTGTTAAAAATAAATCTGAGACATGGAGAACTTGTGAACTTGAAAACCATAGTAGTAGGGGGAGGGAAATTAAACTAGGGGTGCCAGTTAAAAAGGATTCAGCTATTTCTGTAATGCTTTATTATAAAAACAAAAAGACCAAGAAAGAGAACTGGTCAAAATGTTAACACTTGTAAGTTCAGAGTGGTGAACATATGTTTATAATTGTATTCTTTGTCTATATCTTCTGCATTTTTTAGAGAGAAGAAAGGATATAAATTATATTTAAGGTGCAAAAATCACGATGACTTAGTGACTGATAGCAGGTGGAGGCTAAGGGTAACAGAGGGGAGGGGTTAGTAGGACTCCACGTTTCTGGCTTGAGTTACAGGTGAGGAGAAGATTCACTGAGATAAAGACAGGCGAGCTGAAACCGGTTTGGCTCAGTGGAAAGAGCGTCAGTCTGTGGACTGATGGGTCCCAGGTTCGATTCCGGTCAAGGGCATGTACATTGGCTGCGGGCACATCTCCAGTAGTGGGTGTGCAGGAGGCAGCTGGTCGATGTTTCTCTCTCATTGATGTTTCTAGCTCTCTATCCCTCTCCCTTCCTCTCTGTGAAAAATCAATAAAATATATTTTTTTAAAAAGAAAAAAAAAGAAATACAGAAGAAGCCCAGCCAGCATGGCTCTTGAGTGTTGACCTATCAACCAGAATGTCACGGTTCGATTCCTGATCAGGGCATATCAGGCTCAACCTCCAGTGCGGGGCGTGCAGGAGGCACCTGATCAATGATCCTCTCTCATCAGTTGTGTCTCTTCTCTCTCTCACCCCCTTCCTTCCTCTCTGGGATCTATTTAAAAGAAATACAGGAGAAGAGAGCATCAAATTTGGAGGTTAGGGGGGAAAGATAAGTTCTTTTTAAGACACATAGAGTTTGAGAATTCAGCAACAAATGTGCTACCAAATCTCTGTCTCTGTCGGATAATATAATTTAGTGGCATCCACCCTGCTGTTATAGTAATAGTAATAAGGATAAATAGAATATTGAGTAAGTATTAAAGTGTGGAATTGAAGTGTGATATCTGAAAGTGTAGAATGTAATGTAAACAAACTGATAAGCACCCTTGAGTGGCCTGTGTGTAGAAAATAGATAAAGTTTGATCTGTACCCCATATGTAAGACCGGATAGCAGGACTCCTGGGACCCACTGATAAGACACACTGAAGACACCTCTGAGCATTGAAGACACATAAAAGGAGGGGACTCCACAGAAGATCAGAGACGTCCTTCTGCTCCTCCATAGAAGGTCTCTCTCCACTCCCCCTGCCTGCACCAGCCAAAAGCTCTGCCTGAAGCCACGAGCCCTGAACCCTGAGCCGTGGACCATGAGCCATCGAGAGAGGCCTCACCTGAACTGTGTGTGTCTGTCAGTGCGGATCCCTGGATGGCCTGCCTAGGATTCTGGAACCCACCAGGACTCTGGCAAATAGACCGTGAGTGATTCGTGCATTGCATGTTTGTCTCCTGGGTCATTTATGCTCGGTGGAATTATTCATTGAGTACCTAGGGTCGTATATATCACCTGTGCATTCGTCCCGTATGGAATTATTGGGACATCCATTAAGTGTTTGCCATCATTGTCTTCACTGTTGTCAAAAATTATTTTTCTGACCCCAACTCTATAAAAGTTGGGGAAATGGCCTGGTTCATGTACTTATATTACCTAGCTAGCCCCTGTAGCTACAAGTGTGAGGAACCCCCTTCCCCCTCCCACCCCCCACCCCCAATTTGTACTTCTTGAAGCCAGAAATTTAGAATTTCCTGGGAAATCTCTTGGTTTCCAAATGTTGAACATCACCTTTAAAAAACTCTTTGGGAACTAAAAGAACATCTTTAGGAGGCCATATTATCATGCATGGCTTAAACTAGAGTTGAATATTTTGGTGTTGTGGAGATTACAGTTTGAGGATGGTACTGATAGGAATGACTCTGAAGAGGCAGGTCAGGGCCTGATAAAGAAAGGCCCTACAGGTCAGGACAGGTGTGTTGAAATCTGAGAAGAGCATTGTGAAGGTATGAGATCAAATTTATTATCCTCTGTAGACTGTCTTCAATTCCGGGATGGTGGGTTTTCACGTGAGGGGCAGGTTGAACATGGGATAGAGATCTTTCTGCATCTTTTGCACTATCCCCCCTTCTCTCCCGTTTCTCATCTGAAGTCCCTAAATTACCGAGAACAAGGCAGGACCTGAGAGGGCCACCTTAGCCACTTCTCCCCATTTTTTAAAAAATATATTTTATTGATTTTGTACAGAGAGGAAGAGAGAGAGATAGAGTTAGAAACATCGATGACACAGTCATCGGTCAGCTGCCTCTTGCACACCCCCTACTGGGGATATGCCCGAAACCAAGGGACATGCCCTTGACCGGAATCGAACCCGGGACCTTTCAATCCCCAAGCCAATGCTCTATCCATTGAACCAATCTGGTTTTGGCTTCTCCCCATTTTGAAGCTATTTACAGCACAGGAAAGGTAAAGGCAAGCTTCTTGGAGAAACATCTGTCTCCTTCTACAAGACCCCTCCCACTCCTGGAGGGTATGGCCTTAAAAGGGCACAAGGAGAGCCCTGGTTATGTTTCCTGCCGCCACCACCCCAGTCCCTCCCTTCAGCAGTCACCAAAGGAAGCCCATCTTGTTTCCTCCAAGTAGCTTCTGCTGTTCAGTGCCACAGAAGCATGAAATATGAATACAGACTATAGCAACAACTTTCAAACATTTCCACCACTGCCCACAGTTGGAACCACAGAAATACCTTTTTATTTCACTGCCATATACACTATATATACAACAGAAGTAAACGTTTTTGCAAAACAACACATCCCCAAATATGATGTGCAGTGCACCGATATTTTCTACTCAATTCTGATTGTTTGTTTGTTTGCTCAGTGTGATCTGTGACCCATTATATCAATTTCAAAACCCTCTAATGGGTTGCTAACCAAGTCTGAAAACCCCCTGGTTACAGGTTGCAGTACCTACAACTAATATTTCCCAAGGAGTTTCTTATTTCAGATGTATGAGTAATACATATGCCTAACACCATTAGTAAGCAAGATAACTCTAGAAAAAACATGGGGATATTTGTATTTATATTTGTTATTTCAAATTAGCTTTTACAGGTGGCTTCCATTTGGAAATGTATCACTTTCCAAGTGATACTGATTTTCCACTTATGTAAGTGATTTTAAGTTTTCTTTTTAAATAAATGCATTTAAGTTTAAAAAGTGATTTAAAGAAAAATGTTACATGAATTATAGTATAGGAAAAGGCATGTCAAAATCTCAAACATATTGCTCATGTTCTTAAGTGTGGGAAGCACTATCTTGCACCATCCTATCTAATAAGAATAATATGCAAATTGACCATCACTCCAACACACAAGATGGCTGCCCCCATGTGGACACAAGATGGCCAGCAGGGGAATGCAGTTGGGAGGGACCAGGCCTGCAAGGGAGGGCGGTTGGGGGCGATCAAGCCTGCAGGGAAGGACAGATAGAGGTGACCAGGCTGGCAGAGGAGGGAAGTTGGGGGTGACTAGGCCTGCAGGGAAGGGCAGTTGGGGGGGACCAGCCCTGCAGGGGAGGACAGTTGGGGGGGACCAGGCCTTCAGGGGAGGGCAGTTACGGATGACCAGGCCTGCAGGAAAGGGCAGTTAGTGGTGACCAGGCCAGCAGGGAAAGCCATTATGGGGCAATCAGGCTGGCAGGGGAACAGTTAGGCATCAATCAGGCTGGCAGGAGAGTGGTTAGAGGGTGATCAGGCTGGCAAACAGAAGAAGTTAGGGCCAATCAGGAAGGCAGGCAGGCTATCAGTTGAGAGCCAGCAGTCCTGGATTGTGAGAGGGATGTCCAACTGCCCATTTAAGCCCGATCCTACTGGGACATCCCTCGAGGGGTCCCAGATGGAGAGGTTGCAGGCTACGCTGAGGGACACATACCCCCATGCACCAATTTCATGCACTGGACCTCTAGTTTCATTATAAAATAACAAGAAGCCTACTTTCCTAAACATTAGATCTGGTTTTTCAGTTTTACTCATTACTCCCAGGAAGTTAAGTTACATGACATGACATTATATTACATTTCACTTTTCCCCAGCAGCATCTTAAAACCAAGCCAAGGCTTTTTCTTGTTGGGCAGTTTGGAGTCCAACATCTATTAGAAAAAAATGATTTGTATAGATCTTGAGATACTGGAACTGCCTGCCCTTCTTCGGATCACCATGTGGTCTTCCTTTCTCTGTCAGGCTCTCGAGTTAAATATTTCCTGTTTCTCTGAGTCTCTTCCTTGTCCCCCTTCCCAGGTAACCTCCACCCTCTCCTCCACACACTCTCTTGCCCACCCGCAGGCCGCTCTGCAGCAAACCCACCTTTGTGTTTCAGCTGCCCTTGCCCATCCTCCAAGAGCCTCAGAGCTTATTCCAGAGTACAGCTATCTCAGAGCAAAACTATGTCATTAAAAGTTACTTTTAGAATTCCCTGCTTTTTAGTGGCATTCTTTGTATCTTATCTAACCTCTCGTTCTCTTACTCCCTGCTGAATAAGGCTCTGTGTGAGACAGGCTGCCGAGCCGTTTTCTTTCTTTGTGACCGCTTGTGACCTCTGGCATCAGCTGTGTGGCTGCTCCTCAGGACTCCCACGTTGGGCTTGCTGCTCCCGGCAAACTTGATCTGTTGTTCATGAAACATTGTTCCTGCTGGGGCCCTATTCCCCCCATCAAGGCCAAAGTCAGAGCTCCTTCTATTGTCTTTAATAACTCGGGTGCTAACCTGAGCTAAACAGTACCCCAGAGAAGCTTCATGCATAGAAACCACTCCATACCTGTGGTCTCTGTGTCCTTATCCCCATGCCCCCAAATCTCAAGTCATCTGGCTTCATATCTTCAAATTATTTTTCCAACCCTGCCTGAAGTTGTGTCTGAAGTCTCTAATTCAGTTTTATCTATACTCTCTGCCTAGCTCCACATGAAGTTTTCTCTCCCCTTTCTCCTCAAGTGCCAATACCTGAGCTCTTGAAGTTCTTCCCCCTACTGTACAGCTTCCTAGCCATCTATTTCTGGCCTTCTATTGTACAAACGGATGTGTGAAAAGCCCTTATATCAACACACACACACACACACACACACACACACACATACACACACACACACAATACACATTCAAAATGGGAAAAGATGTATAAGCACAAAATAGATTGTCCAACACTGCTTGGGGAGAAATAAGAGCCTTAGAGATTCCCAGCAGTTCTGGTTAGTATGTTGAGCATATTTCACTCTGCAAGCAAATTTGTATCATTTTCAAACACAGCTTAAACAAAGAACCTTGATGCTTATTGCAGATTTAGATAACTGCTTCCCTATTAAGAAGAGATTTTTTAAATTGTGTTTTCATTATGATTTCATTCCTTTTATTGATCAAGGGATTTCTTGCCTCACTTAACTCCATAATCTGTTGCTCAGATTAAGAAAATGTGAAAACTATTATTTGAGTATAGACTTTAAAGTGATACCTTGGAAGCTGAATGATTCAAATACTATAATCCAAGAAAAGCAACTAATTGATCATGCAGAATGTGTTTTTATGCATTACTCTTTATGGACTGACCATGCAATGAAATGAATCAAATGTTTTGTAGATGTGCTGCTATAGAAGCAGGGATTTACTAATGTAGAAACATCCAACAGAAAGCACTAACACAAGAGGTGGGAAATAATACATGTAAAAACCCTTAATAAACAATGTATGCCATTATTCATTCAACATATTTTGAGCATCTATTATGTTCTTTTTTTTTCTTTTTTTTTTAATATTGTATTGATTTTTTACAGAGAGGAAGGGAGAGAGATAGAGAGCTAGAAACGTCGATGAGAGAGAAACATCAACCAGCTGCCTCCTGCACACCCCCCACCGGGGATGTGCCCGCAACCAACGTACATGCCCCTGACCGGAATCGAACCCGGGACCCCTCAGTCCGCAGGCCGACGCTCTACCACTGAGCCAAACCGGCCTCGGCATATTATGTTCTTTTTTTATATAAGGAACAACGCAAGGTATAGTAGCTTCTCGGTTATTAGAAATAACCCTCATTTTAGTCTTTTCTTTCTTTCTTAAAAAAATATTTTTATTGATTTCAGAGAGGAAAG
Organism: Pipistrellus kuhlii; assembly: GCF_014108245.1. NCBI lineage: Eukaryota > Metazoa > Chordata > Mammalia > Chiroptera > Vespertilionidae > Pipistrellus > Pipistrellus kuhlii. The sequence continues at coordinate 31,960,537 of NW_023425460.1, forward strand.
CAGAGGGAGAGATTAATAGAAACATCAATGATGAGAAAGAATCATCAGTCAGCTGCCTCCTCCCACCCCAACTGGAGATCGAGCCCGCAACTGGAGCATATGCCCTCACTGGGAATAGAACCGGTGACCTCTTGGTTCATGCAACAACCCTCAACCACTGAGCCACCCCTGGCTGGGCAGTATTTTCTTTCTTGCATCACTACTACCTAGTATGTAGACAGCTGTGTACATGTGCTTTTTGGATGAATGCAAGACCTGTACACTTACTGCTGGTCTTCTACCCTCCACTTTGTCACCTTGTTTGCCACTTTACTCCTCATTAATTCTTTCTCTTGAGGGCTAATTGGGAAAGAAAGGAGGTGAATTTCAGGTCAGTCAGGCATCCTTAGCTACTGAAGCAGTTAAATCTCTGTGCAATAAACTTTAAAGACCTGTCTAAATCCTTTTGTGTCATTTAAGATTTTATTCCATCCAACTGATTGAACAGTCCTGCCAATTCAAGCTTAGACAACCTTGAGATTGCTATTTTGGTTAATAGTTATAACACTATGTGACCTGTCTCTGGAAGATTTTGTAAATTAAAGTGTAAGAGTCTGTCTAAAGAATGAACTCTAATTTACTCAGTGCTTATTACATGAGAGACTCTCAACTGTACAGTTTGCATTGCTTATCTATTTTATAATGCAAGCAGGACTGGGCAGTTTACAATTACCAAGAGAAGTAGAATACCCACTCTATAGTTGTGGAAACTGAGGCTCAGATACTCTGACCAGTCTCTGTAAGGAAAACCCTGGCTCACAGAGCCCAGAGCACAGGCCATTTATTACAAAGGAATGGAGATTGCTGGGCCTTTCACTAATCTATGCTGTCCACACTTAACATGGGTAATTGAAACCTGACCTTATGTTCCTTTCAAAATCTCCAAGGAGTCTGGCTGCAGAGCCTACATGGACAACTTCTTTCAGCAGCTGAAAAGCAAAATGCTTTTGTGGAATAAAATCAGTCTTTATTTCAATGGGGTTTTTTCCTTCTTAAAGAAAAAAAAAAATTATCCACCAGAGCACTTAACAAGAACGCTCACAGAATGGGCAAGTTTTCAGATCTGGCTGTGCAGAATGCCGTGGAAGTGATGACAGCTTTAGGGCACTTGGGCCTTAGATGTTACAGACGATGTAATGAACAGCTGGGGATTTCTTAGACGCGATTGTGTGACATAGGAGGGCAGCTGCAGCTCGGTGCAAACCTCGCCCCTCTCGCTCTCCACCAGCCTGGTGCCGCCTGCTGCTGCTGCTGCAGCAGCGCCTACGGCAGCCCGCGTCTTCCCGCCCCCGCGCGCCCGCCCAGTCTGACGCCAGCAGGACTGGGCAGCACGCCCCGCCCCCGCCCGCCCCCGTCCCGCGCACGTGACCGCGGGGCAGTTTCCCTTCTTCCCTCCCCTCCCAGAAACCCCTCCTGCTCCTGAGAGGCTGCGGCTCTCTATTGCGCCACTACGGGAACGACTGCAGCATCAGCCAATCAGAGCCCGGCTCTTCAAGTAAGACCCGCCCCCCGATAGTCCTCTGGTTCCTTCCCGCTCACACAAGAGTCACTTCCGAAGAGAGAACCGCCATGAAGAGAGAAGGGGGTGCCGCCCACCTCTGTTCCGACAGCCTCCCCGAGTCCCAGCGACAAGACGGCAACCACGCACCCAACTTCTCCAGCTACAGCTCATGCCGCCGTCGCCAGCGGCGCCGACATGACAAGGCGCTGCATGCTCGCTAGGCCAGGTTTCCCCTCATCCCCAGCCCCGGGGTCGTCGCCCCCGCGCTGCCATCAGAGACCCGGTAGTACCGCTCCTGCTGCAGCGGGAAAGAGGACAGAGAGTCCTGGGGACAGGTACCGTGCAGAGGGCTTGAGAAGGGGCCGGGTCGCGGGGGCAAGGGTATGAGGGAGGACTGCGGACGGCCGCTCTTCCAGTTCCCGCCATCCTCCGCGAGCCCAGGCCTCAGCGTTTTGGGGCCTGGCGAGCCTCCGCCCCGCCTCCGCGCGGCGGCTTCTGGGAGTTCGAGTTTCCTTGTCTGTAGTCGGGACGCTGTCCTCGGTCTAGGGACCGCCGCCGCCGGGATGGCTACGGAGATATCCCGCCCTAGTATGTGATTCTTGTCCTTGACGATAGCTGGACCCCCGGGGCCCTAACCGGTTAATGCACGTCTAGGTGGTTTTCTGTACTTTTGCCAGTGCTACTGATCCTAGTGGTTTAATAGTATAAACCATTTGTTTTTTTTCCTATATTGTAGGTGAGAAATTATGTAAGGAGGGATAAGGGAAACCCACAAATTACTTTTTAGTTCAGCATAAACGATCATTCATACTTTTAAAAGAACATGCACATTTGGAATGTGATGTTTTTCTCCAATCCAAGAGGCCAGTGTTTATGTAAAGATTTTGTGGGAGCTATGTAAAAAGATGGGGAATTTCTTCAAATGACTTCCTCTGACAATAAAACATGTTTAAATTCTCTACACACTTGGTACTGTCTTTTTTATTTTAAGTTTAAAAGCTTGTAACTTAAGTTTAACAGTAAATGTATCTTCTGCTATTGGTAGAACAGGTCCACAATCCCTTATCTTCATTTTGAAAGTCAGGAAGCTATGAAAACCAAAAGTATTCAGTAAGTTTGGCACCACATCTTACTTGGAAGCCAAACCTAACTAGAACTAATGGAAGGCTGTATATGGTCTATATCCCATTAAGTGTAAGTGTTCATGAGTTTTGCTGGAAAAATATTAATGTGTTTACTGCTACAGGGTGCAATATCAAACCCCACTAAGGGCTTTACATACTGCATCCAAGTTACCTGCCTTTCTAAAACCCAGAATTCTAAAATACATTTGGCCCCAAAAGTTTCAGATAAGGGTTTGTGAGCTATTATAATTTTTTTAACTAGTTATGAATAAGTAATATATTTCTGTGCATGTGAACTTAAGGAAACATTTCTTGAACGTTCATAGTTGTTTTGCACATATCCTGCGTGTTCTACAAAACCATTTTTCTCTCGTATAAGAATGGGGAGGGAGGGGGGGAGCCAGGGATCTAATATTTTAGGAAAGAGATATAGTGTTACTTTTAGTAATTAATGTAAAAACATTTAGTACTATCTTATTTTGAATTAACTGCTTTTTAATCCTGTCCCATCTCTTTTTCCTCAATAACAAGGTATCATCCTTCTTCTCTTTACAGAACCTCTAGCATTTGTTTCTTGACTCTCATGTAGTGATGTGTCCAATTTATTTTATGAAAACAAATGCATAGATTCTTTCTTCCATTACTCATTCATTTTATAACCTCTTTAATTTTTCTACCAGCATCTAAAACATTGTAGGCTCTCAATAAACCATTAAATATAGACATTGCTTTTGTAATGTGATCAGTAAAGTATATAAGATAAAGCTTAACCTTCAAGGGACTTGGGTTGTTTGTTTTCTCTGAGCATTCCAACCTCCTAGTGGATAAATGTTTAAGGAAATTCATAGACTATTGGTTATTTTCTTTCAAGAAAATAATTAAATTTTAGCCATATTTGCCAGAAGGTTGATTTTTTTGTTCTAGATATAATTCCCCTCTTTATGCAGCTGACAAATAATTATAAAGACATGAACAAATCAGAATATGAATTCTGATAATATGGTCCTATTTCACTTTGTGTCCACTGTAGGGTGCAGAAATTCTTTTTAAAAATGAAAACAATTTGGGTTTTGTTATTCTTGTTAACTTTTCTCTTTGTTTTATTCCCCCCCAGGTAATGTGTTATTCTGTAAATAACTTAAGAACTCTTAGATAGCCCTGGCTGGTGTGGCTCAGTGGGTGGAGTATCAGCCTGCGGACTGAAGGGTCCCAGGTTCACTTCCAGTCAAAGGCACAAGCCAGGGTTGCAGACTCAATCCCCAGTAGAAACCATGCAGGAGGCAGCCAGTCAGTGATTCTCATCATTGATGTTTCTCTCTTCCTCTCCCTCTCCCTCTCCCTCCCTTCCTCTGAAATCAATAAAAATATATTTAAAAAAAAAAAACTTTAGATAAATTTTTGAAACGCTATGTAGTTGTGAACTCATTCCAGTTTCTGCTGCTACTTAGATTAGCATCTTAATGTAGTGTACAAGAAAGTAGTAGAAGATTAATACTTGATCCTTAGTCTTTTGCCCAGCATACTCTTCAGCTGTATCCTCAGACCAGCCTAATCGACCCATTCTACCATCTACTCTTGTGATGAGACTCTTCAGGTTTTACTCAGTTTTTACAATATCCATTATTCATTTAGCGAACATTGATTAAACATTATTTTGAATCAAATTACTGAAGTTAAAGCATAGGATCAGATTCCCTCAAGATCTTTTACTCTATGTAGTAGTGAGCTTTTGAGCCCTAGGAAGCACTCTACCAATTCTCTGGTCTATACTTCTATCTTCTCATTTTAGTACTATAGATTATATAAACTTCAGTTGTACTTATAAATTTATTCCTACAGGAAGTGGTGAATTATATTTTCAGTTGTTTAAAATCAGCTTAACAAAGCATTATTGTTCCTGTCAGATTTTTATTAAACTAGATAGTGAAATTCAGCCTATATTCTATAAATCTGCTAGAATAATTTATATTTTATAAATTATTGAGGTTTGAATATTTGCTTATGTGATTCCATATTAGTTATGCTTTTATTTTCAGGAAGCAGTCAATTATAGATTTCTTCAAACCAACTTCAAAACCAGGTATGTATACTACTGATGCATATTTTTGTGGGATTTTTTTTGGAGAGGGAAATGGATTCAATTCTTAAATCTGCTCTAAACTCATTAATTTGATTAAATAGTATTAAAAATTGAAAATTAAAATGCAGTTTTTTACAAAGAAACAATTGTAAGCATCATGAAACTTTTTGCTTCTATATTTTAAAACTATTCTAGCCAATTTTCATAATGCATACCGGTTTGATTTTCTAATACAGTAACTTATTTCATAGAGCCATAAGGAGCTTACGTGATATAGCAAAAGGAAGGCTTATGAAAGTAAGGCTGTTAACAATTAAATTGTGTCTTAATCCCACCCTCCATAAAATGTGTATCATCATCTAAATAAGCAATTTGAATTTTTTTGTGATAGATTAGTATTATTTTTATACAAATAGTTTGTATATTTTTAATAACATGCAATTTGTGTGTTTTAATTGGCTATTTAGACAGACATATGTTGGATTCTCCACAAAAGTCAAACATCAAGTATGGAGAAAGTGGTTTATCCATCACTGGGACAGAGCAGTTTGAAAGGAAACTATCCTCGCCAAAAATATCTAAACCCAAAAAGCTGTCATCAGAAAAGAGCTCTATTTTAGAGGCTTTAATGAAAGGTGTTAAAGAGCACCATAAAGATCATGGTGTACATGAGTCATATCGGCCTTGTGTGTCACTAACCACCAAATGTCCAAAGACACTTACAAAGACTGTCTATGTTCCTCCTTCATGTCACCTGTCTAAAGAGATGAAGACACTAAAGAAAAAACATCGGTCTCCAGAGAGAAGAAAGTCACTATACACTCATGAAAATAGCAGGGAGAAGAATGATAGAGATCGAGGCAAGACCAATGCAGATTCCAAAAAGCAGACCACAGTGACAGAAACTGACATCTTCAAGAACACCACCAGAAGTCTTAGCAGCAGAAGTAGCCTATCCAGGCATCACTCAGGAGAAAGCCCACTTGGAGCTAAGTTCCAGTTGTCACTAGCTTCTTACTGCAAAGAAAGAGAACTAAAGAAGTTAAGAAGGGAGCAAATGGAACAGAGAATCAACTCAGAAAATTCTTTCTCAGAAGCAAACAGTCTTTCCTTAAAATCCTCTAGTATAGAAAGAAATTACCAGCCAAGGCAGGAACAAAGTAAACAGAATGATGTCAGACCTGGGAAGAGTAATCTTTCAAACCTGGTATGTGAAATAATTACTGAATTAGCTTGGCTACTGCTTTGTCATGTTTATTTTTTATTATTATTTTTAAAATATATATATTTTATTGATTTTTTATAGAGGAATGGAGAAGGAGAGGAATAGAGAGTTAGAAACATCAATGAGGGAGAAACATCAATTCAGCTGCCTTCTACACGTTCCCCATTGGGGATGTGCCCACAACCAAGGTACATGCCCTTGATCGGAATCGAACCCAGGGCCCTTTAGTCCACAGGATGCTCTTTCCACTGAGCCAATCGGTTAGGGTTGCTTTGTCATATTTAGATATTAAATCTAAAAATATTTAAATTGTTAGAATATATTGTTATCTCTTATTAAAGAAATAATAACAGATTGTGTAATAGAAGCTGATTTTATTAGGTTTTCTCCAACTGTTGATCAAACTCAGTAAAATAATGTTTCCTGACCTTAATTTTTTAAGTTGTTAGAAATACAAATTTCAGCTCCCACTCCAGAACCACTGAACCAGAAACCGTGGAGGTAGAATTAACAAGCCTTCTAAGTGATTTTGATGAACATTAAAGTTTGAGAATCACTGGTTTAGATTATATATAAACTAGAAGCCCGATGCACGAAGATTCATGTAAGAATGGGCCTTCTTTTCCCTGGTTGCTGGCACTGCCTTTACTCCAGACGGAGCTGCCTCCCACCTTTTCTCCGGTCCAGAGCTGCATTTCTGCCTCCCCACGCTGGTGCATTATGAAATGACATATAGTGGCTGGTGCATTATGGAATGACATGGCCAATTGGTGCCTGTTTATGCAAATTAACCCACTGTCTTGTTGGGTTAATTTGCATACTCCTGATTGGCTGATGGGTGCCATGGAGGTAGGGTCAATTTGCATCTTTTTTATTAGTGTAGATCTTAAGTAATTGAGTATGAGTCTTAGAAAGCTATCCAAATAACATTTTTAAAATTTTTTTCATCTTAGTTTTTCCCATCACCATTTATCCCCTCTCTGCCCTCTTCCACCTCCAGACATCCCCCTTCACATCTTAACCTCATCAGATTTATCTTTTGAGACTAGACCAAACTTAGATCAGCACAAAAGGTGACCCTCATCCCTGGGAGGTCAAGTTGTTAAATATATTTCAGAAAGCTGCTCTCCATACAGAGCAAATACAGGAAGATTAGGTAATAGTAAGTGCTATGATGAAATGTTGCTATGAAATTTGTACACCAGACAGACCAAAAATAAACCAAACTATGAAGTTCTGGGAGTAAATGGAGATTGTTGCAAGAAAATATATTTATATAACTTTAGGGTTTAAAAGGAGTTTGGTGCCTTTACCAGTGAGATTTGCTAATGATCAATAGAGATTAGTAACATTTTGTCCATTTTTATAAGATTTCAATGTTTGGTATTGCACCAGTTCTTAAAAGTATTGAAAAGTGAATTTTATCCATTTGATTGGCAAATATTAAGCCTACTATTTCTTTATCAAAATAATAGTACACTGCTGTAATAAAATCTTAATCCTGAACTATGAATGTAAATTTCTAAATTTAGTTACAAAAACTGACTATTTAATGGCATTTTTTATATTTTTATGAAATAAATACCCTTTATTTTTATGACATAAATGCCCTTAAGAATTTAAAATATTTTATTATAGAAGCTTAAATTTAACCTCCAAATACACATTTTTGCTTTATTCAGTATAGAAATCTGTGTTTAAATGTTATAAAGAAAAATTCACATACTTCCCCCAACTCATAATGAATTTTATCTCATTTTGCTAATAGGAAAATGGACATCTCTCAAGAAAAAGATCATCTTCTGATTCATGGAACTCTGCTTCAGGTAGAATCAAAATTAAATTTATGAATTTTAAAATAAATTTGCATTTTAATGGCACTGTTTCTTAAAGCAAATCTTTAAGAAAAATGTTTAAGTATGCAGTTTCTTCCCAGAGGTGAATTGAGTGTCATATTAGTTTAGGGTTTAGTAATATATTCAAAAGAAATAGTCCTAGAATTTAGAATAAGTAACCAGTGATTTATCTTGACTCTTCTCCACATTCTTGAATAGTTCCTAACAGTGTGTTTCTCATATTGGTATTCATTGTTCTTCTGAATCCTTGGCTACAATTAAGAAGCATAATCTTATTCCTGGAATTGTGCACTATCTGAAGTCTTGGTGTATTAAAGCTGCTTTGTATAAGGTTGAAACTGTTGCCATGATCCACAATATTGTGTCCTGTATTTCAAATACAACGATCCCTTTTTAGTATTGAATTTCAAGGGCACTTACATGATACTAGTTTATACTTTTAATATCTGTTGGTTGACAAAATACATAACAGCAAATAGCTGCTGTTAATTCCGTTGTTCTTTTTTTTCTTTTTCTTTTTTAATTTATTTTATTGATTTTTTGCAGGGAGGAAGAGAAAGGGATAGAGAGCCAGAAACATTGATCAGCTGCCTCTTGCACACCCCCTACTGGGGATGTGCCCGCAACCAAGGTACATGCCTTTAACCGGAATTAAACCTGGGATCTTTTTGTCCACAGGCCGACGCTCTATCCACTGAGCCTAACCGGTTTCGGCAATTCAGTCATTCTTAAAATATCTTTCTCTTTTTTAAAATAAAACAGTATAAAGTTTAAAGAGTGCAGAAATTTATCAGGGGTCCTCAAACTTTTTAAAGTGGGGGCCAGATCACGGTCCCTCAGAGAGCTGGAGGGCCGGACTATATGAACTACTAATTCCTACTGTAACACCTCGGCTGCGCTCACTGCCCAAAAAACCTGGCGGGCCGGATCAGACTCCTCTGCGGGCCGCATGTGGCCCGAGGGCCGTAGTTTGAAGACTCCTGAATTTATAATAAAAAATGAAAGGCCCCAGAAATAACTGTTAATAATTTAATATGACTGCAAACTTTGAAAAACAAACTTGACAAGTTCCATACTCATAATGAAAATAGCAAACATTTATTGAGCACTTACTGTGTGCCATATTGTTCTATATTCTTTTAATTTGTTTTAGCCTCATATTTGTATAAGATGGTTACTTTTATTTAGGAACTTAAAAAATGGAGGTATAGAGACAGTTTTGAATTATCATTCTTCAGGTTTTGTGTAAAACTCTTTTATATATTCTAGAGGTGCACTACATTTTGACCAAGTGATCTCAAGTGTTAAAATTAATCTCCAGCCAAGGCTAAAATTATACTTTACCATTATTAAAGAGCTTCTAGCATCAGGAATAAGATTGAAGTTTCATATGATTTTTAAAATTTATTTAATTTTTATAACGTTGATTTTAGTGATTTAATTTTAGTGAATTTTGACATTAATAGTACAAGAACAGTAATTTCTTAGGCATGGGATTGCTCCTGCACTCAGTGTTTATAATAATAAATAAATGATCTCTTTTGCACTGAGGTGAATGGAAGAAATATTTTTAGGCTAGTTCTGCCACTATAAGAGGCTGCTAATGATGTTTATGCCACCAAATTAGTCAGCCTTTTTTTCCCTTCTGATAACGACTAAGATAAAAATTATCTTCAGTTCATGAATTTATAGATTTCCTCAGTGGTGACTGTAGTTTTATTTATATAATACCACATACTGATGTTTTTGAACACTGCCTATTTTCAGAGGCAGACTTAAGATGTTGCCTTCACTTATATTTTTATTTCTAATATGTTTGAATGTTTTTCATAATCCTCACAATTGTGGTATTGTACTCTTAATAAATATACATTTATACTTCAATTGACTGTCAACAGAATATAAAAGGTATTAGGGGATTTTTCTTTCAAACTAAATAACATGAAGAATGCTTATCTTTATCTGAATAGAGATTAATAATCTAAATGCTATATCTTGTTTATATTACTACTATTACTCAGTTGTGATGGTGCTATGCATAATCACACACAAGTTCAGGATTTCAGAAATGTTGGCAGCATAGGCATTCGGCTCTTCGGTCTTCCAGAGCCCATCCTTTGGCTGCATTGTGAGGTCCTGCTTAATCCATTGGTAGTTTATTCCATAATTTCTTAATATCTAATTCCTTATTGAGCATTTGGATTTTTCCCTTTTTTCTTTACAAACTCAATCGCTGTCTTATCTGAGTATTTTATATACTTGTTAGAGGTCCGATGCACGAAATTCATGCAGGGGCTCAGCCCTTGCAGTCGCAGCGGCGTGCCTCGGCCCTTGCAGCCCTGGCTTCATCCAGAAGGATGTCCAGAAGGTTATTTGGCTGTCCAGTCTAATTAGCATATTACGCTTTTATTATTTATAGATACATATTTGAAATATTGTAAAACATTCAGTCTGAAGATTATACAAAGGGTGCATAAAAAATCATGAACTTGACTGGCTTGGCTCAGTGGTTGAGTGTCGACCTTTGAACCTGGAGATCACAGTTTGATTCTCAGGGTATATGCCCAGATTTTGGGCTCCATCCTCAGGGTGTGTAGGAGGCAGCCAATCAGTAATTACCTCTCATCACTGATGTTTCCATCTCTTCCTTCCTCTCTGAAATCAATAAAAATATCTATTTTTATTTAAAATAAAGAATCGTGAAAATTTTGCAGTAAATCCATTGCCCTAGAGATCTTGCAAAAAGAGAGCCTACCTATAGTACCAGTTCACCCTCCTCTAATTCTATATATTAAAGCTCAAAGTAAGCTAATTTTCCCTAAACTTTGCCAACAAATACTTTTTCTTTTCTCCTGGATAAGTTTGCAGTTCCTGAACAAAGCAGGAATTTCTTCTCATTACTAGCTATAATAAATGTCTGACTTCTGTAGGAAAGTGGAACAAAACTCAAACTGGCAGGTCTGTAAGCTATCTTTCTTATAACCTTCTAAACTTAAGGTAATCAATATAAATCTGTCCCAAGTGTTCCCTTTTTCTTAGTTATTTGATTTCTTATTCTGCACTATAAGAAATCTCTAACCCTTTTTTATAGGGCATTTAAACTCAGAAAACTTAGTGGGCATGAATGATTTCTTCAGGTAATAGATATCTGTAGAAAAATTAAGCATTTGTTTAATTGATTTTTTTATTTTTATAAGATGAATTTTCCAGATTATATATTGATCAAGGTATACAAATAATTGCTTAACTCGAGGTTTTTATTTCTTTTTCTTTTTAATTTGTTAAGGATTTGGGGACATGGGGAATCTGTCCATGTGCAGAAAGAAACTTGATTTAGGGAAATTTGATTTTTGGGAATGTTAATTATATAAGTAGTGAATTTTTAATGAATGATAATTTTTTGTTGTTAATCTTTACTGGAGGATATTTTTCCATTGATTTTTAGACAGAGGGGGAGAGACAGAGAGAGAAACATCGATGTAAGAAAGACACATTGATTGGTTGCCTCCCACGTGCACCCCAACCAGGCTGAGGAACGAGCCTACAACCTAGGTATGTACCCTTGACAAGAATCAAACCACGGACCCTTCAGTCTGTGGGCCCACACTGTTCACTGAGCCATACTGAGTCTCTGAATGATGAATTTTAAGAGTGAGTTAATGAAACCACATTTTTAAGCAATAAGAAATTTTTAAAAACTGGTTAACACTAACATATGTGGTTATGAAATTGCTTCTGAATGGAACTGCTAACCCAGCTTATATTAGTTGTCTAGGGCTGCCATAATAAGTACCAAAACATAGGTGGCTTAAAACAGAAATTAATTATCTCATGGTTCTAGAAGCTAGACATCTAACGTTAAGGGTATCAGTAGGGCCATGGTCTTTCTAACAGCTCTAAGGGAATATCCTTCCTTGCCTCTTCTAGCTTCTGCTGTTTGCCTATAATCTTTGGCATTCCTTGACTTACAGATGTATCACTCCAATCACAGCATCTTCTCCCTATGTATCTTCATGTCATCTTCCCTCTGCATGTATGTCTTCATGTCCAAATTTTCCTTTTTATATGGACACCAGTCAGATTAGGACCCACCCTAATGACCTCATTCTAATTTGATTACCCCCTGTAAAAGGTCACATTCTGAGGTTCTTGGAGTTAGAACTTCTACATATCATTTTAGGAGCCACAGTTCAACCTATAACGTAGCTGAAGACTAGAGCAATACCTGGGAAAAGATAAACAATTAAATACTAGGGAGAAAGGCAAATTATTTTGTTTAATTGAGAACTTAAAATGTGTCTGCCTTCACCATATGTGTGGGGGGTTTTTTTGTTTGTTTTGTTTTGTTTTTAATATATTTTATTGATTTTTTACAGAGAGTAAGGGAGAGGGATAGAGAGCTAGAAACGTCGATGAGAAAGAAACATCGACCAGCTGCCTCCTGCACACCCCCCACCGGGATGTGCCCGCAACCAATGTACATGCCCTTGACCGGAATCGAACCTGGGACCTTTCAGTCTGCAGACCAACGCTCTACCACTGAGCCAAACTGGTTTCGGCCATATGTGTGTTTTAAAGGTCATATAAATTTAGTATAGAAGTGTTACATTTCTGGAATCAGGTAGTCCTTGGTCTAACAAAAGGGTGTATGTAACCCTTTCCTTGATACAAATACACAGTTTTTTATATTTTGGAGAGTCACACCTTTAATTCTACTTAGGTAGTAAACTTTTAATAGTTTTGGAATGAAAATAAGCATTTGTCATCAGCTTTATATTTCTTGAACTGACCAGTGTTTATCAGTTTAAAAGAAATTATAGTATTACCTCTCTTTCTTCATTCCATATATGGTGAATAATCTCAGCCTAAACTTTTAGATTGTAAACATTTGACAGGTTGTTCTATACATTGAGTAAACTTAACTAAGATAGAAAAATATGTTTTCACTAATCTAGCAAAAATTAAATTTTAGCAGGCTCTAAGCAGAATAAATTCCCTGACAAAAGAAAAAGGAACTCTGTGGACTCAGATCTGAAAAGCACAAGAGAATCTATAATGCCTAAAGCAAAAGAGTCCTTCCTTGAGAAGCGTCCTGATGGACCACATAAGAAAGAGAAATTTATAAAACACATTGCACTGAAGACACCTGGTGATGTATTGCGCTTGGAAGATATAGCCAAGGAACCGAACGAAGAAGCTGACCGCTCCACTGCAGGCTTGGCACCTTCACATTCTGGCCACCATTCTTCAAGGAATAGTGACCAAGTCCGTGTGGCAAGTACCAAAGAGACTAAGATGCAGAAACCCCACTTACCTTTACCTCAGGAAAAGTCTACAGTTAAAAAGGCTAGCAACCTTCAGAAAAATAAAACTGCTAGCTCCGTGGCATCAAAGGAGACAAAACTTTTACCTTTACTTTCCCATGACCCGAGTGCTGGTTCCTCTCGGACACCATTAAATTCTAAAAAAGATAAAGAACGTTCTTCATCTAAAGAATGTTCTGGGCATTCTACAGAGTCCTCCAAACACAAGGAACACAAAGCAAAGACTAATAAGGCTGATTCTCATGTACCTTCAGGGAAAATTTCAGGGGGCTCTTTGCATTCAGAATATGGCACTCCTACAAAGTCTCCCCCTGCTGCTTTGGAAGCTGTGCCATGTCTCCCAGCACCTTCAGATAAAGCCCCTTCAGATAAAGAGAGTTCAGGAAATTCTAATGCAGGTAGCAATGCACTGAAAAGAAAACTAAGGGGTGGTTTTGATAGTGATGAAGAAAGTTTAGGCTACAACCTAGACAGTGATGAGGAAGAGGAAACATTAAAATCCCTGGAAGAAATAATGGCCCTGAACTTCAATCGAACTACATCTACGGGAAAGCCTCCTGCTCTTTCCAAGGGGCTTGGATCTCAGTCATCAGACTATACAGTAAGTTATTCTATAACATTTATCTTTACTCCAAGAGGGAAAGATGGATTGATTATGAAAGAGGGATAGCATGTTAGAACTCTTTTAAAACCAGTATTTGTTATGAGTCATAATTGCTCTGAAACTGATAGAGTTTTTGTTTGGTTAATGGGTTTCCCATATCTTTAGTTTTATTACTGTAAATCAGTGGTCTCCAAACTTTCTTGATCACACACACTTATTAGTAAAACAATTTTTGAGCATGCACCCCAATGTATATGTATACTTATAGGTTAATACATGTATCACTATACTATGTACTTTCTAACGAATATGCAAAAAAAATTTAAAGGAAGAAGAAAAAGTATTTTCCTATAGACTTTATGTAGAAGTTACTATAGACTAAGTTCAACTGGAGTTTCTATAGAAGTTCCATGTAAATAGAAGTTCTATTATTTTCTTCCTGCACCCCAATGGATCACCTTGCACACCCCCTGCTTTGGAGACCACTGCTGTAAATGAAGGTAGAGTGTAGAATGTTGTTAATTGTGGTGTGCAATTTTATTTATAAAGTGCTTCATTCTATCTTGGGAATAAGCTGAATTAAATTCTAGTATGTCTGTAAAATTTGGTGGGGAAGGTGTTAATGTTCATGGTAACACCTAAAAATTAACAGTTTGATTCCACTAAAATAGGATTTAAAAATAAAGATAGGGTAGCTATGGAGCCTTTGGGTGTTTGCAGTCAGTTCCTAAGGCTAGCAGTTTTTTATAAGTAGTGCCTTTCCTAGTAGATGGAAAAATCAAATTGCCTGTAGCACAAAATAATAGATTTAAAGCATGATGATGAAAATTCTCTTTTAAGAAAGGTATTCTCCTGGCCCAGGTTATTGAAAGAGATAATATCTTTAGTACTCTGAATAACTTAAAACATCCCAGTTCTTCTACTAAGATATGTTATAAAGTATTCCTAAAATTTCTTCTTGTTTTAGGAACATGTTCATAGTGGAACTTATACAAATACTCTAGAGCGTCTAGTGAAGGAAATGGAAGACACACAAAGGTTAGTTAGCATCATGACTACCTTGCTAAATTTAACATGCTGTTTCAGAAATAAGGTATTCTTGTTTATAGTGTGGATCAGAGGTTCCAGCTTTTTATGGTGTACTCCATTAACATAAATTTCTTTCTGCTTATCACAACTGGTACCTAACAGCTGAAATATATATTACAGAGAGGAAGGGAAAGGGATAGAGTTAGAAACATCGATGAGAGAGAAATCAGCTACCTCCTACACACACCCTCACTGGGGATGTGCCTGCAACCAAGATACATGCCCTTGACCAGAATTGAACCCGGGACCTTTAAGTCCGCAGGCCAACACTCTATCCACCGAGTCAAACTGGTTTCAGCAGATAGCTGAAATTCTTGATCAAAAGCTTTAATAGAGCTCAGCTGGTGTGGCTCAATTGGTTGAATGTCAGCCCATTGCTTGTTCTATTCCCCGGCAAGGCACTTGCCCAGGTTTTGCATTTGATCCCCAGGAGCGGGCATGCAGGAGTCAGCCAACTGATGTTTCTATCTCTCCCTCCTTCCTCTCTCTGTAATCAATAAAAACTTCTTTTTTAAAGCATTAGAATTTTTGTGTTTTTTTATTATGATAAAATATATATAGTAACATAAAATTTACTATCTCACTTTAAAAGGTACAGTTCATCAAGTACATTTATATTGTTGTGCAACCATCACCACCATCTATCCCTAGAACTTTTTTTTTCATATCGCTAATTGAAATTCCATATCCATTAACCAATAACTCCCATCCCCTGGTATAACTATTGTTCTACTTTCTGTCTCTGAAATTGACTATATATCTCATATAAGTAGGATTATAAGCATTTGTCCTTTCATGACTGGCTTATTTCGTTAGCATATCTTTAGGATTTATCCATGTAGCATGTGTCAAAATGTCCTTCCATTGTAAGGCTGAATCTATTGTATATAGATACCATATTTTGTTCATTCATCAATGGACACTGAGGTCGCTTCTATTTTTCACTTTTAAATATTACTGCCATGAACATGGATATACAAATGTCTATTCAAGTATCCACTTTCAATTCTGGGTATATACCCAGAAGTGCAATTGCTGGATCATATGGTAATTCTATGCATAATTTTTTTAGGAACTGCCATTCTGTTTTACATAGTGGCTATACCATTTTACATTTCCACTAACAATGCACAAGGGTTCCAGTTTCTGTATATCCTTCCAAGCCTTGGTGTTTTCTGTTTGTGGTTTTCTTTTTATAATAGCCAACCTAAGGAGTATGAAGTTGTTATCTCATTGTGGTTTTTATTTGCATTTTGCTAATGAGGTTAAGCATCTTTTCATGTCCTTATTGGCATTTTTGTACTTCTTTGGAGAAATGCCTATTAAGATCCTCTACTCATTTTTTTTAATCAGATTGTTTTTGTTGTTAGCATAGGTAAAAAAAAAATATATATATATATGTGTGTGTGTGTGTGTGTGTGTGTGTGTGTGTGTGTTTTATTGATTTTTCACAGAGAGGAAGAGAGAGGGATAGAGAGTTAGAAACATCAATGAGAGAGAAACATCGATCAGCTGCCACTGGGGATGTGCCCGCAACTGGAATCAAACATGGGACTCTTCAGTCTGCAGGCTGACGCTCTAGCCACTGAGCCAAACCGGTTTTGGCGATAAAATTTTTTTAAATGTTTATGCCTGCCTAGTCCAAGTTTTGATACCAGCATAATTAGACCTGTTATTTATACACCAAGCTACTCTTGTAAGGAAAAGTTTAGTTATGACTGACACCTCCAATATGCACACACAAAGAAATAAAAAAGTTTGAGGGTAATAATAACCCCAGTGAAATTTATGTGACTAATTGCAAACTACTTTTGCTAATGAGAGACGGTAAATATGTTCCTTATTAGTTCAAAGTATATCTTTGAAATGAACTCTGAGAACTTCACTAAAAGCTCAACTGGCTTGAAGATGTTATATGTGTCTCAAACCTGATAATTAAATATCTAGATATAGGAATTGCAGTTACTTACTAGGTCAGAAGTGTTCCCCCTTCTGAGTATAATTAGAGGAATTGTTTTTATATAATTATTTAAATGTTTCATGAATTCATATTATTTGTAATGTCAAATCTGATGTTGCTTATTTAAATTGAACATGGCTCATACTAAACATAGAGATGCTAGTTTGATGTGATGATTTACTGTTTCCTGTGGTATTAGAGTAGTACATTTTACTGGTTATTTTCTGTTATATTACACTCATCTACTATGGGGCTGAAGCTGGGAACAAGGACCTCATTAAAATAGTCTTGGTGAGTAATATAAGCAAGGAAGGACTTTAGTGCTAGACTCTGACTTTGAATTCCAGCTCCTCACATTGTCAACTTGATTAAGTTAGCTTTTATGTCCTTTTCCTCATGTATAAAAAGGGTAATCATGAACTACCATATGGGGTTGTTGTGAGGATTAAAAAAAAGTCAATACATAAGGTTAGTATAGTGCCTGTCACATAGCAAGTGCTTGGTAAGAATTAGGTGGTGATGATGATGATAATAATGATGATGCCAATAATAATGACTACTGCTGCTATAGAAAGCCTAGTTAACAATATCAGCTTGTTGGTCTATTGCACATGTGTCAAACACAAGGCCCGCGGGCCAAATCCGTCCCGCCAGGCCTTGCAATGTGGCCCACACCGCGCTGTCATCACTGCACTCCGCTGCGTTTCCATCACAATGACAGTTTATGACTGTTCAGTAAACCATTTGGCCCGCGATTTAGGCTGGATTTTAGATTTTGGCCCCTTCTCTGATTGAGTTCGACACCCCTAGTCTATTGGAAGTCAAATGAGCATTAGAGATTAAACATTGAATTATTCCTTCCATTTTTTCTTCCCTTTCTCAAAGTGATTTGGACATCATTCTTGAAGTCCTAGCTTTAAAGTAACATTTAAGTATTTTATGTGATGGAATACTATTCTAGTATCATATTGTAGCTAGATAAAAGCCTAAGACCTAAAATTGATTTTTTTGTGTGTGTTTGTGTGTAATGAAAATAATATATACTATATTAAACATCATGAATTATTTGGGAGACATGATTTAATCCATAGTGTAAACAAAGTTTATCTTATAAACTATATATCTATCTCTATATATAAAAGCCTAAGCCACTGGCTGGTAGCTATGACATGCAATGACCACTGGGGGCAAATGCTCCGACCAGTAGCTATAATGCACACTGACAACCAGGGGGCAGATGCTCAACGCAGGAGCTGCCCAGCTGCGGTGACTTAGCAGTTGCGGTTCTCAGGTGACACCCATCCTGGGGTGTGTCACCCGAGAAACACCCTTCCACAATCCAGGACCCTTCGGGATGTCGGAGAGCCAGTTTCGCCTGATCCGGCAGGCCAGGCCAAGGGACCCCACTGGTGCAAGAATCCATGCACCGAGCCTCTAGTACTTAATAAGAGTTTTACTAAAGTTTATTTTTATTTTTTGGGCAAGCCATTTATTATAACATTCTTTGAATTCTCAGGCTAGATGAACTACAAAAGCAACTACAGGAAGACATTAGGCAGGGCCGAGGCATTAAATCCCCAATCAGAATTGGAGATCAAGACAGTACCGATGATGAGGATGGCCTCTTAGAAGAGCACAGGTATACCGTTTTTTCATAATATATATCCTGTTAAGTTTATACACTTTTAAGTTTTTTCTTTATAAAATAATTGGGCAATTGATGGTTATTTACTTGGTGGATAATCTCTGATGGGTTTCTAATCCATCTGTGATGGATTTGAAAGGAAAATGTTAAGGCCACGTTACATCATTTGTCTTTCCTCCTGATTATTTCTTTTCACACACATTTAGTGGCTTTGGACTAATAACTAGCAGAAAGTGAGGGGAGCAAAACACCTGTTTTCATGCCAGTCTTCTAATCTAGGATTACATTGGTCCTAAGAAAAGTTTTACGCTCAACTTTTAAATATAAATTTAAATGCAATATAACTGTTTGTTAATCAATAACTTTTTTTAATTTCAGGGAATTTCTAAAGAAATTTTCAATTACAATTGATGCTATTCCTGATCATCATCCAGGTGAAGAAATATTTAATTTACTCAATTCCGGAAAAATTTTCAATCAGTATACCTTGGATTTAAGAGACTCTGGTTTTATTGGACAAAATGCTGCAGAAAAGCTTATTCTTAAGTAAGTAGAAAAACAGACATTTTATTTTTTCACATATAAAAATAACTCGAAGATTCTGACTATTGTAACCTTCTAAAAGATTAATTTCTGTTAATGACCTATCCAGTTTCTTAATTCTCTTCCTTACTACAATTACTTCCTTATTGCCCTTTGTATTTTATTATTTAATTACTAAGGCCTGGTGCATGAAAATTCGTGCACTGATGGGGGAGGGGAAGGGGTCCCTCAGACCAGCCTACACCCTATTGCAGTCCAGGAGCCCTTGGGATGTCCCACTGACAGCTTAGGTCCACTCCCCATGGCCTCCCTCTACAGGAGGTGACTGGAGGGCCAATCAGGGCTGTGCAGGCGATGAGTGGCCAGTCCTGCCCCCCATTGTGCCACCACTGCCAGTAGCCTCCCCCTGTGTGAGGCAACCCCGACCCCAGCGGGCCTGAGGAGAGCGAGCTGCCAGCCCTGCCCTGAATCACCCCACTGGTGCCACCATCCATGGCTTCCCTCATCAGGCAGGCAATCAGGTGATGATGCCAGTCCCTGTTTCCCCCTCCCTCTGCCTGCTGGCACGTGCCTTGGCTGGCCTGGCGCCACCTGCTTGCCAGCCCCGCAGGGCGAGGGAGGGGGCACTCACCAGTCATTCCATTGTTTGGTCAGTTTGCATATTACATTTTTATTATACGAGGGTAGGACACAGTATAATATAGTCATTGGGCACTCACCGGTCATTCCATTGTTTGATCAGTTTGCATATTACACTTTTATTATATAGGAGGATAGGACACAGTATAATATAGTCATTTTGCACATCACATGCCTTTATTAGTTAGGATAAGATCCTCTTATATAATAAAGAGCTAATATGCTAATTAGACCGGTCAGCAGAATGACCAGTGTGAGGGGAGTGGAGCAAGGAGGGCTCAGAGGCAGCCAAGGCAGCTGGGGCTGCGAAGGCCTACCCTTACATGAATTTCGTGCATCGGGCCTATAGTCAGTATATAACAACAGTGACTATTAAAATAATAGGGGCTTCATGGGCACGGACAAGGGCTCAATGAGAGCCTGGGGCTGGAGGCAGGGGAGGACCTGGAGGGCTCAAGGGGAAATAAGAGGACATAAGTAATATTTTCAACAATAAAGAATTATTTTTGAAACATTAACAGGGGCTTAAAAAAATTTTTTTTTTATATGAAAGAATTCAAAGATAGGATGTCCAAAACTGGAGTTTCACCATATAATCTTTCTTCTTCACCATCCTTTGCAACTAGTTTCGTTAGGTGTTCCTGGAGCTCCAGCCTTTGCATTCAATTTTTCGGAAATCACACACAACATTTCTAGTTATGGTTAGTTGGATAGAGCTTAGTCAACATGACCATACCTACCTATAGGGAAGGCTGGGAATGATTTTTATTTCAGGCAGCCAGTGTGCCCAGCTAAAAATCAGAGTTTGGATACCAAGAGGAGAGGCAAGGATACATATTGGGATAGGCAATTTGCAGTCTCTATTACCATGCTTTTCTCTCGAATTACCACAAAGCTAATTTCTCTCAGTGCATGATATCTCAGATCCAGAGAGATCGCATTAATTCTGGTGCTGAGTTTTATGAAAGTACAAACCCAAGCTAGCAAAAGCAGATCATGTCCTGAGACTTGATAGACCTTTCCTGTTGATAAACACTGCCAGCTAATGTAGATCTATCCAATAAATAAATCTAGAGCCAAGCCAACAGATTGGATCAGTTTTAGGCCATCAATTGAATATGTTTTATAAATAATCTAACCATTGTAGTGGAATCTACCCAAGGATGGACTTAAGGATGGTTTGCTTGCTCAGTTCCCTGATTATGTCAGATATGATGATAGAAGTTTCTTGTCGACAGTCATATTGAGTCTACTTTATTTTTTTCAGATCAGGAAAAACCGATCAGATTTTTTTGACGACACAAGGCTTTCTTACTTCTGCTTATCACTATGTCCAGTGTCCTGTACCTGTGTTAAAGTGGTTGTTTCGGGTAAGAAAAATGTTTGAGGACTATTGCTTCCAACTGTATCTCCTAGTCAAAAGCAAACTTTTAAAATATAATCTTATTTGAACACTAGGGGCCCAGTGCACAAATTTGTGCACCTTAAAAGGAGCTATGGGCCGAGAGGCTTCGGTGAACACAGGGGTGGGTCTCGGCCCATCTTCTGTGACCCCTCCCAATCCCTTTTACCACAGTCCTCACTGGCAGCCCCACTCCCGCTACCACAGCTCCCATGCACTGACAGTGACGGCCCCTCTCACACCCGCTGACTATGGCATGGAGTGATTGGGGCCAGCGCCAGCAGCAAGTGAGAGTGGGGCCAGTACATCAGTGAGTTTGAATAGTGGCTGCTGCCCCAATTGCCCCTCAGGAGCAGAGGGAGGGGGAGAAGCCCTCATGGGTAATCATTGCCGGCAGCTGCCATTTGCACTTGCTGATGGCACCAAATGATCAGACTGGCACTTAGCACTGGCAGCGGTGCAAGTGCTGGGTGGGACCACAGCATGCAGGAATAAAGTATTTTCAGTAACCACCCAGAGGCTTGCCCTGATGACAGTGATTGGTGCCCTCTCTTGGTCTAGTGCCCCTGCTCACCTGCTCCACCATCCTGCCCCGGCCAACGCCTGCCATGTTTCGTACACGCCCCGAGGTAGTCAGTGCACATCATAGTGATCAGTTGTTCAGTGGTTCCGGTTGTTCGGCCGATCGGTCTATTTACATATTAACCTTTATTATATAGGATTACTAGAGAAAAAAACTACTGTAACACATCAAATCCATAATTTTAGAATGAGGCAAAAGAATCAATATAGCTCTAACCAGTTTGTCTCAGTGGATAGAGCATCAGCCTGTGGACTGAAGGGTTGCAGGTTCTATTCTGGTCAAGGGCATGTACCTTAGTTGCGGGGACATCCCCAGTAAGGGGTTTGCGGGAGGCAGCTGACCGATGTTTCTCTCTCATCAATGTTTCTAACTCTCTATTCTTCTCCGTTCGTCTCTGTAAAAATAAATAAAATATATATTTAAAAAAAGAATCCATCTAAAAAGATTATAAAGAAAATACTAATGCAGGTAATGTGTAGGATAGTCAATAAAATTGTTCCTGGGACATACATTACTAAATCACTGTTATACTTAGTTTCAGAAAAATCTTCTAATGCTTACGTACCTGGGGGTATTTGCCCCATTTTTATAGAGATGCCTGCATACATTTTTAGGATTTGACTTGACTAATCTTTCCCCATTCATTTCTTTTTCATGTAAATCAAATGGAATGTTTCTCCTCATTCATATCTAACTATTAAATCCACCTCAGATAATTATCTTAAATTTTGTATTATCTATATGGTAACTTTATAAATATCTAGTGATATCAGAGAACACTATGATATATGAAGTGAGAAGTGGGACTCAAAAGTTATTATTTTTATAGTTTCAAATGTTGTATTTGTCTTATTATAAAAGAAGGTTTTAAAAATAACACGTGAGAATGGAAAATGCCCTGACTTCAGAATGAGACCTGGATTTCAATTCCAGCTGCTCATGTATTACGCTGGGTAGAGTATTTAATCTCTCCGAGCCTGTTTGCTCCTGTGTGTGATGTATGACCACTTCCTAAGGTTTTTATAAGTATTCAAAGAAATGCACATAAAACACCTGTTGTATATGTGGCTGGCAAATAGTAAATGCTTATGTTTTCTTTCTTCTCCTTAATACTCTGTCATTCATCTACTTAGATGATGTCAGTTCATACAGACTGTATTGTGTCCGTGCAGATTTTAAGTACATTGATGGAAATAACAATTAGAAATGGTGAGTATATAATGGTAATTAGCAGTATGAATTATTGGTTGATATGTGAATGGTCTTTTTTGTATTGTTGAAAATTAGTAGGATATTTGGGAATATAGAATAAAAATTATTTTTGTAATCTAAAGTCTTTAATAATGAAACGCCACCAAAAATGAGTATCTGCATTTTTCTAGTTGTATAAGATGTTGCAAGTGGCAGCCCTTACCTAATATTTACCAAGTCATGGCTTACTGTGCTAGGTAAGTAGAAATAGTTGCAAGCTTATTTATTTAGTCAATTAACTTTAATTGGCTCTTGGTGAGCCACAGTATTATACTGATTGTGCACTAAAGCAATTGATAGAGTCTACTGCAAAATTGACAGTTGCTTTTTTAAACCTTTGCGATCTCTTATAATGAAACAAGCATTGTGATCTAGCTGTCTTTCTTGTTTTGAGGATTGTGACACATAGGCACTGGTGATGGTAAAATCACCCTGTGCGAATAGTAATTGGTATTTTACCATTGTTATTTCTGTCTTTTCAAAATGTATTGCTTCCTCCTGAGGTACACCCTTTTATCCATCCTCTCTCAGATACTTTGTTCATAAATGTCATTTCTTTCATATTTATTTGAAATTTTGTAATTTTTATATGATCATTCTATACAACTATATTGTTAACATATCATTACCAGTTGTCATATAAAATCACTATAATAATCCATGTTTCACATGCAGACTATCTTGCAACTGTGAGTTTGTGAACTCAGATAAAATATTTTCTTCTATTAGATACCTTCAGTGATTCACCAGTTTGGCCTTGGATCCCATCATTGTCTGATATAGCAGCTGTGTTTTTCAATATGGGAATTGATTTTAGATTTTTGTTTCCTCTGGAGAAACTTCAGCCAGACTTTAATGAAGACAATCTAGTGTAAGTTTTCTCTTCATAATTAATGCCAAAAACATTCTTTTAAACAATTTTTATATAAGAATAGTTAATAGTCATTCTTTTAATAATTTTAATATCCGTTCTTGATTTTTTTTAAAAATCTTTTAAAGTTCAAATGGATCTTGAATTAGATACATTAACCTCTATCTTCATCTAAAGCCATCATGTTTAACAAGGGAAAAATAGAAACTTTTTTAAAATTCAAAAACATAGTAATAATATTTTACCTGTTTTCTGTTTTGCTCTCACTTTGTTCTAGCCAAAATATCTGCTTGTGCTTTCTATACATTAGCCATTATTGCATTAGTTCTTCTTCAGACTGACCCCTTAGTTCCATCCTCAGTGTTTCTCTGTCTTACTTACTGAAACACTGTTTAAAAGACAGTCCATCTATTGGGGGCAGATTATGGTACGTTAATAATAATCATCACAACTACTAAAACATATTGCTTAGTATGTGCAAAACATGGTTCTAAGGCTTAATATGTAGTATTTTATTTAATAATCACTACAACTATTAGTATTTTCATTCCCATTTACAGGTAAGTCAGGCATAGAAACATATTAAGTAACTTGCCTAAGGTGTATAGCTAGAAAGGGAAACAGGACTACCAAGCAGATATTTAAAAAATAAAAAGTTCTGCCGAAACCGGTTTGGCTCAATGGATAGAGCGTCGGCTTGGAGACTGAAAGGTCCCGGGTTCGATTCCGGTCAAGGGCATGTGCCTTGGTTGCAGGCATATCCCCAGTCGGGGGTGTGCAAGAGGCAGCTGATCGATGACTCTCTCTCATCGATGTTTCTAACTCTCTATCTCTCTCCCTTCCTCTCTGTACAAAATCAATAAAATATTTTTTTTTTAAAGTTTAAAAAAATAAATAAATAAAAATAAAAAAGTTCTTCAGATATGCAAGCATCTCCATGATATATATTAAGTGAAAAAGGAGATGTGCATAACAGAGTAGTATATAATATGTTAACATTGGTATTACAGGTGTGTGTGTGTGGTGGGGAATACTCATTTATTTGTATATGCATAAAACACTTGTGGAAAAAAAAGGACTAAAAGTAGAAGTGATGGTTTTATACTCTAGACTGGGAGTATAATTCTTCACAGCATACTGTATCTGGATACCTCTTGACTTTTTAATCAGATTAAACAAGGAAATATCTTTTTTTAAATCACCTAAGTGTATGCTTTTTATTGATTTAAGAGAAAGAGAAGGAAACATCAATCAATTGCCTCAATACATGCCCTGCCAGGGATGGAACCCTCAACCTAGGCATATGCTCTGACCAGAAATCAAAGCCACAACCTTTTGATGAACAGGATCAAACTGAGCTACCCAGCCAGATCTTACCTATCTTTTGAAGGCCAAGTTCATGTGTCTCCTCTTCACTTACTTCAATGGGGAGGCTTACAGTTGTTTCTTTATATTGCTGTGGCAGTTTCTTTAAGTCATAGGAGGCTTTTAAATATTAAGAGTTCTTTTTGTAGTCAGAGCCATCATCTACCTAACTCTCTGATACCAAAAGTAATGAGGATAGTGCCTTATAATAAGTAGTTGTTCAAGGAAAAATTTAATGCATACAGATAGGAATCAAATTAGTATTTACCTGGAGTGAGAGAAAGTGGATTGACTTGCATCTGACAAGAAGGGACTTTTATTGTAGGAGTAATGGAAATGTCCTGTTTCTTGATTTGGATGGTTGTTACACTAGTATATATTTATCAAAACTTAAAATGGGCATATTCCCCTTATTGAATATAAGTTATGCCTCAATATAATATACATTTTTTATGTTATATTTCTTATTATTGTACCTAATTTCGTTTTTGCTTTATTCATTTTCCATAGTTCTGAAACACAAATGACATTGGGGGGAAAAGGAAGTGAAGATTCATCTTGTAAGCCGATTTTTTCAACTCTTCCTGAAACCAACATTTTAAATGTGGTTAAGGTAGGTAAAACACTTATGTGTGTCTGACTCAGAGCCGGAACCATTAATTTTGTGGATAATGGTTTTAAAACAAAATCACTAGTGTTTTACCAGGTGATTTCCAGTCTCTGAAATTTCTTAGCAATAACCTTTGTTTTAAAGATAATTTTTGCTGTTTTTATTTTAGTTTTTAATATTAGGAGTGAAAGAGATCTTTAGATCAGAGTATATATTTAACATAGTCCTAGGAATACTTTACCAAGAACCTTTTTGAAACTAATATCTTTAAACCAATAATTTTTTTAGAATTCAGATGTATGAAGAAAATTTACAATATAGCTCAGTGACTAAGAATGATATTACACCAAATCAATGATATTACACTATTAAGAAAATCTTGAGCCCTAGCTGGTTCAGCAGACTGAAGTGTCCCAGGTTCAATTCCGGTCAAGGGCACATGCCCGGCTTGCAGGCTCAATCCCCAGTAGGGGGCGTGCAGGAGGCAGCTAATCAATGATTCTCTGTCATTGTTATCTCTTGCTCCCTCTCCCTTCCTCTCTGAAATCAATAAAAACATATGTAAAAAAAAGAAAAAGGAAAATCTTGAAAATGAGAAAATGTGGAAGAAAATACTTAATCCTATCACCTAATTCAACTAACATGGGTAATTTTTTTCCTAGGCAACTGATGTTTTGTTTTCTACGCAATTCTCTTTTGCATTTTTTATTTAAAAGTTGTTATTTTAAACTATTTAAGTAAAATTTATCTCAAGTAGCTTTTTCTCTGCATTTTTATCAAAGTTTCTAGGCTTATGTACATCAATACATCCAGAAGGTTACCAAGATCACGAAATAATGTTGCTGATTTTAATGTTATTTAAAATGAGTTTGGAAAAACAGCTAAAGCAGATTCCTCTAGTGGATTTTCAAAGTCTCCTGATAAACCTGATGAAAAACATCAGAGATTGGAACACAAAGGTAATTATTTAAAAGTTTAGTATTGGTTTTCTTGTGTAACATCAAAATTAGACTTTCACAGAGCATGCAGAACAGTTTCTAAGCTCAGTTAAGATCTTGGGCAGGTCCTAGCTGGTTTGGCTCAGTGGATAGAGCATTGGCCTGTGAACTGAAAAGTCCCAGGTTCGATTCCGGTCAAGGGCATGTATCTTTTTTTTTTTCTTTTTTTTCTTTTCTTTTTTTAATATATATTTTCATTGATTTTTTACAGAGAGGAAGAAAGAGGGATAGAGAGTTAGAAACATCAATGAGAGAGAATCATCGATCAGCTGTCTCTTGCACACCCCCTACTGGGGATATGCCCGCAACCAAGGTACATGCCCTTGACTGGAATCGAACCTGGGACCTTTCAGTCCACAGGCCAACACTCTATCCACTGAGCCAAACCAGTTTTGGCAAGGACATGTATTAGGTATCTTGGTTGCAGCACATCCCCAATAGGAGGTATGCAGGAGGCAGCTGATTGATGTTTCTCTCCCATGGAGGTTTCTGACTCTATCCCTCTCCCTTACTCTCTGTAAAAAAATCAATAAAATATATATTTCTTTTAAAAAGATCTTGGGCAAATGAAAAATAAACTAAGGAAGGGACTGTCTTTGCTGAACTGTATTATTTAGTTATAACTGAATCATCTCTAAAACTATTTTTTACACACATACACCAAATGTGTTTATTGGGGAATTAATATAGATGCTAGAGATACATCTGTTAAAAAAGACAAAGCTCTTAACCTCATGGTAGTTTTACCCTAGTCAGGGCGTTATATAATGTAGAAAGTTGCCCTCGCTGGTTTGGCTCCGTGGATAGTGTTGGCCTGCGGACTGAAGGGTTTCGGGCTCAGTTCTAATCAAGGGCACATGCAGGAAGCAGCTGATCAGTGATTTTCTCTCATGTTGATGTCTATTTCTCCCTCTCCCTTCCTCTGAAATCATAAAGAAATATTTAAAAAATAAATAAAACGTAAATGTAGAATATAATATGTCAAGTTATAATAGGGTTACAAATAAAAATAAAGCAAGACATGAGTATAGAGAATAGCAAGACAGTCAAGGAATGCCTTTCTAGAGTGACCTTTGAGCAGAGACCGAAAAGAAATGATGGAGTGAGTTATACATAACAAGAATATAAGTTGAACTTCTGCAGCCATATTGAGGCTAAACATGTATAACTTTTTTAGACTTAAAAATTATGTTTTTCAAGCTTTTCGGTGAAAAATTTCAAAGAGTAAAAATAGAATAAAGTGTAATGAACCCCTACCTACCTATCACCCAGCTTTCTTATTAAGACATTATCTTGTCTCATCTGTAATCCCCCCTCCCCCATATTTCTTTACCCTACTCAGGGATTATTTTGAAGCAGTTTTGTTAGATTATAAATACTGGAATAGCGAAGGATCCTTAAAATGCAAGGAATCTCGGTCCAGGAAGATACACGGTCTCTTACAACTCTCATTGTACACCTTTGGGAACTGGTATTTGTATTCAAATCACTTTATTCTTCCAAGAAGGAATATTTAAGTACACATAGATAGGCATCTGTTCAGACTGTTCTAGAGTTTAAGATAAAATTGAATCTGTGTACTATGTACATTTTAGCAAGTACTAGATTCCATGCTGTTTATAAAAATGAGTGCTCTTTTCATAATAATGCTTCCACTATGGCAAGATCATTATAGATGATCTGTTAGATATTTGATTCCACTGAACTGTTTGAAAAATCTTATTCTTTGTTTTCAGATGCCTGAACTCTGTTTGGCCATTAATGAACTCTCCAGTCATCCCCACAACCTTCTGTGGTTGGTACAGCTGGTCCCTAACTGGACATCCCATGGAAGGTATTGAAAAGTGAGAATTAAACATTTAAAAATGTATAGTGTTGTCTAGCCGATGTGGCTCAGCAGTTGAGCATCGACCTATGAACCAAGAGATCACGGTTCCATTCCCAGTCAGGGGAATTGCCTTGGTTTCGGGCTCACCCCCAGTTGAAGGTGTGTAGGAGGCAGCCAATCAATGATTCTCATTGATGTGTGTGTGTGTGTCTCTCTCTTTCCCTCTCCCTTCCTCTCTGAAATCAATAAAAATGTATTTTAAAATGTATAATGTTTACATTAACAAAATGTTTTGGGGACCTTTATTTCCTTTTATCATACCTTAAGTGTTAGATCTGAGTCTTTTATTTCATATTTAGCCCTGGGAAAATGCATTGACAGCTTGATTCTGACACTAAGGCAACTCAACTTTATATACAAATATTTTATATGAAACGTTTACTATTCTATTTAAGCTTATATGTTAGCAGGACTAGAAGAACTTTTGGCTCATTCATCTGCTTCTCAAATAGTATTGATTAAAATACATTCTAAAATTGTAATTTCAGGCAACTGAGACAGTGCCTCAGCCTAGTGATTATTTCAAAGCTTTTGGATGAGAAATGTGAAGATATCCCTAACGCCAATAATCTGCAGGTATAAATAACATTTTTGTATTCCTAGTAAATGGAAGAAGTTGTAAAGTGTAAGGAAAATTGATGGATCCTTAGTCAAAAGTCCTGGGATTAAATCTCAATTCTCAGACATAATACTCTGTTTCCCCGAAAATAAGACAGTGTCTTATATTAATTTTTGCTCCCAAAGATGCACTAGGTCTTATTTTCAGGGGATGTCTTATTTTTCCATGAAGAAGAATACGGTACACATTTATTGTTAAATGAAAATAAAGGAAATTTATTACCTGTATACGGTAGTACGGTAGTTGTCAACACAAACCAGACAAACTGTGAATCCTACAGTATCAAGAATTTACTCATTTATTCAATGACAATCATGTCATCATCTTCTGGAACATCATCATAACAATACAATCCCTGAATTTCCTGGTGAATTTCTTGTGACTCCATTTCTTTCAGAATCAGTGGACCAAATCTCTCATGTTTAGTCTAGGCCCTTATTTTCGGGGGGATGCCTTATATTTCACTCAGAAGGAAACCTGTAAGTAGGTCTTATTTTTGGACGATGTCTTATTTTCGGGGAAACACGGTACTATTTATGTAATCTTTAGGATGATACTTAATGAGATTTCGTTTCTTCATTTGTGAAATGGAGATAGTATCACACCCTCTACTATCTCCATAGGATTGTTGTGGACATTTAGATCAGCATTCACCAACCTTTTGAACCTCATGGAACACCACAGACCACTGGTTGGCGATCACTAATTTAGATGAAGTAGTATATAAAATCTGCTAGGAAAACCATAATGTGCTATATATGATGTCATTTATTAAATTAACTCGTCAAGGTTAGCAATTTTATCACAAGATTAGAAATTGCAAAACTCTTGTACATTAACTGCATCTTATACCTGTTTTAATATTAGTCTTTAAATTGTAGAGCTTAAATGTTGTTGCCCTTCATTCAGTGCCCATATACACATAGATACCCGAGTGTGTATAAACATGTCCTAGGCAAGTTCTACTCTGAGAAGTCCTGAAGGCTTTTTTCAAACATTAATAGTAATAATGGGACTACTCGTAGTTATATTTGAAAAGTCAACATAGAACCAGATTGAGGTGTAGTGCTCTTGTGTGACTTGCAGTTTGGTACAAGATAATCTGAAGGGGGGGGATGAATTACAGACTCTGCCCTTGGAAACATAACCTAAGTCATTGAAACAAACAAACGAAAACAACGGTTGTGGTACAGTGTAGTAAGAGCGGTGATAGAAGAGTGCACAGGTGCTATGGGACAGAGAGATTGAAACAACTAGATGCATTGGTGGAGTTGAGGTAGATTTGATTCCAGATTACCTGGGGACCACTTCTGAGTCACCAGGGTCATTATCAAATATTTCTCAGTCTTTTCAGTGATATTTACTGCTATCAAAAGGGAATCCTTTAAAAAATTCAGTGACTTCTACTCATAGATTCAATTTTGCTGACTTTCAAATAATTTCACAGAAAATACACTCTCTTTGATCTCTATTATAATGCCATTTGGTCTCCTCCTTAAGCTTTTATCCTCAATTACAAGTACTAATCTTTAAAATCCCTTTTAGGCAATTGAGGACTTTAAAATAGAAGGGAAATTGGTATCAGTTAAAGGGCCAAAATTAGAGAAGTCAAAATGAATGGAGGATACACTAAAAAAAAAAAAAAAAAAAAAAAAAAAAAGCCTGAGAAAGAATAATTGTATTGCTCAATATTACTCAATGTCTTTCTTTTGATAGATATCAGTCCTACATCGGTATCTTGTACAAATGAAGCCTTCTGATTTATTGAAGAAAATGGTCTTGAAGAAAAGGGCTGAACAACCAAATGACACCATTGATGACAGTCTTCATTTGGAACTTGAAAAGCAGGTATCTGAAGTTAATCATCTCAAAAAGAATACATATGAGCATGGCTGATGCCACCTTCCTAACCATAGACTGACACAGCATAGGCATTTAGAGAGTACTATAAAGTGCATGTTACTGTCATTCAGTAACATTCTTCAGTAAAATTCTTCAGTAAACTTGAGAGTTGTAATCGAGGTTAAAAAAAGGGGGGGGGGATGATTATTGGTAATTTAGCACTGGGAGTATTTTTTTTTGTAGCCCTTTACTTGGGCAGTTGTGAGGTAAAATGCACTTGTGTTAGAAATCAGAAAGCCTGGGTTAATTGCATGGCTTTTTCGTACTTACTGACTCAATTTACTTTAGCAAATCCTTAATCCTTCCTGGGCAGCTTTCCCAGTGTGTAAACTAGAGTGATATCTATGCTAGCCAATTTCATGGGTGTTCATTTTATTCATTTCTCTAATAGGCATATTACCTGACCTACATTCTTCTTCATTTAGTTGGTGAAGTTAGTTGTTCCCATACTTTTCCTTCTGATCAACGGGTAAGTAGTTTTAAATAGTTTTTGTTTTTAATAAATGTCACTATTGATGGAATGAATGAATGAACATTCTTTATTAATTGTATTAAACTAATTGGGATGACATTGGTTAATGAGATGTTTTGCCCAGCTGGTGTGGCTCAGAGGTTGAGCATCAACACATGAACCAAGAAGTTACAGTTTTGATCCCCAGTCAGGGCCTCATGCCCAGGTGTTGGGCTCGATTCCCAGTAGGGAGCGTGAAAGAGGCAGCGGTAGATGTTTCTCTCTCATCGATGTTCCTAGCTCTCCCTCTCCCTCTCCAAATCAATAAAAACATTTTTTAAAAGGATTATATGTTTTAAGTGTACAGTTCTATAATACATTATCTGTATATTGCATTGTGTGTTCACCAAAGTCAAATCATCTGTCACCACATATTTGACCCTCTTCACATACCTCCCTCCACCTCCATTTTCCTCTGGAAACCTGTTGTCTGTCTCTGAGTTTTTGTTTGTTTTGTTTGTCCATTTGTTGCTTTGTGTTTTATATCTCCATGAGTGAAATCATATGTTTCTTTTTCTGTGTGACTTGCTTAGTATGATTCTCTCAAGATCCATCCATGTTGTCCCAAATAGCAGTATTTCATCTTTTCTTATGGCTGAGTAGTATTCCATTGTATATGTGTACCACATCTTTATCCAGTCATTCATCGAAGGACACTTAGGTTGTTCCCATGTCTTGGCCACCATGTGAACATAGGAATTCATATATCTTTACAAGTGTTTTCAGATTTTTTGGGTAGATACCCAAAAGAGTGATTGCTCAGTCATATGTTAGTTCTGTTCTACTTTGGGGAGGAGTGGGGGCAAAGAAACCTCCATACTGTTCCCATGTACCAATTTATGAAAATTCTTTATATAGGAGAAAATTTAATAAAAGTTAACTTTGGATTTGCTGTATAACCATGATTTTCTTTTTTTATTTACTTATTTTTATTTTTTGTATTTTATTGATTTTAACAGAGAGAAAGGGAGAGGAATAGAGAGCTAGAAACATTAATGAGAGAGAAACACCAATCAGCTGCCGCCTGCACACCCCCCACTGGGGATGTGCCTGCAACCAAGGTACATGCCCTTGACTAGAATCGAACCTGGGATCCCTCAGTCCACAGGCCAATGCTCTATCCACCGAGCCAAACCAGTCAGGGCTGTATAACAGTGATTTTCAACCTTTTTCATTTCATGGCACATATAGACTAATTAATAAAATTCTGAGGCACACCAAAATATATATATTTTTGCCAGCCTAACAAAACAATGGGTACAATTTTGATTAATTCCCATTGGATGGCTATTACTGTGTTTGATATTGTCACTTTTTTTAAATTTGATAATCTAAGGGAAAGGGGTCAGTGCCCTTAAGTAGGCAGGTATCGCATGTTTTAAAAATTCCTATGGTTGAAAAAGCACTGCTTTAAGATATTAGCACTTCTGTCTAAAAACTTTAAAACTTTTATTGATAAATATTATATTTTTGTGATTACACATAGTATTAACATGGATATGCTTATTCATACATCTCTGCCAACCTATGTAAGCATTTCTGCAGGGGAAATTCCTAAAAGTAGAATTGCTAGATCAAAGGTTATAAATTTTTCAAATTTTAATTATTTAAAATAGCTATTATCACACTTCCCTCCTAAAAAGTAACCATTCAGCCCTGGCTGGTATGGCCCAGGTGGTTGGGCTTCATCCCATGCACCAAAAGGTGGCCAGTTCAATTCCTAGTCAGCGCACATGCAGGGGTTTGGGGCTCCATCCCCAGTTGTGGGGTGTGCGGCAGGCTGTCGATTGATGTCTTGCTTTCACATCAATGTTTCCCTCTCCCTCTTTAAAGGAGAAGGAGAGAGAGAGAGAGAGAGAGGGAGGGAGGGGGGGAGAGAGAGAGAGAGAGAGAGAGAGGGAGAGAGAGAGGGAGAGGGAGAGGGAGAGGGAGAAACATCAATGATGAGAGCCATCAGTTGGCTGCCTCCTGCACACCCCACACTGGGAATCGAGCCTGCAGCCCCTGCATGCACCCTGACTGGTAATTGAACCTCAACCTCCTGGTTCACAAGTCGACTCAACCACTGAGCTGTGCCAGCCAGTCAAAATAAAAACCTTTTTTAAAGTGTCTATTTGCGCCGAAACCGGTTTGGCTCAATGGATAGAGCGTCAGCTTGGGGACTGAAAGGTCCCGGGTTCGATTCCGGTCAAGGGCATGTACCTTGGTTGCGGGCATATCCCCAGTAGGGGGTGTGCAAGAGGCAGCTGATCGATGACTCTCTCTCATCGATGTTTCTAACTCTCTCCCTTCCTCTCTGTACAAAATCAATAAAATATATTTTAAAAAATTTTAAAAAAAATTAAAAAAAATAAAGTGTCTATTTGCATTCTTACCTTAGTATATTCAACCTAAGTATATGTATGAGAGTGACTGTTTTAGACTATATACTTCTAAAACTTGAAAGACATTTAATTTTTCTTTTTTGCTCAACCCTTTTCTCTCCCCCCTGTCCCCCTACTCCCCCCCCCCCCCCCCCCGCCCCCAACCGCTGCAACAACCTTGCCCATCAGAGCACCCCTGCCTGCGCTCTATGAGTCTTTATTTTGCTTGGTAGTTTGTTTATTAACTTCTTCATATGGTACTCGTCTTTCTCTGACTGGCTTATTTCACTTAATATAATGTTCTCTAGGTCATCCATGCTGTCTCCATGGTAAAGTTTTCTTCCTTTTTATGGTCCAGTAGTATGGTATACTGTGTAAATGTACTACAGCTGTTTTATCCCCTCATCTACTGATGGACACTCGGGCTGCTTCCAAATCTTGGCCATTGTAAAGAATGCTGCAATGAGTGCTAGCTGGTTTAGCTCAGGGGATAGAGCATCGGCCTGCGGACTGAAGGGTCCTGGGTTCGATTTTGGTCAAGGGCACATGCCCAGGTTGTGGGCTTGGTCCCCAGTAGGGGGCATACAGGAGACGGTCGGTCAATGATTTCCTCTCATCATTGATGTTTGTATCTCTCTCTCACTTCCTCTCTGAAATCAATAAAAAGTGCTGCAATGATCATAGGGGTGCATGTATTTTTTTAAATTAGTGTTTCCAGTGTTTTTTTTTCAGATAAATTCCCATAAGTTGAATCACTGGGTGATAAGCAGATCCATTTTTAATTTTAAGGTAATTCCATAATGCTTTCCATAGTGGTTGCACCAATCTATTCCCACCAACAGTGCACAAGGGTTCCCTTTCTCCGCATCCTCACCAACACTTGTTTATTGCTTTATTCATGAAAGCCATTCTGACAGGTGTGAGGTGATAACTCATTGTGGTAAAACAATTTTTCAAGAAACTAGTAAAATAATTTATAGAGAAAAATAAGTTAGCTGCTACTTGAATATTTCATGAAAAAATGTGTTGAAGGACTTTTAACACATTACAGCACAATCTGAGCTCTGGGATTAATTTCCATTAATGTGCTTCAATATGTAGCAAAATAACTCATTTATTTTTGTGTATATCTTTTTTTAAATATATTTTTATTGATTTCAGAGAAGAAAGGAGAGGGAGAGAGAGATAGAAACATCAATGATGAAAGAGAATCATTGATCAGCTGCCTTTTGCACATCTCACACTGGGGATCAAGCTTGCAACCCAGGAATGTGCCCTGACCAGGAATTGAACTGTGACCTCCAGTTTCATAGGTTAGCACTGAGCCACACTGGCCAGGCTATTATTGTGTATATCTTTTTACATTAACTAGCAATAAACCATAACAGTCTTATTGTGGCAGTTATTACTCTCATACAACTTGTGTTGGATGGTTAAATCAGAAATTGCTAACTGGAGAATGGTAAATTTTTAAATGCCTTTGAGTTTTAATAATTTTTAATGCTTCAGAGTTGTTTTCATTTCTTGCATTTGTTTTGCACAGAAACACTTTGTGCACCTCTGTGGGGCTTTGGAAAAGCATGTTAAGTGTGATATTAGGGAAGATGCAAGACTGTTTTATAGAACTAAGGTAAGTGTGCATTTCATTTTTTTACATGTTTTTTTATTTGTTTAACATTGGTTACATCAATATTTGAGGAAGAAATTTTACTATGCTTTCTAGTCTAAAATTTCTGACAGATAAGGAGAAAGATTCTTCTACTAATGAAACAAGTTAAGATCTTTGTGTTTAAGTAGACTTAAAGGATTAAAGCATTGTTTAAGTAAATATATAAGCTTTAAAATGGTGGTTATAAAACTTTGTTTTGTTCATAGAGAATAAATAAGGTAGGTGTTATTCTTTGAATATTCCATCTGAGAATGTGTTGAAAGAAGGACTCTTCTGCTGAAACTGGTTTGGCTCAGTGGATAAAGCGACCGTCTGCGGACTGAAGGGTCCCAGGTTTGATTCTGGTCAAGGGCATGTACCTTGGTTACGGGCACATCCCCAGTGGGGGGTGTGCAGGAGGCAGCTGGCCGATGTTTCTCTCTCATGGACATTTCTAGCTCTTTATCCCTCTCCCTCTCTGTGGAAAATCAATAAAATATATTTTTTAAAAAGAAGAAGGAGGACTCTTCAAATTTCTCAGTTCTATACATCACCCAGTCTGAGCTCTAGGAAGGAAATGATTTAGCAGTAAGCTTCCTAAGCTTTTTCCTTAAAGGTTTGGTATATTCAAAGAGTAAAAAAGCTAAGTATATGAGTATAGAGTTAGGTAAGCAACTTTAGTATTAATAAAATGATTTGGCCCTAGCTGGTTTGGCTCAGTGGATAGAGCGTCAGCCTGTGGACCCAAGGGTCCCAGGTTCGATTCTGGTCAAGGGCATGTACCTTGGTTGCAGGCACATCCCCAGTGGGGGGTGTGCAAGAGGCAGCTGATCGATGTCTCTCTCTCATCGACATTTCTAACTCTCTATCCCTCTCCTTTCCTCTCTATAAGAAGTCAATAAAATATATATTTAAAAATAAATAAATAAAATAAAATGATTTGGCAGTTTTTCCTAAAACACTAACTTAACATTTTTTAAATAACTTTTTCTTCTAAGAATTTTTTTACTTCAAATTATCTTTTAGCTTTTATAATGCAAAACTAATTCCTTTTTGTCCCTGTGTTTGAATAGTCATTGAATGTTGACTATCAGCTTTGTAACTTTATATCTTACATTAATTGGCTGTAAAGGTTAGCCCATTTGGATTTAGTGTCTGTATTTATTTTAATAGATTTAAGTTAAATACAAAAATGAGCAGCTAAGAAAGCTGTATCAGGTTGCAGATTTTCAAATACACATAGGGGATAGCTCTTTGGCCTAGAGTGGAAACTAGTTTCAGAAACACACATTCTTTTGAAAACTATAATAACTAGAGTTATTGGCCCTTAGAACTCAGTGGTAGCGGCTACTGCTGACTGACATGGTAAAAGGAGACCACCCAAGGTTTTCCTTTCTTAAAGCCAAAGGCAGGACATAGATTGGTGCCAGGGCTCCTCTTACTTAAAGTGGAGAATAACATAGAGGTCTGGGGAAATTGCTTAGGGGGTGGCCCTGCTGAAATCGTTGAGTTGAAATAGTTGAGAGCCTCTCTCCACAAGCCTCCATTTAGAAAGGTGGTAATTGTTTTAGAGAGACTGAACTCTAAATGGAGGGGCGGGGGGAGAGGGAGGCGGAAAGACCTTGCGCCCTAGCTGGTTTGGCTCAGTGGGTAAGAGTGTTGGCCTATAGACTGAAGGGTCCAGGGTTCAAGTCCAGTCAAGGGCACATGCCTGGGTTGCGGGCTCAAATGGGGGGCATGCAGGAGGCAGCCAATCAGTGATTCTCTCCCCTCATTGATGTTACTCTCTCTCCCTTTACCTTCCTCTCTGCTCTCTGAAATCAATAAAAGTATATATATGTGGTGTGTGTGTGTGTATATATATGTATATATATATTAAATCTTATAATTTACTTTATAAACTTAAAGTAGCTATAAAACTCCTGATTTGTTTAAAACATTTTTCTCAGGCTATTATGTTCAAGAGCTAATTGAGAATCTCTAGAGTGGTAAGAAAATTTAAGTTTTACATAAAACCTTGTTAAACCTCCAAATGTAGGAATGTACCATATATTTACTAGTAATGAAGTTTCATCATGTTGAAAGGAACAAATGACAACCATTCTTTGTGGCCTTCAGACTTTCAAATAGAAGATGGTAACAGCCTAATCCTTGGACCCCACTAACAAAGGCTCCCTTTAGCTTCTGTATCTGAGTGTTCCAAAGCCAGCAAGTTGAAAGTGTGTGTGTCTTGAAGATAAGGAATATGTTTTTGTGGATGATCTTTTGTAACTAATTGGAAAATGGAGTCCTAAGTGTTCACTATTTTAGATTATGGTGATAAAGCCTTATTAATCACTGATTTTAAAGCACCGCCAGATGATGAGTAGTTTAATTTTCATTTCTTGACAGAAATCAAATTGAGTAGTTGTGTGTAGGCCTGTCACAGTTATCAGATCTTTTTTTTTATTTTTTTTATTTTTTACAGAGTGGAAGGGAGAGAGAGATAGAGAGCTAGAAACGTCAATGAGAGAGAAACATCGACCAGCTGCCTCTTGCACACCCCCTACCGGGGATGTGCCCACAACCAACGTACATGCCCCTGATCAGAATCGAACCTGGGACCTTTCAGTCCACAGACCGATGCTCTACCACTAATCCAAACCGGTTTTGGCAGTTATCAGATATTTTGTATCAAGCTTAAATTGATTTTAGGTAAGGATGTTTTGATCTAATTCTTTTTCCTCTATTTGATGTTTTTAAGGTAAAAGACTTGGTTGCCAGGATACATGGAAAATGGCAGGAAATTATCCAGAACTGTCGTCCTACTCAGGTGTCATTTTATTAAACAGTTTTATTTATTCTTAATAGTTTTGCTAACTGGTATTTCTTCATATTATTTGAAAAAAATATGACAGCACTTGCTTCTATGTATCTTAAGATAAACTGAAAACTCCAGTATAATAGTTTGGTTTTTTGTTTGTTTGTTTGTTGGTTTGTTTGCTTTATATTCATTAATTTATTTCAAGAAGTATAAGTGCATCAAGTGGTGGTTATTTCACAAGAATCATTTTTCTTAACAGCTTAATTGAGACAAAATTCACATATACAATTCAGCCATTTAAAGTTTACAGTAGTTTTTAGTATATATAGAATTGTGCAGCCATCACGACAAATTAACTTTAGAACATTTTTGTTACTAAAAAAAAAAAATCCCTTATTCACTAGCAGTCACTCCCATTCCCCAACCACTGTCCCCATTCCACGAAGCCCTGGACAACTACAGACTCTGCCTATAGATTTGCCTGTTCTTTATATTTCATATAGATGAAACAATATACTCTGGTATTTTTATGACTGGCTCCTTTCACATAACTTAATGTTAAGTGAATTCATGTTGCCAAATAATATTCTACTGCGTGGATATATCACATTTACCCACTTATTGGGTGGCCATTCATGTTGTTTCTACTTCTGGCTATCATGAATAATGCTTTAATGCATATTTGTGTACAGGTTTTTATGTGAACATATCTTCTCAAGTGAAACCATCTTGGGCATATACCTGGGAGTAGAATTGCTGGCTCATATGGTAATTCTGTTAAGTGTTTTCAGGAACTGCCAAGCTGTTTTCCAAAGTGCCTGCACCATTTTACATTCCCACTAGAATATTTGAGGTTTCTAATTTCTCCCCATTCTTGTCAACAGTTGTTACCTGTTTTTAACTAAAGCCATTACAGAGGGTGGGAAGTAGAATCCCACTGTGGTTTTAATTTGTGTTTCCCCAGTGACTAATAAGCATTTTTCATGTGTTATTAGCCATTCATATAGCTTGTTTGGAGAAATGTCTGTTCAACTTCTTTGCCCATTTTTTAATTGAGTTTTTATCTTTTTGTTATTGAATTATAAGAATACTCTTTATAGTCTTAAATACAAGTCCCTTAGTAGGTATAATTTTCAAATATTTTCTCCCATTCTGTGTCTTGTCTTTTTATTGTCTTGATGGTGTAGTTTGTAGAACAAAAGTTTTTAATTGTGATGAAGTCCAGTTTTATCTTCTTTTTCCTTTTATCTGTTTTCCTTTTGTCATGTTTTTAGTATCATATCTAAGGAGACTTTATTTGAGAGGCATTATTTAAATACCTGCTATTAAGTTTGCCATCCTGCTTGTTTACAAGCAAACTTCTCAGATCTCGATGGGCATAAGCATCAACAAGGAATTTGTTGAAACGCAGATTTTTATTCATTGTCTGGAGTTGGACCTCAGATATCTGCATTTCTACGAGGTTCTCAGGTTAATGCCAGTGCTGTTGGTCCAGAGCCTAGGAGTTGCTTATATTTTTTATCAAAGTAACAGGAACACTGAATATTAATTAGGAAGCAATCTCACTAATTTATGACATTTTGACTTTTTTGTTATTGGTGTCCTTCATAAGAAATGCATGCCCTGTTAGAGAAGTCTTTGAGGAATCTTAAGTTATATTAATCTGCTCAACATTTTACTTAATCTTCTTAAATATCACCCTCTAAATGTGTATGTTGGTGAAGAGAAATCATCTTGTACGTACTTTATACTTTTTAATTGTTAGACCACAAAATATGAAACTTGAATCTGATTATCATAAATTTTCAGAGAATTATACAGTATAAAGATTTTATTACTTTTATTAAAACTCATGGTCTGATGATGATATGTTTTATAAAGATTAATTCATAATTTGGTTTTTCTTTATTCTGTTTTCCCCCCCTTTCTGTTTTCTAGGGGCAACTTCATGATTTCTGGGTTCCAGATTCTTAACAGGAGATGTAACAGCAAATATAAGAACCAAGAGAAATTCAATAAGAGCCTTTCCTAGAGGAGTCGAAAGGATTACTACAATCCAGTGGAATGCTAAGAAAATGGGCAGCAAGTGTGCCGCTTGAATATCTAGTATGAGGCTGGTAATAAAAGAAATTGCCATTTCGGGAGCAGATATGAAACACAATCTGCTTAATTAAGGCAATTGGCCTTTTAAAGAGTAGAATCCTCTAACAGGCGGGAAGAGCAGAAGCAGCTTATAGTTGCATGTCTTATCTGCCCCTATTAACTCCTCTGTTAAATTATAAGCCAGTGGTGTGTGTTTTTGTTCGTTTGTTTTGGGGTTTTTTAATTTTGTTTTGTATTTGTGGCACTTGGATAATCACAAGAAATATGTAAGAAAATATTTGGACCAATGTGAGAAGTTGTACATGGAAACCAAGACCAAGTTCTACTTGGGTTTAATTTTCCCTTTTGGTTATTTTTCAATTTAATGGAAAAGCTTACAAATGAGTTTAGTAACAAAAAAGATAAATCTCTTTTGTAACTCCTACAAACAATAGAAGGTTCCAATCCATGCATTTTTCTTTACTATTCAAGATTATAAATCTGTTAGGTTTTTTTAAATACACTTAAATGGTTGAAAAATACAAGGTATATTGTCAGATCCCCTTAAGGGGCAAAAGTTAAGCTATAAAATAGTGGCTCTGTTTTCATGCCAAAACATTCATATGCAGTTTGTTTTTAATTTCCAGTGCATTTTTTTAAATACTGGTTAAAACATAGAATTTTGGCTAAATCTTAGAATTCTGGCCCCTTATTAGCCATATTACAGAGGTATCTGTATTGTAAAAGCTTAAATATCTGAGCAAGTTTCCAAAACCTTATTTTCATGAGTATATCACCTTGACAGAAACCTGAATGGTGTTTGTTCTTTAGAACATTGCCACGTGTGTGTGCACATACACGTGTGTTTGTGCTTGTATTTTAAAGTTGTTGCACTTAAAAACCACAGCTGCTCTAAATTCTTAAACACTGGAAAGCTACCCTTCGGTTTAAACAGTGGAGGGTTAGCAGAAATGCATATGCTGGTCTTAGCCCAAGGGCCCTCTGCAGCCCTTGGTAATAATAGAAAAATTCTTTTGTTGACTGAGCGTCCCTTTTAGGAGTGTTTCTTTCCTAAAAGAAAATGCCAACTTTTTTTTTCTCTCTCAGTATTGACTTGGATGACATTGCTAGCTATCCTGAGCACTCTGAAGTCTCCACTTGTGGAGGGAAAGATGATGGGGAAGGGAATTGGACTTGATGTTTGTAGTTTGATAGAGGAGAATACATTTTGGAAAAATAGCTTTCTAACTCTGAATTGAGGCTTAGGAGTAAAACAACATTTTATCTTTAATTTATCATTTAAAATAGCATAAGTAACCTTTGAGCCCATGTCAAGCATTGAGCAGTTAGAGATTTTCTAGGGAAGACTAAGTAAATTCAGTTCCTAAGAACCCTGTCAGACCAACAAAAGTTTTATTCTGTATTGAGTTTACTGGTAAGAATATTAACTTGATACTACCTCTTAAGGGTATTGTTAGAAAATGCCACTTATGGTTAATGAGATAGATACAAAGAGTTATATTTGACAGAAGCTTGAAACTCTGGCATCTATCTGCCCAACAGTGGGGGCTTTCACTCTGTAATTTAATACTTTGTAGATACATTATTTGTGTGTAATTTTATAAGTGTTCATATTTTTCCCATTTTGCATTGTGTAAAGTGTACAAAATCTCAGAAGTATAAAATACTGCTTATATTGCTTGTAATTACAGTGTGTAAATATTTTCTAATGTGTACATTGAAGGGGGGGACAAGTGGGTTATTCAGGTTTTTTTTTTTAAGTGACCCTTTTGTATTGCAGTTTCAACAGGTAACTGCCCATCAAATGTAAAACCACTTTGATACATTTTTATTTAGCAGTTCCAATAAGAAAAGTCTCTATTTTTAATTGTCTTTCTCCATTACAGAGAGATGCTTCATGTGTCCCTTTAAAATAAATGGCCAAACATCAGTTTGGACCCTTGTGCTTATGACTCTGGTGGACGTCTTCAGTCTCCGGGTCACATTTCAGTCAGTATTTGCATTCAGGTTCTCATAAAAGTTGTGTGATTCTCTCTTAGCACAAGTAGTCCATGGTTTTTCTCCCAAATCAAGTACTACCACCCTTCTCCCTCCTGAGTCCTCTTGCTTTGTCTCCCTCCTGCTGTTGTTGCCCACCCAGTGAATGGGATGGTAGTGGGGGAGAAATTGTTCCTTGCACAGAGAATGTCAGGCCACTTTTGGGTCTTGGCAAACAAAGCTTGCACTGAGTGGTGGTGTGTTTGGCAGTATTACTGTGCCAAAAATCACCTTGTCTAATTTTTCTGGATATGTATGTCAAACTTATTACCCTTGTTGCAAGCTAAAACTTAAGGTATTTGTAAGTGTTTATGCTTTTGTGTGTAACTGTTTGCCTTTTCTAAACTGCTTTTCTTGTTACCCGAAAATACAATTCTATTAGTTGTATCATGTTAAATGAAGATGCTCTCCATGCACAAATGCATCTATGTAGCAGTAAAGTAACAGCATCTGTACATTTTCTGTCTATCTCCTGACGGCAGCGGTGCCTTTGTCGCCTTTTGGAAGGTTGGCATTTTGTTTTTGTTTTGAGGTACAAGTGATAGCTTGCTTTTGACTTCACAGATATCTCCCCAGATGTAAAGGTAGAAAACGGTGTGTTGTCATCCAAGCTCAGTTGGAGCATTTGCCTTTTTATTTCTGTCAAGCAAGTGTAGTTGGTGGGGACTGGCCAGTAATAATGTGTCAAGTCTTTAAGCCAAGAATAATTTTTACATTTTAAAATAAAAACTTTTAAGAATTGATCCATTAACAAGTGAGTTTGAAAATTAGGGAAGGACTGTCCTGATTTGCCTCCACGGAGGCAAGATTGGGGTGCAGGTGGCTGGGCATGCAGAGCATGATCTGTGGTTATTTATTACTTCCTAACAGTGTTGGTGCACCTCATTATCTGTGTGTTTCTTTCCCCTGGGCAGTCCTGTCACCCAGTTAATCCACCAGCTCCTAGGCAGTTTACAAAGAGATACGGTTTTCTTTTTCTTTCCTTTTTTTTTTTTTAAGATTTATACTACATCTTGTTTAAATCCTATGAATGTATGTGTGTGTTATTAAAATGGCTTTTTCTCAGTTGGAACATGTGTTCAGTAATATTTGTTTGGGAGTGGGGATGGTTAAGTATCTGGAATATCCTGTTTCTTCACCTGCCCCATTCCCTGCTTTATAAACTTATTTCTTCCTTTTTTTTTTTTTTTAAGAATATATATTTTTATTGATTTCAGAGAGAGAGAGAAACAAACATCAATGGTGAGAGACAATCATTGATTGCTACCTCCTGCACACCCCGCCCCCACTGGGGATTGAGTCTAAAAGCCAGGCATGTGCCCTTGGCGGTAATCGAACCTGGGACCCTTCAGTTTTCAGGCCAACACTATCCACTGAACCAAACTGGCTAGGGCTTCTTTATTCCTCTTGATTTGGATTCCCCAGGCAGTCTTTTAGTTTGATGTCTCCTGTTTCTGGAATAAATACTTAAAGCCATAGTTGTATACAGTTAACTTTTATATAACCAATTAATAATTTGCTATATACTTTGCAGTTAGGAATTCGGTAATCTCATTCTTAAATTATCTCATTCACTATGTTCAACAACTGTTGAGTCCCTACCTACTACCTAAGCACTCTTAGGATTCAGTGATGAATACCACAAACAGAGCTCATGAATCTTACCTTCTGGTATCCTAGTGAAAATACTTTGTTATTGGGCAAAGAGAACTCTTGGCCTGACACCCCTGTTCTAGAGTCCAGGAGAAGCCATACATTGTGGAGGCGGGGCAGGATCACCTCCAACCTGTCAG
The DNA here is from genome assembly GCF_014108245.1 of Pipistrellus kuhlii. Taxonomy (NCBI): domain Eukaryota; kingdom Metazoa; phylum Chordata; class Mammalia; order Chiroptera; family Vespertilionidae; genus Pipistrellus; species Pipistrellus kuhlii. The sequence continues at coordinate 32,004,913 of NW_023425460.1, forward strand.
GCGGATACAGCTGGATATACCAGCTGTGGGGACATTGGTTGACACCACCTCACAGGACTTCTGAGGTCATAGAAGGGCTAAACATGGTTGCCAGGGGCCTTGGGTCCCAGAACCATGTCAATATTTCTCCCTTCTGACAGGCTCGTTAAAAAGAGACAGCCTGGCCCTAACTGGTTTGGCTCAGTGGCTAGAGCGTCGGCCTGCCGTCTAAAGGGTCCCAGGTTCGATTCTAGTCAAGCGCATGTCTTGGTTGCGGGCACATCCCCAGTTGGTGTGCAGGAGGCAGCTGATGGATGTTTCTAACTCTTGCCCTAGCTGGTTTGGCTCAGTGGATAGAGCGTCGGCCTTTGGACTGAAGGGTCCCGGGTTCGAGTCCGGTCAAGGGCATGTAACTTGGTTGCAGGCACATCCCCAGTGGGGAGTGTGCAGGAGGCAGCTGAATCGATGTTTCTCATCGCTGTTTCTAACTCCCTCTCCCTTCCTCTCAAATCAATAAAACATATATTAATATTTAAAAGAGAGAGAGACAGCCTGTACGCATTTTTCTCTGCCAGTGGAGGAGTAACAGCACAGGCAAAAGCAGAGACATTGCCTAAGAACTTAACGAGACGGGCAGCACAGCCTTGTACAAGGTCCTTGCCCTTGCCCTCAGTCCTGACCTCGAATCCCAGATTCACCAGGACAGTTGTTTGATCCTTAACTTCTCTGCGTCTTAGTTTCTTCATCTGTTAAAGAGTAATGAGTTTGTGAGGGCTAAATGAGCTAATGCATGAAAAACATTTAGCAAAGTGCTTGGCATATAGCAAGAACTCAATAAATACTAGCTATTGTTCACTCTAAGTTGAGGCTCTTCTCATGACAAAATTGGTCTGAAGGCACTTGGGATTCACTGACATCTGAGCAAATATCTCTTGAAACTGTGTGCTCTGTTCTTGCTGATACAGTGAGCCCCAGAAGCTTCTCTGTCCAGCTCGGTCTCTGCTGGTCAAAAATTAAGGTGGTGACTTTTTAAAACCCAGCATGCTAAAGCCGAGAAAGGCGGTGGGTGGTGATTTCCCAGCATTTGGTGGGCATGTGCGGACACTCCCTTTTCCTTGCTAACCATTCTCCAGGCTGGAGTCAAGAGAGGTCAAACCAGAAGGCCCAGCTTTGGGTCTGACTCCAAGACAACGGGCTGGGAGGAAAACTTAACAGGCAAAACAGGCTTCTGAGGCCGGGAACAGTAAGACTACAGCATTGCTGCACTGGTGACAGCCCCTCCTGAAGAAGCACCTGAGGTGTGATGTGGCCAAAATAAAGATCACACCGCCTAAAGGGAGAGTGCTGGGCATACCGGAGGCGAAGATGACCAAACAACAGCAATGCCGCCACAGTGAACAGCAAACAGAATAGCTTGACTAGGCTAGAGTGTGTTTGTTTTCTGCCTCGGGGAACCTCTGCTCAAGTTTCAGCTATTCCTACCTACCCCTTACACCTAGGATCCCTGCTCCAGTGAGTAACTGCTCTGTGCAAAGCCTGGAGCCAAACGCTGGTGTGTAGGTGGCTGAGGACAACCGCACTACCCTCAGCTGCTTTCCTTCAACTGCTGGGGAGAACAGCCCAGCAAACACAAAAGCTGCATTTGCATTCTGTTTGGGAAGTGCACCAGGTTTTCAAATGGGATCCTCTCGCAGCCTCCCTGTGAGACGGCCAAGGTGGTGACTCAGGAGGAGTAACAACCTGCTCAAAGAAGGACCTGCCTCCTGGTCCCTGCCTGTGCCACACATTCATAGCGAGGCTACGATTAAGTTCTGGTTTGCTTCCGAGTCTTCCCCTGTCCCTCTTCTTTTCATATTTCATCAGCTTGATTTGCACAAAAAAGTATTATCGATCACAGGGGCTTACGATAGAAAGTTCCATTAATCGCCATCACATCTGATCATTTCATTAGATTCAGATATTGAAGTGGGAGGGCAGCAGAGAAATGCATTGTGGTCTGAATAATGTAGCAAGTGCTGTGATTGATACATTCTGTTCAGATGAAAATGGGTGAGGTTCTGGGTCTGCCATCCCAGCACTTCGAGGAGGAAGGCTTGCCTCCTGTAGTATCGGTGAGGGAGGTGTAAAACCTACCACCAAATCATTGTGGCCTGCTTGCCGCCTCCTGAGGTCAAGTCGGCACTGAGTTCTGTGAGGCCATGAGGAGAGGTGTCCCTTAGCCCGCTGGGCCCTCTGCCATTTAATTCCTCTCCTGTGGGCTCACCGTGTTCCTGCCCCTCCTCCATTGTCACCCAACCCACTCTCCCACGGGACTGCAGGTTTATTTTTCTTAGCCATGTCTTTCCCAGTCCTCCCAACTTGGACTTCCTTTCTCAGCTCTTTCAGGATTTCTTCTGTGGTCTTTTCCAAACTGCTTGCCAACTTTTCCCTTCTATTACCTACTAATACTAAGAACCCTCCCATCTCATCAAATCAAACTCATCTTCCTCTCTCATGCTTTCTTTCTCCTGTCTACTCCCCCAATACAAACCTTCACATTTTCTGCCTTTGCGCTAATAATACCCCAATCCCCATTCAGGCTACCCTGTTCCCCTCTCTGGTTTTCCCAGTCCTGATTGCTCCCTCTGTAAGCACAAGAATAATTTCAAGGCAGGTTACTTCTTAGACCCTGTTTTCCCATCTTTAAAATAAGCTATTCGCAGAAACCGGTTTGGCTCAGTGGATAGAGCATCAATCTGCGGACTGAAAGGTTGGATTCTGGTCAAGGGCACGTACATTGGTTGCGGGCACATCCCCGGTAGGGGGTGTGCAGGAGGTAGCTGGTCGATGTTCCTCCTCAATATTTCTAGCTCTCTATCCCTCTCCCTCTCTGTAAAAAATCAATAAAATATATTTTTAAAACTAAGCTATTAATCCCTCAGGATGGATTGCACAATTTTTTTAAGCTGGACACTATGTAAATGTGTATGTAGACTTGAAGCATTTCTCTCCAGCTACCTCCCCCTCCACATACACACCTCCTGTTGGCAGAGTGCTGGGGGAGGTGGAGTGTGATGTGAGCCTGCTGTCTAGTCACACACAGCAGCCCGAACTAGGAGATTGCATATGAGGAAGTGCCAACCTGAGCTCTGGGGAGTTCAGAAAAAGAAGGATGATATGTCTCCCTGGGTCCCTTAAGTTAAATAATGACAGAGCCTCTTGAATCTTCACCCGCTCTCAAGCCAGGGCTCATTCACCTGTTCCCCCACCCACTGTCCTTCCAGAGCACAGACTCCTAGGCACGTGCAAGAGTCAGTGGCCTGTGGCCCTCATCATTTTGAGGACAAGGTGTCAATACTTTCATGGGGGGGGGGGGGGGGGAGAGAGGATCAGGCCAGGTCATGGCTAGAGCTCAGGTTTGAGTCAAACCCTAGAAAGGCCTTTAACAGGTGGTGGGGAGGAGGAATGGCCTCAACTGAGGGGAAACTGAAGGGCCCAAGATGGTGTGGGAGGACCATCCTGGTTGAATGGAAGGAGATGGAGCGTTGATTCTGAGAGGGCTTCCCAGATTGCTGCTGAGTGAAATGACTGCGCTTAGGAGGGACAGGCTACCGCATTGTCTGGGCGTTCACTGACCCAGTAGTCCCTGAGGAGGTGCACGCCAGTTAAGATTTGGTTGAGTGTACAGGTACAAATAATGATTGTGGCTTATTTATAAAAACAACAACAAAAAAAAAACCCAGCATTTTCTGAGTGCACTTATGGTCAAGCTATTACTTCATCCCTCCAGACCTGACCTTCACCCACCCAGACGTCGGGCTGACAGGCCAGGCGATGGGGACCTGGAGCTGAGAATCAAGACCCTGTTCTGTGTTCAGAGCTGCCCCAATGCTTGGTCTCACGTACTGTGGCCCTCAAGGCAGGGAGCACAAGGGGGTGGCAAGAGTGAGGACAGGCCTCGGGCTCTCCGGCTTTGGGGGAGTTTTAAGCCCCCAGAGGAGGTTTAAAGAGGGGAGGGGGGAGGGGGGAAGGAAATCCTAGAAGGGAGAGGCGGACTATAAGCCGTTGACGGCTCTGGGGGTAGGGAGGCTACCACCAGGGGGCAGTGTTGGGGCTGCGGGCCTTGGGGGCGGGGGCGCCAGTGGCCGGAGAGCTGTTTGTTAGCCTCGGCTTTACGCTGTGCAGGGTGGGGGGGTGGGGGGAGTGAAAGGAGACCGCAGCACCTGCCCCGCACCTTCCCGGGGCGGCCCCGCCTCCCAGGGCCCCGCCCACCCCGGCTCCGCCCCCGCCCCGCCCCGCGTCTGACCGCGGCCCCTTGATCCTGCAGCTGGTGCTTCGGGGCCGCGGAGCTGCGCGTCGCTGTCTCTATGGCCGGGGATCCGAGCGCAAAAGGTGAGAGAGGCCGGGAGTGCGGGCGGCGGAGGTGCTTGGGCTCTGGCGGGCAGGGGCCAGGCCAGGCCTTCCCCGCATCCATCCCTCCCTCCGGGCTGGGCCAGGCCTTTCTCCCCGCCCGGCCCCCCGGCCCTCATAAAGACGGCGAGGGGCGCGGGCCGGGCCTCCAGCCGCGCCGGGCGCAGACCTGCGAACGTGGGGTCGGGGATCCGCGCAGGGCGGGGGCCGCTTGGCGGACAGTGTCCTCGGGATCTGGGTCACGTCTCCTGATGTCAGGCGGGACAGGAGAGCTTGTCCTCGAGCTGCAGCAACAGAGATTGAGGTTAGACCCGAGGAAAGGAGAGAATTCCGGGAGGAGATGGTGGAGGAAGCAGGCATCGGGGAGGGGCTCTCAGGCCAGGAGAGACCACCATCGCATTGGGCAGGGGGGGAGGTAAGCAGGTGGACCTCTGGAATGAAGACTGAGAGCCTGCCGATCCTACATTGATCTTGCGGGGGGAGGGGTCTCTCTTCCTCAGTTCCCTCTGCCCTAGGACCTGACTTAGTGGGAAGGTGATCAGAGTCCAGGGGGGCTGGCCCTGGGGAGCCACCCAAACTGTGGAACCAGGGGTGGAGTGTGGGGTGTGGACTGGAGACCTTGAAGCCTTGTTGCCCCTTAACCCCGCCCTCTCTCCCAACAGTTTAGGCCCAACTCCCATATCCAGAGCTGCAGTGTACAGGGCAGGAGAGGAGTGCCAAGTTAGCTGTTCCATTCCGTCTTTCCTGGACTAAAACGAGGGGCCTCTTTCCTCCCTTGCAGAGCAGCCTTGACTCATGAACCCATCCCATCTGAGGTCAGAAGCCTCCCCCCATCTCACACACAGTCTGGCCTTAGAATTGGGACATTGGAGAGCAAGTTGGGGTTCTACTTTTAATCTCACCCTCCGTGGACACTTGCAGCCTCCAAGCCTGCCCTGAGAATCAGACCCCAACTTGCTTGTACATCTGTGTGTACGTATGCTTGTACATCTGTGTGTACATTTGCCTAGGTGTAATTGTGTGTGTGAGGACTGTGAACGTGCATGTACTTGAACTTTCTGTGAACATGACAGTGCCTGAACCACTGTATCAATGAGTTTGTGTGCATGTCCCTCCACATATGTGTACATGTGCGGTACCCACCGTGAACGGTGTACCATTCTTCATATGCACATATGTGGGTTTGTAGCATCTGTGTGACCTGCTGAATGAATGGGCATGTAATGATAACCTTGCATGTGAATACATATGAATACATGTGATAGGGCCTTTCTGTGAACATCTGTGTGCGCAAACCTTCCTGTGAATGTGTGTGTGTGTGTGCATGGCTCTCCTGAGTGCATGTGTTCACAGCCCTCCTCTGCATATGTGTATGTATGTACCTGTTTGCGTGCACATCACCCTCCTCTGGACACACGTGACTCTTGTGTAAACCTGTGTGAGTGTGCCATGCATCACACTCTGAGTGGTTCCTCTGACCTGGGCTGTGTTCCTCCCGCCCAATCCTAGGAACCAATTCCTCCTCACCAGGGGCCCCCCTCCTTCTGCACTAAGCAAATAAGAGGCCCCAAAGGTAAACAGGTGTGCCTCCGAGGGAGGAGGGGAGCACGGGCAGTGTGCCTCGGCTTCCTGCTGCCCCAGCCCCTGAGCCAGGAGTGGCTGCCCTTTCTGTGGTCCAGGGACCCTCTTCTCCCTGTTCACACGCCGTTCTCCCGCGCTGGGCTCTACCCGCTACAGTGCTGACCTTTACCTCTTGAATAAACGCTCCAAATTCCGGTCCTTCCTCTGGCAAGCTCCTGGTCCCTCCCCTCTCTTCAAGGCCACATAGTTAATGTTTGACCTGGAAGGGAAAGGAGAGGCCAGTGACCCCTGTCTGTGAGCTTCTGATGAGATGGGGGTGGGGGGTGGGGGGGTTGTCAGGCTTCCTCCATGCATAGCCCAGCTCAGGAAGTCTCCTGGAGCCTCTGAGAGACCAGGCCTGTACACGGCACAGAGGAGGCCACCCACCCCATCCCGTCCCGTCCCCGGCTGGGCGGCTTGGAGGGTGCAGGTGTGGGAACAGCCTCCAAGCGATGCCTGGGGAGGTGGCCAGGAGCTCAGGGATCCCATTGTTTGCCTTTTCCGTGTTGCTCACGCCTGTTCACTGGCCTTGCCCACTGGAGCCTCCTGCGTAGACATTGCCCGCATGCAGCCGGCGGCAGGGCAGATGCCCCCACGCCTGAGAGTGGCTGTTTGCAGGTAGGGACATGTGCGGATGCCTGGGCAGCGGGCGCAGTACAGACATGTGCACCCCCTCGGAGAGGAATGCTGAGGAGAAGTGTCTAATTAAAGAGAAATTCCAGAGGGAGCTCTCAGGCCCGGGAAGAGGAAAAAACTGGACAAAATAAACAAAGACCCATTAACCGGCTCTGCCCGGGCCTTCCTGCACAAAGCGCCCCCGCAGGCAGCCCGGGCAGCTGCTGCCCAGCTGGGTCTCATTGTTGGGAGGAGAAGGCATTATCCCCGAGGGCCCAAGCTCCACCAAGATGGAGGTCTCGCTGAGCTTCTGACTTGGTCAGAGAAGGACTGTGAACTGGGTTTGGGTTGGGAGAGTCAAGGGGCTTGACTCCCAGCTTCCTGGGTCCGAATGACGGGTCAGTCCTGACGTGGGAGTTCTACGGAGGCTTGGCCAGCTCCCGTCACTGCTCCCTGTGTCTGGGGTAATGTCATCTGCCTTCCACCCACACACAGATCAAAGGGCTTTTTTCCTTGTGTTTCTTTTTTTTTTCTTTTATTTTCTTTTTTCCCTTCAGAAACCAGATCTCAGAGAACCCGGACTAGCCCCGCTGTCCAGGCAGGGAAACCCCATCAGTGACCTACAACCCCTCTATGACCCACCGGCTCCTTCTCACCATGGAGTTTGTATTTGATGCGGACAGGCAGCGTGGGATCCTCTGACCTCTGACCTTGGATTCCATGGCCATACAACCCTATGAGTCCATGTCCCCCCAATTCCAGGACCCTCCCTGGCCCCTTGACCCCTGACCTTCCAAGTGCTCTCCCTAGACCTTGACCCCTGGGACTATTCTTCCCATCATCCCATTGACTCTGGCCCTGGCTCCCCGTGGGGGTCTTGTTGGTCCTGTTGGGCTTCCCCAGGAAGATGTGGGGGAGGCTCTGGTGCCTTCTCCTGAGTGTCCTCACAGCAACTGCAGTCCCTGGACCCTCGCCACGAAGACCATCCAGAGAACTAGATGCCACCCCGCGGATGACTATCCCCTATGAAGGTTAGACCAGCTCCCCACCTCAGAAGGCAGCAGGGGCTGGGGCTGGGGCTGGGGGCAGGCCAAGAACTGGGCTCACAGCTCCTGCTCTCCCCAGAGCTCTCTGGGACCCGGCACTTCAAGGGCCCTGCCCAGAACTATTCGACACTGCTGCTGGAAGAGGCCTCAGCAAGGCTGCTGGTGGGAGCCCGGGGCGCCCTGTTCTCTCTCAATGCCCGCGACATAGGAGACGGGGCTCACAAAGAGGTCAGCCCCTGAAACCTGGACCACCCAGAGGGTCTCCCGCTTCATCCAGCTCCCGGGACCTCAATTTCCCGAAAACTCTGCAGCCTTCCCTAGCAGCCTGGTCAGACAGTTCTGCCCTTCCCAGCCCAGGTCTCTCTTACACCCAAGGCTCCTCCTGAAATCCCCACCCCAGTTCCCCCCATTTCCTGGGGTCCCATCACCTGGTCTCACAGGTAATAGAGAAAGGCAAGGGTATTGGGGTCAGTGCATCAGCCTTCCTTTTCCCCCCTCCAGATCCACTGGGAGGCCTCCCCAGAGATGCAAAGCAAATGTCATCAAAAAGGAAAAAACAATCAGGTAAGTGGTCTGCCCCGTCCCCAGCTCCTTCCCTCCTCATTCGGGGATGTGAGGATTGAGAACACAGACGGAGAGGTAACCATCAGCCAGTCAGTTGCAGCAACCACAATAAACACTGTACGTGCTTCTGGAGTGGCACAGCACTTCTAATTCAAAACATCTGGTGACCTAGTAGCCCGGTCTGTGATGGCATCTTAATTTCCTCTGGGTTCCCAAATAACAATCATGATAACAATAATTAATCTCTGGTAAGTGCTGACAGCTATTATCTCGCCTAATTCTAAAATTACCCTGTGAAATAATGTTGTTCTCCATTTTGGAGGTGAGAAAAATGAGGTTCTGGTCAAGGAATAGCTCAGGGACCCAGTATCCTGTCTGCAGGGGTCCCCTGTCTGACTGTGTCACAGATCCATCTGGGGAGCTTTTAAAAATATGCATTCCGGAGGTGCACTGACCCAGGGATTCTGACTCAGCGAGTCAGGACTGGTTCCGGGGCAGCTGTGTTTGAAGAGGTGCCTCTTGGGGCTTTCATCACAGGCTGCCTCCTGGGGCAGCGAGGACGGGAAATGGGGCTGGGAGGCAGGTGGGGCCCAGGTCACAAAGGGGTGCAAACACCCAGCTGGGGGTTTGGATTTTATTCCGGGACAGCAGGCACCCTCACCCAGAAGGCTCAAGATTTTGCAATTCTAACGCGCTCCCAGGTGAAGGTGACACTGCTAGTCTCTGGACCACGCTTTGGGTCAACAGAAAATTTCCCAAAACGTATGCTGGGGAACGTTAATTTTCAAAAGAGGGATTTAATTGTCAGATGAGTTTGGGAAATGCTGCAAGCTCAATCCCATAATGCATAGCAACACCCTTAAGGCTCTAAGAAGTTCCGATAAAGGAAGGTTTCCAACTTATTTGACTACAGAATTCCTCCGCCCTGCCTTTATTAATGTAAACATCTTTTTTAAAATACATTTTATTGATTTTTCACAGAGAGGAAGAGAGAAGGACATAGAGTTAGGATCATCGATGAGAGAAAAACATCGACCAGCTGCCTCCAGCACACCCCCTACCGGGGATGTGCCTGCAACCAATGTACATGCCCTTGACTGGAATCGAACCTGGGACTCTTCAATCCATAGACCATCGCTCTATCCACTGAGCCAAACCGGTTTCGGCAAATGTAAACATCTTGAGGAAGCATTACTTACTATAGGAATAGTTATCCAGCCCCAGGCCTCAGACGGATTAAAATGGAGTCTGTAGGCTGGAAAGGCAGTAGGGAGATTGGGGGCATGGTGTGGGTCAGAGGAGGGATGAATGCCAAAATACTGCACCCAGTGAGCGAGCCGGATGAGACAGACACCTGCTTGGATTCAAACCCTGGGTAACAGGCAGGAGGAGGAGCCATTAACAAGGCAAAGAAGTCAAGAGGGTAGTAGCTTAAGGCATTTGATGGGCAGAGAAGGCCAGTGTGGCTAGAGGAGGGTGAGGCCAGCGTGAGGGGCAGAGACAGGAGCATGTCGGACCCTATGCTTAGGACTCTGTGAGCCATTGAAGGCTGTTTAAATATAGCAGGGACATGATCTGGTTTAGATTTTTAAAAATTGCCTTGGAAAAAAGTGGGTTGCAAGAATATGCTGATTGGTAGAATATCTCTGGAAGGAAACTCTAGACAATGGTAACAGCAGTCTCTTTTGAAGCAACAGGGATAACAAGGAGACTCTGTTTACAACATATTTCTTTGTACCTTTTGAATTGAACACTGTGTGCACATATTCTCTATTCGTTGAAGAAATAAGTCATTTTCTCATAAAGAGTGACGGGTGGTTGGGAGTGCGGTCAGGTAGTGGCTGCAGGAATTCAGGGAAGCGTTGCTGGTGGTAATTTGGACTCAGGTAGGGGCAGTGAACGAAGTCCAGAGACATTTAGGACAAAGGGCCATTTCATCAGGGAGCAGGTCTGAGTGTGGGGGTGAAGGAATGGGAAGCAGCAACGATGACTCCTGGTTTCTGGACTGAGTAGGATGCAGGGAGGAAGTAAGGAGGGAAAGACTGGATGAGCAGGTTTAGGAGGGAAGGTGCAGGTGAGGGAGGAGGGGATGAACTTGCTTTCTGACAAGGTGAGTCTGATGTGTCTGGAAATATCAGGTGGAGAGAGGGCTGGAGCCTGAGGATAGATATGGCAGGGTCACTCCCAAAGGGAGCTCCAGGATTGGGGGACATTGCTGAGATGTGAGAGAAGCATGGTAGGGTAGGGAGAGCCTGAGAGTACTTGACCTGATAGTGCAGGAGAAGCTGGTAGAGTAAATAATGTAATATAAGAGATCGAGGGGCCCTAGCTGGTTGGCTTGGTGGATAGAGCATCGGCCTGCAGACTGAAGGATCCCAGGTTTGGTTCTGGTCAGGGGCATGTACCTTGGTTGCGGGCACATCCCCAGTGGGGGGTGTGCAGGAGGCAGCTGATCGATGTTTCTCTCTCATCGATGTTTCTAACTATCTCTCTCCCTTCATCTCTGTAAAAAATCAATAAAATATATTTTTTTAAAAAGAAAGAAAAAAAAAAAAGAGCCAGGCTACCCAGCTGGACCAATGGAAGAGGCCTCTGAGGAGGCCCAGGGCTCACGCCCCCTCCCCCCTTACCTCTCCCACAGACCGAGTGCTTCAACCATGTGCGGCTCCTGCAGCGTCTCAACGCCACCCACCTCTACGCGTGTGGGACTCACGCCTTCCAGCCGCTCTGCGCAGCCATTGTGAGTACGCCTGTCCCAGGCATGATCATTGGTCCTTGACCCCGGACCGGTCTGCCCGTGGGCCCCTGCCTCTGAACTCCCCTTCCCCCAGGACGCCGAGGCCTTCACCTTGCCAACCAGCTTCGAGGAGGGGAAGGAGAAGTGTCCTTATGACCCAGCCCGGGGCTTCACAGGCCTCATCATCGGTGAGCATGCTCTCCCCCCCACGCCTCCCTCATCCACATGCATGCTGTGTGATGGGCACAGATGTCATTGCTAGGACTTGCCACCATGGGCGTCATGTGCCTCGTTGTACGTGACATGTCTCCTGCCTGGGCATGTCCCTACCCCAGATGGAGGCCTCTACACAGCCACGCGGTACGAATTCCGGAGCATTCCCGACATCCGCCGGAGCCGCCATCCGCACTCCCTGAGGACTGAGGAGGCACCCATGCACTGGCTCAATGGTGAGGAGGAGGAGGCTCAGGGTGATGGGGGCAGGGACTCTCTTCATCTTCATTCCCTTGGGCAGTTGACCATGCTATCCCCAAGTCCCCAGGTGAGCCTGCCGATTCCTGTGTATCGTTGAGTGAGGGGTTAGGGCCAGGGTGGGAGGGGGAAGCCACGTGAGATGTCTCTGAAGCCACTTGAAACTGCCCGACCCACAGATGCCGAGTTTGTGTTCTCCATCCTGGTGCGGGAGAGCGAGGCCAGCGCGGTGGGGGACGATGACAAGGTTTACTACTTCTTCACGGAGCGCGCAGCGGAGGAGGGTTCTGCCAGCTTCGCTCAGAGCCGCAGCAGCCACCGGGTGGCCCGTGTGGCCCGTGTGTGCAAAGTGAGTAGGACTGGGGTTGGGGCAAGGGTGCAGAGGCCGAACCACTGGCCCTGGCCCCTGACCCCATGCCCCTGCCTCCCCAGGGAGACCTGGGAGGGAGGAAGATCCTACAGAAGAAGTGGACCTCCTTCTTAAAGGCGCGTCTCATCTGCCACATCCCACAGTACGAGACCCTGCGTGGTGTCTGCAGCCTGGACGCCGACACCTCCGCCCGCACACACTTCTACGCGGCCTTCACGCTGACCACACAGTGGTCAGTGCAGGGACAGTGGGGAGGCAGGAAACTGGGGACGGCACAGGGGCTGGAGCAGAGGTTGCTGAGGATAAGACAGGATCCACTGCAGGGAGGTCTGGCTGCAGAGAAAGAATTCCAAGCATGTCTAGCTGGCCTGGGGCTGGAGGCCACAGCGGCCTACTGACCCGCAGGAGGCCCTGCGGGCCTGGAGCTGGGGTTAACCAGGGTAACAGTGGCTGCAGGCTGGGCAGGTGGCAGACAGGCAGGCTCCACTCAGTGTGACTCAGCCCTCTCCCCTGTGCATTATCCCTAGGAAGACCCTGGAGGCCTCAGCCATCTGCCGCTATGACCTGACGGAGGTGCAAGCTGTCTTTGCAGGCCCCTACATGGAGTATCAGGACGGTGTCCGGCGCTGGGGCCGCTATGAGGGTGGGGTGCCGGAGCCCCGGCCTGGCTCGGTGAGGGAGCAGGCCTGGGGTAGGGTGCTCAGTAGGCAGCTCCCCTCCTGGGAGGGACTGGAGGGTCTGGGCCTGTGGGGAGCACAGGCAGGAGGACAAAACCCCTGGGAGAGGAGGATCCTTGGGGGGAGTCCTGACGTTCACCACCTCTGTCCCCCACCCCAGTGCATCACAGATTCCTTGCGCAGTCAAGGCTACAACTCATCCCAGGACTTGCCATCGCTGGTCCTGGACTTTGTGAAGTTGCACCCACTGATGGCTCGGCCCGTGGTGCCCACCCGCGGACGGCCCTTGCTGCTCAAGCGCAGCGTGCGTTACACACACCTCACAGGGACACCTGTCACCACGCCTGCTGGACCCACCTATGACCTGCTCTTTCTGAGCACAGGTGCTTCTGACCCCTGGCCTGAGCCCTCTGGTGACTGCTGACCTGTCCTTTGATCCCTGTTGACCTCTAGTCCCTTGATGACCCTTGGTCACAAAAACCCTGGTAACCATTGATGTTGATTATTCAGTGAATAACTCTCTACTGGCCCCTAGTGAACACTTGGTTTTGGAGACTTTTGACTCCTGTCACCAACTGCAATGACATTTGACCCTGATCACTAATGCTTCTTAACTCAATTCCTGCCATGACAAGCCCAGAGTTCCCAATGTCCTGAGGGCCCACTGCTACTGGCCGCATCCTGTCGCTGACCTCATGACTCCCGAGCTGGTCCCATTAGGCTACTGCAGGGGGCCGAGAGCAGATTCCATTGCTGGGATCTGACCTGCCCTTTTCATCCCAGCTGATGGCTGGATCCACAAGGCTGTGGTCCTGGGCTCTGGGATGCACATTATCGAAGAGACACAAGTGTTCAAGAAGCCCCAATCTGTGGAGAATCTGGTCATCTCTCCGAAGCAGGTAACCTCTGACTCGTGACCCTCAAAGCGGTCTTGCCAGAATAGGGGGGTTGGGGAGGCTGGGCATTGGCTGTGTACGTGTCTGTGAGAGTGGGGTTGTTGCTGACTAGCTGTCCTCTCTGGCTCTCAGCATAGCCTCTATGTGGGGGCTCCTAGTGGAGTCATCCAACTGCCACTGTCCAGCTGTTCCCGCTATCGCTCTTGCTACGACTGCATCCTGGCCCGGGACCCTTGCTGCGGCTGGGACCCCAGCACTCATGCCTGCATGGAGACCACCACCGCCACGGCGAACAGGTCTCAGGGTAGCAGGCGGGAAGTGGCAGGGGATGCAAGGGTCCCATGTACCTGGGGACTCAGAACCTGAGGGGAACAGGCAGGCCTGCCAGCTGTAGGGTGAGTGGGAACCAGTTCTTGGTAACAGCCTATTGACCCCTCCACTGGGGGACCCGAAGCCCCAGTTCCCTTGTTCATGAGTCCTGGTCTTCTGTCTCCAGGACAGCACTGATACAGGATATAGAGAGAGGAAACCGAGGCTGTGAAGGCAACAGGGACACAGGTACGTGATGTTCGTGCGTGTGTGTGTGTGGGTCTCGCTGTCCCCCTCACCATTTACACAACTTGTATGTATGGACATGTATGTATCTGAATGGATGAGTCTGTGTGCTTTCGGATTCAGGCACAGAGTAAGTGCTCAACAAGCATTTGTTGCCCAAAAGAATTATAAATGAGGAAACATACTCACTTCCGGAGCTTACAGCCAAGTGGAGGGAGGAGGGACTGGCAATCACACAATTAATTACAAGTATTTCCACTGGTTTTTGTTACAAAAGAAATAATTACAGCAATGACAAGGGTTTGAAGGATAATGGGTACTTCCCCAAGAAGGATCAGATGACTGAGATGATATATGAAGAACAAAAGTTAACAATCATAGCTAATACGTACCGAGTACTTACTATGTGCGGGGCATTCACATACACAATCCCATTTATTCTCTCAGCGTTCCTGTAGAGAGGTGCTATTATCATCATCATTCCCCCAAAGGGACAGCCTCTCTGAGGCACAGGGAGAATAAGTAAACCGACCGAAGTCAATCAGGTACTAAGCGGCAGGGTCAGAATTTGAACCTGTGCCCAACAGTCAGACTGAAGTCTGTGCTTTTGATCACTGCAATGCTCTCCCCCTAAGTTAACCAGGCAAGTGGGGGCCACTGAGAGAGGGATGGCACCCAAGTAGAGGGAACACTAGCCAGAGTGAGCTTGGTGTGTTTGAGCAACAAGAGGCTGGAGAAGTGGGGAGGGACCATGCTAAGACAGGGGAGTGATATGACCAGTTGAATGTTTTTAAAAGGTCACCCCCCTGCTGCTTAGGTTAGATGGGGACCAGAGTGGGCCAGCAGATGGGAAAGGAGAGGAGTGACAAGGTCTGGGATAGATTCCATAAGCAGGATCTTGGGTGAGAGTTATACAAAGGTGAGGGGAGGGGGTGGAGGCAGGGGAGAGGCAAGGGTGACTCCCAGGTTTCTGAGGGAAGCATGTGGGTAGCTGGTAATGATACGCACAGTGATAGCAATTGGAGGAAAAGATTTGGTGTAGTTTGAGACAGAGGCTTTAGCCTTAGCTCCTGTGACGTGTACAAGAGACTCAAGTGGTTGCCCAGCAGGTGGGAGACAGTGAAGTCTGGTGCCCAGGAGAGAACTCGGTGCAGGAGGTAGAGATGAGGCGTCACCAGCAGACGGCAGGAATTGAAACCACAGGGAAGGGCCAATGTGTGCCTTCTGTGTGAGCAAAAATGCGGAGCTTGGCCAGTTGTCACTGTGATTCCAGATTCTATGCTTGGTGCTGGGGACCTAGCAGTGAGCCATCTGGCTTGCCATCTCCAGTGCCTTCCCTAGGATGGGCAGGCATTGACTGCTCCTCCTGTCCCCTGCTCTCCCCAGGGCCGCCCCCACCTCCAATGAAGACACGCACTGTGCTCCGGGGTGATGACGTCCTCCTGCCCTGTGACCAGCCGTCCAACCTGGCCCGGGCCTCGTGGCGGCTCAATGGGAGCGTGGGCCTGAGTGATGGGCAGGGTGGCTACCGTGTAGGTGTGGATGGGCTGCTGGTGACAGACACACAGCCTGAGCACAGCGGCAGCTACGAGTGCTTCGCCGAGGAGAATGGCCTCCGCACCCTGCTGACCTCCTACAGCCTCGTGGTACGGCCTGCCACTCCTGCCCCGGCTCCACAAGCCCCTGCCTTGCCCGGGGCACAGTTGGCATCTGATGTGAGGCTGCTCTATGTGCTGGCCATCGCTGCCCTTGGCGGCCTCTGCCTCATCCTGGCTTCCTCCCTCCTCTACGTGGCCTGTCTCCGGGGCGGCAGACGAGGGCACCGGCGGAAATACTCACTGGCTCGGGCTGGCAGGGCGGGGGGCTCTGCCGTGCAGCTGCAGACAGTCTCCGGCCAGTGTCCAGGAGAGGAAGATGAGGGTGACGATGGGGAAGGGGCTGGCGGCCTGGAGAGTGGCTGTCTCCAAATCATCCCAGGGGAAGGAGCCCCAGCCCCACCTCCTCCGCCCCCGCCGCCCCCGCCAGCCGAGCTGACCAATGGGCTGGTGGCACTGCCCAGCCGGCTGCGCAGGATGAATGGCAACAGCTACATGCTCCTGAGGCAGAACAACAACGGGGCGCCCGCAGGGCCCTGCTCCTTCGCCGAGGAGCTCAGCCGCATTCTGGAGAAGAGGAAGCACACACAGCTCGTGGAGCACCTGGATGAGAGCTCGGTCTGAGCCCAGCGCCCCAGGACAGATGCGCTCCCCACCAGCCCGTCTGCCCAGGCTGGGCTGCTGCCTTCCAACACGGCCCTGCCCTCACCGCCCCCCACCCCCACCTCCAGACTCTTCTAACTTTTGATGTCCCTACAGGGCTGGCCAGAGCCAGGCCCAGCCAAAGTCCCCTCAGCCTCAGACCCATCCGTGAGCAGCCCAGGCCAACTGGTTCTCCTCAGAGGTAGGTGCTCCCTCAGGTTCTTCAGCCCCAGGTCCTCTTCCTTTAACCTGAGCACGTGGGAGGAGAGGCCCCCATCCCTCTGCTCAAATCCTTCCTCTCTCTCTCAGGCAGGGCGTGCAGGTCCAGATGGCCTCAATGTCACCGTCCTCTGCATGGCCCCTGTGCTGGATGGTCCTGACACCAGACGAGACCTCTGTAGCCAAAAGAGCCACTTGAGCCCTACGTACATTCACATGCACACATGGAAGAATGTCTACCAGCTGGGCTGCAGGCCCCCACCCCGCCCCCACCTTCTGGTGCATTTACTTCATCCCTTTTTCTGGGCTTTGGGTTCCCTCCCAATTGCCACATCCCATCCTATCGAGTCCTCTTCCCTAGTCCCGGCCCCCTACGGTGACCTCTGTCAAGAACTTGGGAACAGGCCAGCGCAGGGAGGTAAGACTGCATCATTCTCCTCCCTTCATGTGCAGCCCTTATGCCTCAGCCCTCCCCTTTTCCCCCCACGCCCTTAGTCACTCTCAAGAGCGACAGAGGCAGAGTTCTAGGCATGTCCCTCACATACACATGCTGACATTTCCACTCACATGCACCTTCTGAGCCTCCTCTTGCTGCCTCAGGCCTGTCATCAGGTTTGGTCCCTGGACATTTCAAAGAGAGAGCCCTCTCTGGTGTAGCTGCCCTAGGACAAGCAGCCACACTGCACTCAATGAGCCAGCCTCCCTTTTGGGGACCGAGCATTTGCGATCCCTAGATCAGAGCAGGAGGAAGCAAGATCTGATAACTCACCTGGCACATGACGCCTGTTCCTGGAACTATGCAAAGGGCAGAGGCTGGGAGTTTGGATGCTTGGCTCCACCCCTGTCCTACCTCACCGGGGCACTTTTAGGGTCCAGTGGCCTCTTTAGTCTCCAGGCCCAAACGGGACAATCAAATCCTGAGCTCCCCCATCCCCTTGGGTGAGGATGACTGTTATTTTTGTAGCCGAGAACGTGGAATCACACGGATTTTTACTGCCCTTCACCCATCCTCTCCCACCTCTCCCCCACAATGAATGTATTTATTGTGAGATGGTTATACTCTTTAGGAATGTCCCCGATTCCCCCTCCCCCCAGGTGGGTGGAATGGGCATGTGACAGTGGGGAGCCTGGACTCCGCTCCTCCACCCCCTGTTGGTTAATAAATACCCTCTTTTCCCCACTACTATGAGTAGTCTGCTTGGTCTCAACTGGCCTTCCTCTGGTCACCAGGGGACAGGCTTCTGAGTCTATGGAGAAGTGCAGCAGGGTTGGGTCTGCTCCCCACAAAACCATCTGCAGAGGAAATGGGGTCCTCAGCTTCCATCCTGGCTGCCCTTTGCTAAGACTCTCACTAGTAATTGACCATGGCATTAAGGGCATGACAAAAGTAGAGTGATTCAAGAATTCATACAAAGGTTTCAAAGGTTTTTACCTTCTACCTCTTATCCTCACCATCTTCCCCACTTTTTAGCTAAACACCTACAAGATGCTCCCCATTTACCAGTGACCCTGAGAATCACTCTCTCCAAGGGTCAGGCCTAGATTAATTACATGGCCTTTGATATTAAGCATCCCGAAAAGTTATTATATGCCCCAATTCTGGTTTTATGATAATGAAAAGTGGGGTTGTGCTTAAAATATATACTTAAAATATGTTGAAGTAAGACAGGTGTGACTGTGGGCAGGTTTATTAATCTCAGGTTTGTAATGGATACACAGTCATACATACAGCCTAGCCCAGAGCCAGGTTCACAGCAGAGAAGGTGCTAGCTCTCTCTAGCTCAGTGGATGCAGAAATAGGACATCAGAGAGTCTTCAGAAGCCAGCCTTGACATCCCTCACTGTGACTTGAGATCATGATTATCAATTTGGATTTCCAAAAGGAGGGTCCAGGAGGAGCCTAGAAGACTCCCAGGTTTCTGAAATGTGAACTGGATAATTGAGACACAAAGTCACTGCCCCTCAGTGGGCACCAAAAAGAAACAGGTAGCTCTTGGTCCCAAGCAGAAGTTTTGGCATCAACTTTCTCTTTCGTGGGCTCTATCTGTCTGTCTGGGCTGTAACCCCCTGAACCAAACGAGGAGGAACCAACCACCTTCACTGAGACCCAGGCAACTCTTCACTGCGCTTGCACCTGGGCCGGGGCAGGATCCTGGGCCTCTCCGGGGCGCAGCCCGCCCTGCGTCGTGGGCTTGTTGGTGAACGGGTGCCACTGGCCCTGGATGCTGGGGCTGTCCGTGTGGAAGGGTTTGCGGATGCGGATTATGTCCAAGCCCGACTGGCTCGCTAGCTTCTTCACCAGCGCCGTGATCTCCTCCACCGACTTGGCGTTGAGGCTCTCCTCGCGCACAGCCCCGTTCACTGGCAGAAGGGAGGCGGGGTGAGAGGCGGCGGGCCGGTCCGAGCTCGGACGAGGGGAAGGAAACGGGCCCGCCCGCTCCGCCCCGCTGCCCCGCAGGCCGCCCCCAGCCCCCGCGCGGCCCACTCACGGTATTCGGCCACGACTCTGGGCACATGACACGGCCGCGCGTTCACGTAGATGACGACCCCCGGGTTCTGTCGGGCGAAGTCGGCCACCTCCCGTTCCACGAACTCCCTGAGAAAACCGGAAAGAGGGAGCACGGTGACCCCTGACCCGGGCGGCCTCCGCCGGGAGTCGCCCCCCTCCTCCCCGCGTCCCTCGCAGGCTCACCGGGCGCCGCGGGACGAGGGCGCGTCGCGGCTGAGGCTGAAGCTCAGGCGCTGCAGCTGCTGCACGTAGCGGCCCAGCCCGTTGTGCAGCACGCTGGTCAGGAAGCGGCTCGGGGTCCCGCGCGCCGTCATGCCTGCTGCGCGCGCCGGGCGGCCCGCCGTGCCCCGACTGGACGAGAGGGGGCGGGGCTCACCTGGGCTTCCGGTTCCGGGGGCGCGAGCTCCCGGGGAGTTTTGATTCCGAGGTCCTGGCGGGTGGCGCGTGCGAGTGACCCACGTTGCGAGCGAAAGTCATGGGCCGAGCGTGCTAACCCGGTCACTCGCCCGGGGTCGGAGCGCGGAGGTCCCCGCGGGTGAACCGGAGGGAGGACACGCGTGGGGGGCGGAGAGGGGCGGGGGCCGCTCGGCGGCGCCCTGGTCGTATTGTTCCCTCCGAGGGAAGGAGCCGCGGAGAGAGCCACTACTTGGGGATCCAGAGCTGAGGGGCCCCCGAAAGGACGCAGAGGGCTGTGGACACGAGGGCGACGCAGAGACCCTGTGGAGGGCAGGAGTGGCGGAGACCAGATCTGGAGAAACCACAGTCGGTGAGGGGCTGCGATGGGAGAAGCTGTAAAGGAGCCAGACAGGGACCGAGACGGGAAAGGATCGTGCAGATGGCCTTGGGGAGAAGCAGCAATGTAGAGGGGCCCAAGAGCATCCAGAGAGGTGTGTGTGAGGGAGAAGTGTGAAGAAACGGAGAAGCCACCCAGAGGGAGCCCTTAGGCTCTGATGACTGAAGATACCTGGACCAGGCACCTCAGACATTTTTGAAGTAGGGGCTTCCTCCGTTTGACTAGGAATGTGGGTCCTTCTCCGAAGCGTGTCCCCCCTCCGGCTCCTGCTGTCCCTGCGCGGGAAGTGGATGGGCTGGAGGGGCCTGCCTCGGAGCTTGGTCCCAGGTTCTCCTCGAAGGCGGTACAGGAAGGAGGCTCTGCCAGCCCCGGAGGCGCCCGTGTTGCCCGTGACTGCAACTGAAATCCGCCAGTATTTGCGGGCGCATGGGATCCCCTTCCAGGACGGCCACAGCTGCCTGCGGGCACCCAGCCCCTTTCTGGGAGCCGCGCAGCTCAAGGAGCAGGCCGGCGCCGCCACCTCCTTCAGCCTCTTCATTAACAAGACCACCGGCCGCTTCCTCTGCATGACCAGCCTCGCGGAGGGGAGCTGGGAAGACTTCCAGGCCAGCGTGGAAGGGCGTGGGGACGGAGACAGAGAGGGAATCCTGCTCGGGGAAGGCCCGGGAGCGGAGGACAGTGAGGAGATCCGGAGGATCTGGGACCGAGCGCTACCTCTCTGGGAACTGCCTGATGCGGAGGAGGCGAAGCTGGCTCGGGTGATGTTTGGCCTTACCCAAGTGACGGACGACACCCTCAAGCGTTTCAGTGTGCGGTATCTGCGGCCCGCCCGAAGCCTTGTCTTCCCTTGGTTCTCCCCTGGCGGATTGGGATTGCGAGGCCTAAAGCTCCTGGGGGCGGAAGGCCAAGGGGACGGGGTGCGCTATGTGGAGACCACCATCCCTCGGCCGGGTGCCTACCACAATCTGTTTGGGTTGCCGCTGATCGGCCGTCGAGATGTGGAGGTGGTGCTGACGAGTCGTGAGCTGGACTGCCTGGCCTTGAACCAATCCACAGGGCTGCCCACCCTGGCCCTTCCCCGAGGAACAGCCTGCTTGCCTCCCGCCTTACTCCCTTACCTCGAACAGTTCCGACGGATCGTGCTCTGGCTTGGAGATGACCTTCGGTCCTGGGAAGCTGCCAAGTTGTTTGCCCGAAAACTGAACCCCAAGCGGTGCTCCTTGGTGCGGCCTGGGGACCAGCATCCCCGTCCCCTGGAGGCCCTAAACCGAGGCTTAAATCTTTCTCGGATTCTGCGTTCTGCCCTGCCCGCTTGGCACAAGTCTATTGTGTCTTTCCGGCAACTCCGGGAGGAGGTGCTAGGAGAGCTGTCCAACGTGGAGCAGGTGGCTGGCGTTCGCTGGAGCCGCTTCCCAGACCTCACTCGTCTCTTGAAGGGACATCGGAAGGGCGAGCTGACAGTCTTTACAGGTTACCCTTTGGGAAGTCACTGCTTGGGTGGTGGCAGGGGGTCAGGTGACATGTGGGTTTGGACTGCTGTAAATGTTGAGGAGCCTTTTCCTCTCAACTTGGAGGCCCTGCTCCATGTCTTGGTTTCAAGGGTGGGACTTCTCTCCCTCACCCAAGTCTGTGTTCAACCCCCCTGCAGGGCCCACAGGCAGTGGGAAGACGACATTCATCAGTGAGTATGCCCTGGATTTATGTACCCAGGGAGTGAACACGCTATGGGGTAGCTTTGAGATCAGCAACGTGAGATTAGCTCGGATCATGCTAACACAGTTCGCTTTGGGGCGGCTGGAAGAGCAACTGGACAAATACGATGAGTGGGCCGACCGCTTCGAGGACCTGCCCCTCTATTTTATGACTTTCCATGGGCAACAGAGCATCAGGTAAGATTCCCAGGCCTGGGGTTTTCAAAGAATGGGAGAGCAGGAGAACAGGCCCTGGGGTTTTCAGAATGCTGGCTCTCTGCCTGGGTTGGATGGGAGACTACTTGTAATTGACTCTTGAATTCATTGCCTTTTCTTCTCCCCAGGACTGTCATAGACACAATGCAGCATGCAGTCTATGTCTATGACATCTGTCATGTAGTCATCGACAATCTGCAGTTCATGATGGGTCACGAGCAGCTGTCCACAGACAGGTGACATCCTTTTGTCTATCTGGAACCCACTTGAACACACATGTCTTCTTGGGCAGCTGGCCCCTAGGCACACACACTGTACTCTTGTTTTCTGACACGTGTGCAGACAAAGTATGGACAGGGACCTAAGTGTGAGTGCGAGGGTAAGGAAAGGTGGAGTGGCGTTGGGGTGCTTTGTGGAAATATGAATGAATCTAGAGTATGTGTATATTCTTGTCCTGTCGATATCTGATAACCTCTTTGCTTTGTTTGGGTGGGTGCAGGATTGCAGCTCAAGACTACATCGTTGGGGCTTTTCGGAAGTTTGCGACAGACAGTTGCTGCCATGTGACACTGGTCATTCATCCCCGGAAGGAGGATGATGATAAGGAACTGCAGACAGCATCCATTTTTGGTTCAGCCAAAGTAAGTGACCTTTAGAGGAGCCTAAGCTTTGGAAAGGAGAGGGGGCACATGTGACCAGGCATACTCAGTCAGCCTTAAATCATCTGGACTTCATCCGGAAGAGGCAGCTGGGACCATGACATGAGGAATATAAAGGCGAATAATTGTTGGTCCTTTGCCCTTCTTACTCCAGAAGCTCACATCATCTAGTGGGGAAAACAGTGAGACAGTGATTACAACTCAGTGTGACAAAAGCTATGATAGGTAGTACAGGTACTTGGGAAACAAAGAGAAAAGACATCTGAGTCATCCTGGGGTATCTGGGGAGACTTTCTAGAGGAGGTGTCAGTAAAGGTTGGGTTGACTTTTGGCCAATAGTAGGTGTTTAATAACTAAAAGGGAGGGCCTTCTGGGCAGCAGGACCAGCCCAATCCTGGAGCTTCCGAGGTATACTGAATGCCTATTACATGCCAGGCCTGGGCTGGGCACAGGGAATACAGGATGAGGAGCACAGACCATGTGCTACAATGAAACAAACGTGGAGCCGAGGAAGAAAAGAACACGGACGTGGGAAGATGGTGGTGCCTTCTTTATTTATGGGGATCAAGAATGGTCATTTAGACTAAGACCTCAATGATAAGAAACGGGTTGAGTGGGGTAATGGGCTGTGCAGGAGAAGTGTTACAAGCAGAGGGAACAGCAGAGCAGGTACAAAATCTGGGGATGGTAGCAAGATTACTAAGGAACTGAAAAACTCAAGTGGCCAGTATCATGGTCAATAGTTCAAAAAGCTTTGATGAAAAGGGAAAGTACTTTTCCCTTTTCCCATTCTTGCCACTTCTTCCTACACGTTCAGCCTTCCTTTCTGCTTCCCTCATATGTCTTCTCACTGCTCCTCCTTCCTCTGCTCTCTGTCCCTTAGGCAAGCCAGGAAGCGGACAATGTTCTGATCCTGCAGGACAGGAAGCTGGTAACGGGGCCGGGGAAACGATACCTGCAGGTGTCCAAGAACCGTTTTGATGGAGACGTAGGCGTCTTCCCACTTGAGTTCAACAAGAGCTCTCTCACCTTCTCCATACCACCAAAGAGCAAGGCCCGGCTCAAGAAGATCAAGGATGACAATGGCCTGGCGGCCAAAAAGTCCTCTTCTGGTAAAAAGGGGGCTGTCCCCCAGAACTCTGAAACTTGCTCTGGTGAGGCCCCCAATCAGCCAGACCCTTCCAACCTTTCAAGGTGAAGGAGGTACAGAGTAGGACACTGGAATGAGCCTGACAGGGCAGGCTGGGGCATAGCCTTTTTCTTGGCCCTCTGCTAGGACTGCCTCTGTCCTGTGGTCCTAAACTTATCGGCCCTTCTCAGTGTGAGGGGCCTTGCCTAGGGCAGGGTCCCCTGGTGAGAATTCAGTTTAGCAGATATTTGAGAAACTACTGTGTGCCAAGCTTTGTTCTAGATGCTGGGAATACAGCACTGACAAGACAGATGAAGTCCCTCCTTCCATTGAAAATGCAGTCTGGTGAGAGGACAAGATAAGTTAATGGAGAAATAAACACAAAACATAATTTCAGGTAGTGAAAAATGCGATCTGAAAAATAAAATAGTAATGCCATAGTGCTTACAAGCTATTGTAGTTTAGATGAAGGTCTGAAAAGGTGTCTGAACAGAAGACATTTGAGCTGGGGCCTAAAGAACTTGTATTGAGCCATGTGCGCATCTGGAGAAAGAGGGATCCAGGTAGAAGGAAAAGTAAATAGAGAGGCCCCTCGGTGGGAATGAGCAAGTTGAGTTCAAAGTAGTGAAGTCAGGAACCCTGATCCTGAAGGAGACGTTTTGCCAAAATTCCAGCCTAGGCTTTCAGAGCCAAAGGGAGACATGGTGGGTACCAAGCTCCTCTGCTCCCCCTCTGGAGCTGCTGTGTGATGGCACTCACTATCACTGGGTCCCCGGTCCTTGGCTCTGTCACATCAGGGCCCTGTCATGAAAGTGGAAGCTTGGCCAGAGAGCCATGGAAGGAAGCTGTGAGCCCAGAGGGCCTGCCTCCTGGACACTGAATGTATGGAATGCTGCCTCTGGCCACTTGAGTGGATGCAGGCATAATTTTTTGTAGAGCCTTTCCCAGTTTTACTGGAAAAAATTTTTTTTCTCATTGCCTTTGTTTCTGTACTTCTTATTTGTCCACTAGGTGTCTCCCCAGTCAACTGGGTTTTCTCACTTGGAATTGGGAGTGATGGGTCCCCTCCTGTCTGAGCTGTATGCTCCCAAGGAAGCAAAAGCATTAAAGGGCCTTCACACACACACACTCGTTCCCACCTCTTCTTGGCCTAGGGAAGACAGGATGGTGCCTCTTTATCCCTGTTTCCCCTGAGGGTCTTCATAACCTCTCAGAGGCGTAGGTCACCAGGACCTATGCCTAGGCTCTGCCTGACCTGCTGTCTGCTATGAGCCACTCACTGACCTCTCAATGTGGACTCAGGCTCAACAATCTCTTATCTGGCCCCCGTCCATTTTCACCCTCCTGTACCTTAGCATTTCTCTTATGTTGGAGTGGGTTGGAACACATAGGGCTCTTGTTTGAAAAAGCAGAAACGTCGCCCTTCTCTCACCCCAGTCCCCACACACATACATTTCTCATTCTAGAAGTTCGAGGAGAGAGTATTCCTCATTTTAAAAAAAAGTCATATATTTATTGATTTTTTTACAGAGAGGAAGGCAGAGTTAGAAACATTGGTGAGAGAGAAACATCAATTAGCTGCCTCCTGCACACCTCCTACTGGGGATGTGCCCGCAACCAAGGTACATGCCCTTGACCCGAATCGAACCTGGGACCCTTGAGTCTGCAAGCCGACCCTCTATCAACTGAGCCAAACTGGTTAGGGTGGATTCCTCATTTTTAACAAAGAGTTGGGGAAATATGAGGAACCTGTCAGAAATATTCCTAAATGATGACACCTGCATCTCATTTCTTCTGATATCCTAAAGTCCCAGTTTCCCTTTAGATTTGCCAGCAAGAGTGAGAATGCAAGACGTCCTGAAGGCTCTGGGGAGGAAGAATCCTTTTGTAAGGTTGGGAGATTGATTCGCTCTCTGAAGCAGGGCTGCCTTACCAAGGTCTCCCTGTCAACCTAAGAAGGGGCTTCTGGAACCCTGTAGAGGGTTTGGGATCTCTGGTCTTTTATGTGTGAGAACTATGGCTACAATTGTCTCCTGAAACAGACAGAGCAAAGCTGTTTTCTGTGGGGGAAGAACCAGGGGGGAGGGAGGAGAGAGCTCCTCCGGGGCCTCCCTGCTTGGGGGTCTCTCCCAGACTGGCTGGAGCCAGGCCTCCTAATCCTGCATAATCATTCCCAGCCGCTGGCTGGTCTAGGCCTCATCGAGGTCTCTGAGTGTCAGCCGTGCCTTCCAGATGTACACCACCAGGTCAGTCCTGCCTACAAGGATGTGGGCTCCACATTCTGTCTCCCTAGAATGCCTGGCGTGTTCTCAGGAAACCCTCTAGGGGTTTCCATTAAGGGAACTTTGTGAGATCTCTTGTTTGTCTTGCCCCATTCTTCCAGCAGACACCCCCACATAGCACAAACCAGAACGATGGGTAGGAAGGGGAAGCTAATGCTCCCCTAACCCCACACTTGATACAAACACATTGCATTTCACAACTGTCAAACTCTTCACATCGCGGTGAGCCCGCCCACAATGTGTTCAGGAGTGCTTGGAGCCTAGAAAGCAGTGGGAGGGACCCGGAGGAGCCAGTGTCCCTGTACCCAGCCCACGTGGACCGAGGCAAAGTGCCCTGCCCACATCCAATTGGAGGTTAAGCATCTCCCTGAGAGCTCCCGAAGGGCCCGGCCAAGCAGGGCTGGGGATCTGCGGCCCTTTCTTCAGCTTCACACTCAGACCTGCTGTCAGGGGGCCGTTTCGGTCCTCCGGCAGCTGCTTTGCTGTGGATGTGTTGGAGAAGGGGCTAAACGCACTGGGTTCTTGCTGTCTGCGTACTAAGGCCATGACTATGGCCCAGATACCTGTAGACATCCCAGCCTGCCTTCCCACAGGCTGCCTCAGGTGCCACGGAGGGAGGGAGCCCTGGGTGCCTCCCTGAAATACAGGCCAATTTCCTGTTTGTGCCTGTGGGTGGGACTTAATGAGCTCAAGGGAAGCCAGGCTGTGCTCTGTGAGGAGCCAGAACCGGCAGGCTTGCTCCCCTGGGCAGACACCTACACCAAGGGCGAGCTAGGTGCTGGTTCTGCTTAGGCAGTCCCAACCCAAGCCGTTGGGGGGGGGGGGGGGGGGGAAGAGGCGGGTCTGTCTTGGTGTAACCCGAGCCTTCTTTGTCTGCTTCCCAGGGGTTTTCCCTGTGTCTGGGGAGTGGGCCGAGCGTGGACCAGGTTTGACAGAGCAGGGATTGGCGGCAGGAAAGCCCTAGAGCCAGCTTGGTTAGGACAGCCAAGGAGGTAGCTTAGCTCTCACGCACGTCCTAGGCGCCCCTTCCCCGGGTCTAAAGCTAAAACCCAGTAAGTTGTGAAGCCAGAGGCCAGAGGGCAGCCTCGGGCCACCTCGAGCTACCGCTGGGCTGGGTTCTGGGTCGGCTGTGGAGGGGGTGCCGGGCAGACCACTCCCTTCCTTGGGCCGGGGGCGCGGCTTCAGCGGCCCCGCCCCGCTCCACCAGGCCGGACCTGGCGGGCGCCCGGAGCCCGGGGCGGGCTGGAGAGCCGGCGAGTCTGCAGCGGCGAGAAGGTGCCCGCGCTGGGGCCGGAGCCGGGCAGGAGCTGGAGCGGCGACGCAGGTGGCATCGGGTGAGTGGCGGGGCCGCGAGGGTGTCGGAGCTCGCGCCTCCCACACATCCCGGCTCCAGAGTAAACTTTCCCGTCCGGCGAAGCTGGGGGTTGGGACGAGGAGGAGGGGGGTTCCCCAAGCCGGGACGCAGGCGAAGCGTCTGAACAGGAAACCGGCACGGAAACGGACACGCCGGGCCCACACACGCGTGCACCCAGACCCGTGCACGCACTCGGGACACGCGAGCACACGTGCCCTCGGGAGAGGACGCGCCCAGCGGGTAGCTCCTGCAGTTCTTGCAGCCCCGTCACCGGCGCGCACGGACCCCGGCGGACGGGGACCTCTGTGGTCGCGGAATTGACAATTGACGGGGGTGGGACACCTCACACGGCTCCTGCTTCCCCGGGGCCTGCAGGTGGAGACTGAGACGTAAACAGGCACCGAGCACGTGACCGCTTTACGGACGGACCCGTGGGCTGTGCCTCCCCCTCCCCGGCCACAGCCCGACGTCCCTCCCCAGCCCGGGGCGAGTTTTCCGGGTCCCTTGCAGGGGGGTGGGGGGACCTGTATTCTATTCTCCGCCTAGAGAGGTGACAAACCCTCCTCCAGAAACGGGAGCACTGTGCCCCCTGGAGGCGGGGCAGCGCAGGAGAGCAGGACACGGGCTGGGGTGGGGTTACCTGGGCTCCTGCCTTCCTTCTCGCCAACACATTCATGGTGCACTCAGCCCGGAAGGCATGGAGGCCGGGCACTGCAGATGGCTGAGGACAGCAACCTGCCCCCGCCCCCCCCCCCCTTTCCCTGTCCCATACCTCCAGCCTGGGTAGCAGAGCTGGGAGCTCCTCCCTCCAAGTAGGAGCAGAAAACCCCCTCCCCCAAAGCATGCAGGAGCATCATCCTCCCCTCAGTACTGGAGGGGGCCTATACCCCTCATGAGGGTCGAGGGAGGACGAGCCCTCCTCCCCCATCAGGGAGCGGGCAGGGGCCACCAGCCTCCCTCCTTGCCCCACCCCCCACCCCTACGCACACGCCGAGCCCAGCTGCGGCTGGAGCTCCTGGGCCTGCTGCCAGAAAGGGGAGGAGGCTCCCGGTGCCCCAGGAGGCTGGGTTCTGGGCAAGACCGGAGGAGGGGGTCTCCGCTGGAGAGGGGGGCTCCCGTCTGTTCTTTGGAGGCCGAGGATCTGGGGGTGAGCCCGAGTGAGGGTGGCTGGGCTATGTTTCCCTTTCCAGGGAAAAAGAAAGAAAAACAACCCTTTCCATAGAGCTAAAAATAGAGCTGAGCGGCCGCCAGGTCTGTGGCCTGGAAGGGGAGGGTGGGGGCAAATGCTCCTTCCTGGGGCAGAGGAGCGCTGGCAGGCCTGGCCTTGGGGGGGGGGGGGGCAGGAGGAGGCTGTCCTTGCCCAGGGATGCTGGCATCAGCTGACCTGCCAGGTCACAGAGACCCCTGCAGGAAAGTATGTGCGGCAGGATGCTTGAGAAACGTGTGTACGTGTAAGAAGTTGTGACTGTGAACAAGGCCGTCCGCGTGTGGAAGATGCTCAGGAGAGGAAGTGTGTTTAGGATTGGGACTGGGTGCAAGGACTGCGAGCTGTGAAAGCCTGTGCACAAGCAGCTGTGTGACTCCGAGCATGTCTCTGTGTGCGTGGGCCCGAAAGGTTAGGGAACGTCGGAAGGTGGCAAACAGATGAGTGGACCCTGACCTGTGGCCGTGTGGAACTGAAGGTGGGAAAGGTGGTGTTCTTTGCCAGAGGATGAGCATATCGGTGACCCCGACAAGACGGTGGAATGTTGTGAGGCTGGTGTGGGGTTTGGTCCAGTAACCATGCGGGTGATTGTTGAAAGGCCTGGGGCTACCTCTCCGAGCAATGACCGATGGCTCTGTGGGAAGGCTGAAGAGCACGGAGCGGCCCCTGGGGCAGGCCTGGGCTCGGGGTGGGGAGGGTCCAGCGCGGTGGAGCCGGATAGGGGCCACGCCGAGGTCCGGAGGGCGGGCAGGATGACTGGGTGTGTTTCCAGAACCTGCCGCCAGGTGGCGCCGCCCCCGCAAAGCCAAGTGTGCCTCCTCCTGGCCGCGGGGGTGGGGCGGGCGCCGGCCGAGCCTTGGCCCCCGGCTGGGCTGGCGCTGGGGCGCGGGGGCCCCGGCCGCTGCAGAGACTGGGCGGCAGCTGACCCTCAGCCTCCCCCTCTGGGCTCCGAAGTCGGGGTGTGTCTTGGGGGGGAGAGAACCCTGGGGAACGCTTCAACGGGAGGAGCGGAGGGGGCAGGGCGGCCGCCGGGCCCTTTGTGCTGGAACAATGACCAGCTGCCGCGGGCCCCGCGCTCGGTCGGGGTTGAGCTGGAGGGTGACCCGCCGCCGCTGCCGCGGAGTCTTAAGCCGACCGAACCCCCAGACACACCGCCACCGGCTGGGGCGGGGAGAGAAGAGGGGTTCGGGGTCGCAGCCCCCGCGTGCGCCCGGACACGCGTGACGCGCAGGGTTAGCGGAGGCCGCGCCCCGGGGGCGGGGACGCCCCTGGGACCCACCCCCGCGCCGCGCCGCCCCTCCGGCCGGGCGGGCGGGGGCTGCCCCGCAGGGGGCGCCGCGGAGGCGGGGGCGGGGCGGGCGGGGCGGGCTGGCGGACCGAGTGGCCGCGCGCGGGCTGGAGCCGGGCGGCTGCCGGAGGCGCGGGGGGCGGCCCGGGGCTGAGCATGGAGCGCAGCGGCGGAGGTGAGGGGGCCCCCAACTTCTGCCGGCGGGGAGGGGGCGTTCCGCCGCGGCCCCACTTTATGGAAGCGGAGGCGGCGGGGGAAGGGGGGGTCCCGGCTGGATGGGGGCTCCCGGCTTCCTGTTGCAGAATGGGAACTCGTGATCCCAAACGCCTTGTTCCCACTTGACTGCTCCTTGGGATTGGGTGAGGGGGACACTTTCCCCAACTCCTCCGCCCCCGGCACGGGTCCGTGGGCCTCCGGACCTTGGCCAGACCTCGCTGGGGCCGCGGCGGAGCGCTGCCCGCTGCTCCCCCGGCCCGCCGAGGGGGGCTGCTGGGCCGGAGGGGTCAGCCCGGGGGTGCCGGGGAGAGTGGGGGTTCCCATTCTCACCGCCAGAGACGCCTTTCTCAAAATGGAGCCTCGACTTGCCCCTCCTTCTCTCCCGGGCTCCGGGAGAGAGCGGGAGCCTGGCTGGCCGGGCCTGGCCTTCCAGGCGCCTGGCTCCGGCTCCGGCGCCGGCTCCGTGGGCGTCTGGTTCACCAGGGCCCAACTTTCTGTCTCTTCCGGATCTCGGGGCCCCTGGCTCCGTGGGGTTCGGGGCTCTGGCCTCACCGAGTCTGTCTGTCTGCCTCCTTGTCTACCTGACACCCTGGGGCCTCGGAGTCTTTGTCTCTGGGCTTTTGGGTCCCTGTCTCTGAGTCTCCTCCCCGAGGTTCTCACTTTCTCAGGGCTCACTGAGGTGGGGAGGTGCAGACAGAGGTGCCAGCCCCTGCTGCCCCCTAAGAAGCCCCTGCGCCCCTGCTTTCTCCTGCTCTGGAGCCTCCTGGGAGAGGGCAGAGGAGGGGCGCTCCATTCACTTTGCTCAGCGCTGGCACTTGTGCGGTAGACAGTGCTCACCACTCTCCCCGCCCCCTCCCCCAGCTCCTCCTGCCTGGGTCTGGACATCTTCCAGGGTCCCAGGGTCTCTGCCTTGAGCAGGGAGGTGAGGGTGGACTTAATGGAACACAAGCAAGCGAGAAGGGGAGCAGATCAGGCAAAGGAGTCAGAGAATCTCTCTCCTCCCCCACATTCCAGTGAGTGGCAAAAGCCCGGCTCCCACTCACCCAGTTGGCCCTGCCAGCATGCCACCCAGGCTCCCACCCTCTCTCTCACGTGCTCCTGTACACACACACTCCTTTGTACACACGAATACACACTCACTTCCCTGGTAACACACTTGTGTAAAATAATGTGAGTTTACATATAAACTCAGGTACATGTGAGTGGACATCTGTCCACACGTATTCTCTCGTGTAGTCACACTCATACGCCATAAACTCACTGTGTATGTATTTGTGACTTTCACATACTTTGTAAGAGTGACACCCCCCCCTAGTCACACACATACTTACTCTTGTAAAATGCACCCGTGTGAATTCACACGTGTACTCACGTATGTATGACTACCTACCTACCCATATCGAATCACATACCCCCATTCAAGATGTTCTCGCACACCTTTTCATGTACACGGTGCTCATTTTCAGGCTGTGTGTCCAGACCCACCCACACACACACACACACAAAAGCACACGCTCCTGCTCCTACGCAGTCAGTTCTCTGTCCGCCTCTTGGCCCCCACTCGCTCTGCGTGATGACTTCAGCAGATGCCGGAGTCCTGGTCTTCGTCCTCGCCTCAGGATGGAGGGAGTTCCGGGCGGAGACTCGCTGTCCCCTTCCAGGAAGGAGGAGGGCCTGGGGGTGGAGCCCTCTTCCCAGGGCCCCAGGGAAGTGAGATCTTGAAGCAGCGGCCAGGGGTGATGGTGGGGCGTCTGCCCTCACCCCTTTGGGATCGCACTGGGGACCACCTGAAGCTGGGGGTTTCGTAGGAGCTGGCGGCAGGCTCCTGTGGATTCCTTTAGGCCCAGCTGATG
Source organism: Pipistrellus kuhlii (assembly GCF_014108245.1). Taxonomy (NCBI): domain Eukaryota; kingdom Metazoa; phylum Chordata; class Mammalia; order Chiroptera; family Vespertilionidae; genus Pipistrellus; species Pipistrellus kuhlii. Next base: position 32,036,482 of record NW_023425460.1, read on the forward strand.
GGGTATGGTGAGGCTAGAAGTTGTCATGGCAACAAGCATGCACCTGCGTGGAGTCAGGAGATCCCAGAGGGCACCTCTGGGCGCCCTGAGAGCTCCGAGTTTCTTGTTTGGCCGGCTTCGCCCTTGCCGCCTCTGTGTCTGGGAGAAACTGAGGCCCAGCTGGGGAGGCTGGGCCTGGCCTTGGCTCTTTGTTCCCTAATTACCATCTGAGCTGCTGACTTCGTCCCTGAGGTTGCTTCTGGCCAGACTGCCCTCTAAGGAGGCCACCTGTCCCAGGGGACTGGATCCGCCCAGCAGCCTTCCACACTTGAGTCCTGGCCTCGGGGGGGGGATGCCGAGCGGGGCTGGGCCCTGCGGAATCACCGGGCCTCCCCCTGTCCCCTCATCATCCTGCTCCGAAGACTCAGCCCTCTGCCCTGCTCAGAGCCACGCCGGGCAGCGGTCGGGGGTGCGGGGAGAACCAAGGTTCATGCCAGCGCTCGGAGGGGGAGCCTTGGGGGACCAAGTAGCTAACATTGTTGTATGGGGGGGGGGGGGCGGCTGTTCGACCTGAGATGAGGGGCCAGGAGAGGGACTGGGGACCTTTCACAGGGAGGGGCTCCAGGTGGAGGGACTCTGACCCCGCTGCCCTGCTTGCAGGTTCCCCCGGAGGCCCCCGGCCAGGCCAGAGGTGCTGCCGCCATGGCCATCGTGCAGACGCTGCCGGTGCCCCTGGAGCCCGCTCCTGAGGCCACCACGACCCCTCCCGCCCCGGCCATGGGCAGCGTGAGCAGCCTCATCTCAGGCCGGCCCTGCCCCGGGGGGCCAGCGCCCTCCCGCCACCACGGCCCCCCCGGGCCCACCTTCTTCCGCCAGCAGGACGGGCTGCTGCGGGGCGGCTACGAGGCCCAGGAGCCCCTGTGCCCGGCCGTGCCCCCCAGGAAGGCCGTTCCGGGCACCACCTTCACCTACATCAACGAGGACTTCCGGACGGAGTCCCCGTCCACCCCCAGCAGCGACATGGAGGACGCCCGGGAGCAGCGGGCACGCAACGCCCACCTCCGCGGCCCCCCGCCCAAGCTCATTCCCGTCTCCGGGAAGCTGGAGAAGGTGAGGGCCGGCCTTCCTTCGGGGCCCGGGGGGGATCGGGAGCCCCCTGGAGGAGCTGGGGGAGTGGGGGGGTCTGTGTAAGCGTGTGGGCTCCAGACTCGCCAGATCTGAGTTCTAATCCCAGCTCGGCCTCGTTCTGGCTCGATTACCTCGGGGAAGTCACTTAACCGTCCTGAGCCTGTTCCCATCTATGTGACATGGAGGCGGTCGGTCAGCTCCCATAAGCCTGTTGTGAAAGTTAAATGATATATGTAAAGTGCTTAGCCTAGTACCCGGCATCTACTGTGCACTCGGTAAATGTTCGCTATTTGAAACGGCTGCTGTCATACCTTGAACCGGGCTCAGCCTCCATGTTCTCCCCCGTGATATGCGGATAGTGATCATGTGTTATTCGTGTGGCTTCTGTACTGACTAGAGATGAACCTTTTAAGTTACTTGGCATAAAGCTGGCACGCGGGAGGCTCTCAGTGGCAGCCATTACTAATGTATGGGGATGGGGGACCCCCGGATGGGAAGACAGGGAGTGTGGCGAGGGCTTTGAGAGACTGAGCAGCTCACCCCGTGGCACCTCGTTTCAGAACATGGAGAAAATCCTGATCCGCCCAACGGCCTTCAAGCCAGTCCTGCCCAAACCTCGAGGGGCGCCGTCTCTCCCCAGCTTCCTGGGTCCTCGGGCCACCGGACTGTCGGGGAGCCAGGGCAGCCTAACACAGCTGTTTGGGGGCGCCGCCTCCTCCTCTTCCTCCTCCGCCTCCTCAGCTGCTGACAAACCCCTGGCACTGAGCGGCTGGGCCAGCGGCTGCCCATCAGGGACGCTGTCCGACTCCGGCCGAAACTCCCTGTCCAGCCTGCCCACGTACAGCACGGGGGGCGCCGAGCCAGCCACCGGCTCCCCGGGCGGGCACCTGCCCTCCCACGGCCCCGGGCGGGGGGCACTGCCAGGGCCAGCAGCCCGCGGAGCCCCTGCCGGGCCCTCCCACTCGGACAGCGGCCGGTCCTCCTCCAGCAAGAGCACAGGCTCCCTGGGAGGCCGCGCGGCCGGAGGCCTCTCGGGCAGCGGCCCCCGGGCCTCCCCGGACAGCAGCTCCTGCGGGGAGCGCTCCCCGCCGCCGCCCCCGCCCCCTCCGCCCCCCTCGGACGAGGCGCTGCTGCACTGCGCCCTGGAGGGGAAGCTCCGAGACCGCGAAGCCGAGCTGCAGCAGCTGCGGGACAGTCTGGAGGAGAGTGAGGTGACCGTGCGCCAGGTGTCGTCCGTGTGACCGTGGGGGAGGCGCGGCAGGGCCTCCGGAGGTGCTGGGAGCGGGCAGCTGTACTCGTGACCCCATTGCCACCCAGTGACCTGGCTTCACTGTAGCGTGGTGAGGATTCAAACCCAGCACTGCCCTTTGCCTGTTAGTACTAAGCCTCCGTTTCCTCATCTATAAAATGGGGATATATATATATATTTTTTTTTTTAATTGATTTTTTACAGAGAGGAAGAGAGAGGGATAGAGAGTTAGAAACATCGACGAGAGAGAAACATCGATCAGCTGCCTCCTGCACACCCCTGGGGATATGCACACAACCAAGGTCCATGCCCCTGACTGGAATCGAACCCGGGACCTTTCAGTCCGCAGGCTGACGCTCTATCCACTGAGCCAAACCGGCTTCGGCAAAATGGGGATATTTTTTTTTCTCTCGGTGTTCATGAGTAGGGCAAAGGGTGGAAAGTGTTTAGAAGAATGCCCGGCACTTAGAAAGTGCCACGTAAGTGCTTGCTATTACTGTTGTTTCTATTGTCCTAAGAGTGCTTGTCCCTGTGGTCCTGTTATTGCAGTTGTTGAGTGTCATCCAGCCGCCTAACGCCCCCGGAGGCCAGCAGAGCAGTCAGGGATGGGGGGCAGCTCGGGCTCGGAGTCCGGGGGAGCCGCCAGGACCCAGGCCTGCCTCTCGCCCGCAGGTGTACGAGGACCGGCAGCGGCACTGGCAGCGGGGGCGCGAGGACGGGGCGGCCCAGGCGCAGCGGGCCCAGCGCGCCCAGCAGCTGCTGCAGCTGCAGGTGTTCCAGCTGCAGCAGGAGAAGCGGCAGCTGCAGGACGACTTCGCGCAGCTGCTGCAGGAGCGGGAGCAGCTGGAGCGGCGCTGCGCCACCTTCGAGCGGGAGCAGCGGGAGCTCGGGCCCCGGCTCGAGGAGACCAAGTGGGAGGTGGGTCCGACCCGGGGGGGAAGGAGCGGGGTCCTGCAGGAGCATCCCCTAGAAAGAGGGGCCCAGGAACACCCCCCAGGAGCCTGCCACCCCTAGAGGGCCCCCCCTTTCCCCCCTCTGCGAGATGAAGATCGCCCTCTGACCTCCCGAGCTGGGAGGGAGCCGCGCCTCGGCCCGGTCTGGTGCCCACAGCCGTGGGCATCCCCGCCCACTGCCTTCCAGCCAGTGATCGGAATGGAGCGCTTGCTCTGCACCAGGCACTGTTCAAAGCACGTTACATTGACTCTGTATCATCCAGTCTTCATGGACAGTCCTGTGAGGTGGGCCCTGTAAACATCCCTGTTTTAGAGATGCAGAAACTGAGGCCCAGCAAGGCTGGAGCCCAAAATTACACCCAGGCTGTGGCGGCAGAGCTGAGATTTGAATCAAGTCAGTCTCTGACTCCTGTGTGTGTGCTTTTAACCAAAGTGGTTTAAAGACACCACTCTGAAGGGGGGAAATCTGGGTCCGTCGCCACTTTAGCCGCTGACAAACTGTATGACCTTGAACCTGTCGCTAGGCCTGCCTCAGTATCTTCACCTGTAAAACGGGTACGAGGATCAGACCTCCTCTCCAGAACGTCCAGCATGCTGTCAGGGCCTGACCCTCCCCTCCACCCCCCACCCCGGGGAAGAACCCTCCTCACCATCCTTCCTGCCTGCCTCCCACCACCAGGTGTGCCAGAAGTCGGGCGAGATCTCCCTGCTGAAGCAACAACTGAAGGAGTCTCAGGCGGAGCTGGTGCAGAAGGGCAGTGAGCTGGTGGCCCTGCGGGTGGCCCTGCGGGAGGCGCGGGCGGCCCTGCGGGTCAGTGAGGGCTGGGTGCGGGGCCTCCAGGAGGCGGCCCGGGCCCGAGAGCTGGAGCTGGAGGCCTGTTCCCAGGAGCTGCAGCGGCACCGCCAGGAGGCCGAGCGGCTTCGGGAGAAAGCCGGGCAGTTGGACACCGAGGCGGCGGGGCTCCGGGAACCCGCGGCGCCAGCTGCCCCTGCTGACCCGTTCCTCCTGGCGGAGAGCGACGAGGCCAAGGCGCAGCGCGTGGCCGCCGGGGCCGGGGGCAGCCTGCGGGCCCAGGTGGAGCGGCTGCAGGCCGAGCTGCAGCAGGAGCGGCGGCGGGGCGAGGAGCAGAGGGACGGCTTCGAGGGAGAGCGGCTGGCCTGGCAGGCGGAGAAGGAGCAGGTGATCCGCTACCAGAAGCAGCTGCAGCACAACTACATCCAGATGTACCGGCGGAACCGGCAGCTGGAGCAGGAGCTGCAGCGGCTCAGCCTGGAGCTGGAGGCCCGGGAGCTCGCCGACCTGGGCCTGGCGGAGCCGGCCCCCTGCATCTGCCTGGAGGAGATCACCGCCACGGAAATCTAGGGCCCTCGGGGGCCCCCCGCTCTGCAGGGAGCTCCACTGAAAGGGAACCGCTGCCTCGGGTCCACGGAGGGCCCCGGAGGGCCTCTGCCAAGAACCCGGGGCCGCCCTGTGACTTGGATGAGCAAGATCAGAACCCCCCTTGGAGGTCCCTGTAGTCGCCGTCACCCAGAGGCTCCTGCTCACACAGCCTGTTTCACTCCCCACCTGTTGCCAGTGCCACTCTGCCAACCCCACTCATTCACCCCGAACGCTCACCAGCTCAACCAGCCAGGGGACTGGGGAGAGGAAGAAGCTCCCTCGTCTCCACACTCCAAAGCCAGAGAGAGCCAGACAGCGCCAGCTGCTCCAGATGTGCCTGCCCTCCCCTGCCCGTGTCGGGGGGGCGGGGCTGGGACGGGGTCTGATCCCGCGCTTCCAGCTCTGCAGCCTCTCGCCTGCGGTGGGGGGTGGCTATCGTCAGACCAAAGGAAGAACTCAGAAATGTCTGTCTCGTTTATTTGTGTTTGTGACCAAGTTGCCCCTCCCGACACCCTGGTGTATGGCCTCGTATTTCACTTGTATATTTTTCACACTGTAAATTTCTTGTACAAACCCAAAGAAAAAAAAAATTAAAAAAATTTTTTTTGATTTTTAAAAAAAGGGGACCGTTGTTGGATAAAGATTATGGGACCTTGTTTGACCCTCCCCCGACCCCTCCTGCAGGTCTTTGGGGGAGGAAGGGGAAAGGACAAATCCAGTAGAAAGTCTGCGGCTAGTGGACCTCGACATGAAATGTCTCTCTGGGTCTGAGAAATGAGGAAAGACATCCTTGCGTAGAACACTGCGTGGGGCTGGGAGGTGGGTGCGATGACTGAGGGCTATCTGAGAGTCCGTGTCCCCCAGAGCTCGGGAGAGTCAGAGGGGGCATCAGGAGAAAGTACCCTCCGATCCCAAGTTCCAGACCTTGGGCTTCTCGACCTTGCTGTCTCGGGAGGTTAGGAGCAGGGAGTAGGGGACACGGGCTGCCCAGTAGCACCTTGTCCTTGACACCAAGTGTGTCTGGAAAGGGCAGAGCCTCGGGGGAGGGAAGAAGGCAGGGAGATGGAGCTCTGGGAGTAGGCGAGGCAAGCAGGACTGGGAGGTTCCTGAGTCAGAAGGTCAGTAGGCGGGAGGTCTGGGAGAGCAGGAGGATTCTGGGGCCAGTGGGCGGATCTGAGGTCGGTGGGAAGCCTCAGTGGGATAGATGGGGAGAGCTGGGTGAGAATCTAGAGGAGAATCTAGGGGCTGGGAGGGTGGCGACAGTGGGAGAGGTCTGGATATGGTTGGGAAGGGCGCTGCGAGGTTCTGGCAGCCAATGGGCGTGCCACCCGGGGGTCAGCAGGCAGGGGAATGGTCTGGAGGAAGGAGCTGATCGCTGGGTGCTGATGAGTCAGAGGGCAAGGGGGGCGGGTCAGGCCAGGGGACCCGGACCACAAGCTCCATGGGTTCCCGAGCTTTGTTCCGATACGCCCGGCGGATGGTGTCCACTGCTCGCTGGTGGGTCACCTGCTCCAGACTCTCTCCATCCACTGCCACCAGCTCGAAGCCAGCCTAGGGAGGGAGTGGGAGGTCACAGCCCTGCTCCTCAGGTCACCCCCTGCTCCAGCGTCCAACCTCCACCTCCACCAGCGAGGACACTCCTTCTGGGTGGAGGGATGGACAATGGGACTTTTGTGCCTGGGGCTGTTGGGGGCTGGGTGGGGCACAGACAATGGCCCTTTGTCCCTTGGGGCAAGGGGTGGGACGGGATGGGCCGCCCTCAGGCCCAAGCTGGCAGGAGGGGACAGATTTTTTGTCTTGGCCAGCTCCTCCTGACCCCTCTCCTCCCACGACCTGGTCTGAACATGCCCGGCTGGCAGATGCGCGTGAACCAGCCTGCCCCCGCCAGAGGCCAGCCTGCCCCGGCCAGCAGCCAGGACCAGCACCAGGCCGAGGGAGTGCACTGGCGGCTTCCCCCACCTGCAGGGCCCCACTGAGGAAGGCGGCTCCCCCGGGGAAGATCTTCTCTATCTTCACCATGGGCTGCACCTTGGACTCGATGCCCCCCGAGATGCTGATGCCTAGAGAGTGAGAGACGTGGGAGAAGAGTGATGCCATCCCCCTCAGCCCAGAGCGCACCGGGTAGACCCAGGACCCCATCCATCCCCAAATCCGGGGCCCCCTCCCTCCCCCAAACTCCAGTTCTGTTACTACCGTACTCAATCCTCAACTCACTCCAAAATCCTCTAGAGTCAAACACAAGGCCCGCGGGCCAAATCCGTCCCGCCAGGCCTTGCAATGTGGCCCGCACCACGCTGTCACCACTGCACTCCGCTGCGTTTCCATCACAATGACAGTTTATGACTGTTCAGTAAACCATTCGGCCCGCGATTTAGGCTGGATTTTAGATTTTGGCCCCTTCTCTGATTGAGTTCGACACCCCTACTCTAGACCTCAAAACCCCCAAATCTATAGGTTCCCCCAACTACACCCCAAGACCCAGATGATTTTCCTGGGCCCAGGCCCCTCGTCACATCCCCAAACCCAGGAGCCCCCCCCCCCCTCCGCCCGCCCAGACTCACCCAAGGACTGTTTCATCTTGGACAGCGTGACTGTCCTCAGCTCCCCGCGGGGGGCCTTCGTGGCTGCCTGCTCGGCGGTCCTGCCAGTTCCGTTCTCACTGGGCCCTTGGCTGCCTCTCGCCTCGGCCCCCTGCCCATCTAGAGGCCGTGGCAGAGGGGGCCTGGCCTTCCGAGGCTTATGGTAGCGCCCGTTGGCCATGCCAGGGGTGAGGATGGGCGCCGGGGACGGGGAACGCCTGCGTCCGGGGGGCTTGCCCCGGCTGCGGCTCCGGCTCCGGCTCCGGCTCTGGGCCGGGCCCTGGCCCTGGCCCTGGCTCCGGCTGCGGCTCTGGCGAGGGCCTTCTCGGGCGAGGGGCTCTGTCAGCAGCCAGTTAGGCCTCGGGGGCCGGGGAGCCACGGGGGGCGGCTGGGGCGGGGGTGTGCAGGTGCCTCGGCGTGGGGCAAAGGCGTCTACTGGCACGTCTTGGAGAGGGGGGACCCCCTTGTGGGGGTGGCAGGAGGCAGAGGTGCCCAGGGAGACCTGGAGGCCCCCCAGCCGCTCCCTCAGCTCCCCATCCTCTTCCTCCTCAGAGAAGCCATTCGCAGGCAGCAGGTAGAAGCCTCCACGGCTGTCTGGGGAAAGCAGCCCCGGTCAGGCCGCCCCCCAGCAGCCCGGACCCCGTCCTCGCCTTTCCGAGGCCGAGGAGACCAGGCCCGGGTTTGCTGGAAACAATTCCCCACCGGGAGGGCCCCTGCCCGAGGGCCATTGTATGGTGACTCTCATGCTTTCCATTGTGATGGTTAGAGCTTTTTCTAAATGTGTCTAAAAAAAAATATGACTCACACACCAAACTGGTAATCTCTTGGAGGTTACCGCACAGACTGATTTAAAAAAGTGAGTGGGTTTAGAACCAATTATTAGGTAAGTAATAGTGGCGAGCGGATGTGGCAGACACGGTTCTGGTGGATTAGGGCTTTCCCTCAGGAGCCACACACACCTCTGAAACCACAACACCCTCGGTCCGCGGGGCAGGGACGAAGGAAGGCCTGTCCTCCCTCCCCCAGGTCCTCCCCCTGTCCTCCCTCCCCCAGTTCCTCCCCCTGTCCTCCCTCCCCTAGGACCTCCCCCTGTCCTCCCTCCCCCAGTCCCTCCCCCTGTCCTTCCTCCCCCAGTCCCTCCCTCTGGTTCCCCCCCAGTCCCTCCCCCTGTCCTCCCTCCCCCAGTCCCTCCCCCTGCCCTCCCTCCCCCAGTCCCTCTCCCTGCCCTCCCTCCCCCAGTCTCTCCCCCTGCCCTCCCTCTCCCAGTCCCTCCGCCTGACCTCCCTCTCCCAGTCCCTCCCCCTGTCCTCCCTCACCTAGTCCCTCCCCCTCTCCTCCCTCTCCCAGTCCCTCCCCCTGCCCTCCCTCCCCCAGTCCCTTCACCTCTCCTCCCTCCCCCAGTCCCTCCCCCTGTCCTCCCTCCCCCAGGCCCCCCTCCTGGGTGTGCCCCCTCTCCGGCTCCGGGACTCGGACTGACCAGGCACGGGGGTGATGAGGTGACGCTTGGGTGGTGTGTCTTGCCGGGCTGGTCGCAGAGCAGGAGGCCGGACTGGGCGGAGAGAGGAGGTCAGGGCAGGGACAGGCTGACCGGCACCCCTATGGGCTCCGCTGACAGGCTCTGCCCCTTCCCACAGGGATATGCCACCCCAGCCCCCACCTGGGGCTCCCAGCCGCTGACCTGCCCGGCTCTTGAGGGCCTCGAACGCCTCCAGCTCCACGGGCATCACCATGCTGTCGAAGCGGCCCAGGTCTGTGGGAGCCACCACGCTCCTGGGAGAGGGCGAGGGGTGGGCGAGGGTTCAGATCGCAAGGTGCGGGGGGCGGGGGCTTCGGCCTGGGACGGTGGGGGCAGGTGTCGGGGGGGCCCCTCTCCTGCCCAGACTCCCCACAGCCCCTCCCACCTGATGTCCCGCAGCAGCAGCAGCTTGGCGGGCTTGTCCAGGATGGCCAGCAGGGGCCTCACCAGGTCCTCCACGCCGCCCTCGTGCACGTACTGCAGAGACAGGCACACAGGTCAGGGGGCGGCAGGGACGTCCTGAGCTGGGCCGGGGGCCACTTGGGGGCCCGGGGGGATGTTAGGAAGAGCTCTCCCCATCCCGGGCCGTCCACAGGATGTCTTATCTCGGTGACTCGGTGAAAGCATGCAACAATAACAACAGACGTGTGATAGCGAGGACAGCTCCGAGGAAGGCACTTTTCTAAGCTGTTTACCTACTACGTCTCTCATTTAGCCACCAGCCACCCTGAGAGATGGCATTCTTTGTTCCTGGTTTGCAGACGAAGAAACTGAGGCTCAGAGAAAAGGACCCTGCCGACGCCACACCGACGAGGAAGTGGGAAGAGGGACTGAAACTTGAGAGGTCTGGCTCTGGCCTGCGCTGTCCGGGAAAAGGATGTGCGGTGAGTGGACGCTCCTCCCCACCCCTCCCTCCAAGCAGAAGGAAGAGGTTGGAGCCAAGCACGAGGCTGTGCGCCTGGCTGGCCCATCGTTTGTCTGCACACAGACCTACAAATTAGCCTTTGTCCAGGGCTGGAATGAGGACCGTGGGGACGGAGTGGCGGTACAGAAAGCCTCTCCAGGATGGCACTGCCCGGATGTCACCGACCACACCCACCTACGCAGACAAACTGGCAAACAGCACTGGGAGCCACCCTGGTGGACACGTAGCGCCCCCTGGTGGTGAAAGGGAGACGCGTACTGATTCAGGGACACAAACACAGAGCATCCTGCAGGGGCACAGACACAGAGACACAGCATGCTCTGCTGGTCAGAGCAAGACATTCATGCATAGCTGGAAGTAAATAAAAGATACACTCTGTGGGTGGTCCTAAGTCACACACAAAGTTGTGGGGACTCACACACACACACACACACACACAAGGACAATATACCCCCACATAGTCACAGAGGTGCACAAGCTGCACGTTCACACACCTGCATTCAGCACCACTCAGTGCCAGGCTGTGCTGGAGGGTGAGGGGCACAGTAATAAAAACCCTGTTCCCGATCTTCAGGAACTCGGTGTAGTCGGACTGAGGGGCAGGATGAGCCGCATGTCCCAGTGAACCATAAAGCCCTCACAAGGAGTCTCAGAGAAGGGTGGGGAGGAAGGTCAGAGTGGGCTTCATGGAAGCGGTGGCATTTACACTGACTCTTCTTTTTGGGGGGGGACACACCGCAGGGGTCAGCACATCCGGAGTGCAATGGCTAAGCCTCGCCTTGGGAAAACCGCCTTCGTGATCATGGCCTCTCCCCTGCCAGGTAAGGATTTACACCGGCTCTTAAGGATAAACTCCGGGATCAGCATGCGTGTTGGGAGGAACGTGCTCCCAGGGGGACGTGGGCCAATGGGTGGACAGAAGTTTAGCTTGATCGTGAGTTACGTAAGGGGCCTCCGTGTAGGCTGTGCAGGCGGTGACAGCAGGGTGAGCAGTAGAGCTGTGCCGTTCATACCCTGTGCCCGGCTATGTGGAGAGCAGGGGTGATGTGGTGGCTATGGTAAGGACCAGACGTCCCGTTTTTGGCGGGACAGTCCCGATTTTTAACAATTTGTCCCGCAGCATTTTATTGATTTATTGATTTATTTAATTTATTTTTTTACAGAGAGGAAGCGAGAGGGATAGAGAGTCAGAAACATCCATCAGCTGCCTCCTGCACACCCCCCACTGGGGATGCGCCCACAACTGAGGTCCATGCCCCTGATGGGAATCGAACCTGGGACCTTCCAGTCCACAGGCCGACGCACTATCCACTGAGCCAAACCAGCCAGGGCTGTCTCGCGGCATTTTAAAGAAGTCCTGTTTTTTTTGGGGAAAATCGGGACTTTTTTAAAACACCGCAGGACGCGGGACAAATTGTGAAAAATCAGGACTGTCCCGCCATAAGCGGGACGTCTGGTCACCTTAGGCTATGGGAAAGCTGAGGTTAGTGGGTTGAGGAGTTCAATCAGGGCGGACCTTGATGGTGAGAACAAGGAACTTGCACTCCATCCTGTCACGGAGGTTCCAAGGGGCTTGGGGAGTGTGAAGTGATCAGAGAGGTGGCTTACCATGCCCGGCCTGGAGGCTGTGAGGAGGTCGAGAGAAGGGGTTCGGGGACACGCATCAGAATCACTAGGGGAGATTTACTCATCTCTCAGGCCACCCCAGAGGGTCTGATCTCTTGGTGTGGGTAGGGCTTGGGTCAGGTCTGGGTAGTATGTGGAGCTCCCCAGGTGCTGTGGGGACACAGTGAGAGGCATCCGTGTTGAGGTGGGGGAGAGAGAAGCCAGGAATTAGGAAAAAGGAGCGAATGAAGGAACGGAGGCCCACCTAGTGGCCACGGCCCAGAAGTGCATGCTTACGGAGGCCGGTTCAACAGCTGGCCCCGCTTGGCCTTGAGAGATGAGCGTGACACTTGGGTTTAGGGAAAGCCGAAAGCCATTAGCTGCCCCCAACATGATGCAGCAGATCACAGGGGGCCCTGCCTTAAACAAGCCTTGGTAAGAGGATGCCTGAGTTACCACGCCTCAGTCTCCAGGTGACTCATGCACCCTCACACAGATACAATCGTGTGACGGCTACGTCAACACAAACCCAGGCACTCCACAGACAGACAAACGCACACATCACCCAGACATACAGCACAGCCCCACCCTGACCAAGGTGACGGAGTGGGGAGGAGTGAGAGATCCACAAATGGTTTCCTAAAAACTCCCCAGACAGCCCTTGGACACAGGCGCGAGTTCCCAGATTCATGGCAGGGAAGCCATCCCAGAAACCGGAAGGCCGAGGCAGCGGGAAGCCTAGAACCTGGAGAGGGCCTTCCAGTCCTCCTGGAGGGGGTGGCATGTGCCTTCTGTAGTCACCAACCTTCAGGCTACGAAGACCCCTCCCATCTGACCCCTTTTATTATTATTATTATTATTATTATTATTATTATTTTATTGATATTTCACAGAGAGGAAGGGAGAGAGATAGAGAGCTAGAAACGTCGATGAGAGAGAAACATCGACCAGCTGCCTCTTGCACCCCCCCCCCCCCACCGGGGATGTGCCCGCAACCAAGGTACATGCCCTTGACCGGAATCGAACCCGGGACCTTTTAATCTGCAGACCGATGCTCTACCACTGAGCCAAACCAGTTTCGGCCTCCCATCTGACCTCTTTGCCGCTCTGGGCTGTTTGAGGTGGAAGGGAACAGAGAGTGGCAGTGCAGGTGTTGAGAGGGTTGGGCTGTGAGGTGGGGGGAGGGACAAGGGATGACTTACCTGTGCCAGGCCTGCTGGCTCACCCAGGAGCAGAGGGAGGCATGGGGACGGGCTGGGGTTTAGAGAAGAACAGAGGCGGGTGGCTACAGAGACGCCTGTACCCCAACCCATCACCTGCCTGGCTCCTTCTCTCCTGAGCTTAAACATCACCTCCTCAGACAGGCCCTCCGAGGCCACCTCTCATTTGTGCTCTTGTGTTCCTTTATCGTGTTCTTTCCCCTCACAGCACTTCACATGAGTTGTCAGGATGGGTGTCTAGGTTCTGGTGTCCAGCTGCCCTTTCCGGCTGTGAGCTCAGCATGTGTGCGGGTGTGTGTGTGTGCCTGTGACAGGGGTGACTCCCGCTGTTAATGACCACGGGCCTCGCGGTGTTGAGCCCAGATGCTGGTCAGCAGACAGTAGCCTGAGTGAGTGAGGGCCTGGGTGACCGAGGGGCCATGTGCTGGGGCTGGGGGCCGGCCGGCCGGCCGGGGGCTCACCCGGGAGCAGTGGCGGGTGACGGCCAGCACCTCGTCATCAGTCAGCAGCCGCCGGGCCAGGTCCTGGATCAGGGGCCGCCGGCTCTCCCAGGCCTGCACCTGCTCGTCCATGCTGGGCAGCTGGCCGGAGGGGCTCCCGGACCTGGCAGAGAGCAGGGCCCGGCCCCTCTCCCGGTCTGCAGGGCAGGAGCAAAGGGATATGATGGAGGAGCCTGGAGCCATCCGGAGAGGAGGTAGGGGCTGTCCTAAAGGGGGGGGTCAAACCCCTGGACGTTCTGGGTGAGAGGCCCAGGTGCCCCTGACGGAGTCCCAGCCATGCTCCCCAACACAGTCTGCCATGGTGATCTGCCCGCCAATGGAGCCCTACCCCAACCCCTCTGCCCACATCACAGACCCCTCTGCCAGTCTGTTCCGTAATGGAGGCCTGGCCCAGGGGCCCCGGGGTACCCTGAACATACACTGTCGAGGTCCCCATTGGAGTTCTCACAAGCCTTCCTCATATCCCCCCAAGTCTGTATTTGGGAGCCCCAACTCCAACTCCAGAGGCCTAAACATGTACCGCAATATCTGTCTGCAGCCCTATTTTTCCTAGTCCAGTTCTTCTAGCTGCCCCCAGTATGGACTTCCCTATCTGCCTGGTCCCTCATGCTTGATCGCAACTGAGTTTAGCCCGAAGACCCTTAGCTGCCCCAGCATGCACCCCACCCCGCCAGCAGCTCCGCTGTAAACCTCTTTGGTAAAGCGATGCGTCAATTACCGCGTCTCAGCCTCCAGGTGACGAACTTCTGCACCGGTCCCACTCCCCCTGCTAAGAAGAAAAAGGCTCAGCAGCAGGCCCTGTCCCCGATCTGAAAGTCGGGGATTGGGGGGTTCAGGACTGGATGGGTCACTGGTTGGTACGGAGGGTTCAGGCTGGAAGGCGGTGGGATGGGGAGGCAAGGAGCCAGGCTAGGAGGGTCTCGAAGGCCATGCTCAGGCCAAGAACTTGGTTTGCAGGCAGTGGTGAGTACGTGAAGGATTTGGATCGAGAGAGGGAACAGCCGGAGCTCTGCTTATAGAGATTCATTTGGAAGCAAATGGATGGAGGCAAGAACCCTAGGGACAAAGTCTGGGGTTGCACTCACCTTCGGGGGACCCAGAGAAAAGGGACAGCCTTTGGAGGAGAGAGAGGAGTGGCCTGAGAGGTGGGAGGAGAACCAGGAGAGAGCAGGGCCCTGGGGGCTGTGGAGAGAGAGAGGAGTTGAGGAAGGGGGGCTGGCCTGCCCTTATTTGAAGGGATTGTCTCTCCCATGGGGCTGTCACCTTGCAGCCCCCGGGCGGGGGGTGAGGGGAGAAGGGCACAGGGCCCAGCTCCTCATCCTCTGGTTGTTTTTGCCTACCCAGCACCCGCTCTCCCCTCTGGAACACACTTTGATTTCACCCAGGGCCCCGCATCCTCAGTGCGCGTTCCCCAGGGGAGCTGAGAGCAGAGGCTCTCTCCCACGTCACAGTGACCGCGGGGCCGGTGGTCCCGGCGGGGCGGCCAAGGAGAGCCTGAGGCTGCAGTGGAGACTCTTTGAGGAGAAGCTCTCTTTTCCTTGTGTTGCTGAGCAACAGTGGCCATCTTAGCTCAAGTGGCCAAAGCCTGCAGGACAAGGAAGCCAATCCAGGGAAAGGGAAGCAAAGATGAGGGGGCAGATGTCCGATGAGACTGTTTACACCTTTGGGTCCAGCCTAAATCAGCAGTTGAGCCAAGAGGTGCTTTTTAAAGCTGCTTTGACTTGAGTTTCTGTCACGGGCAACCTCAGCAGTCAGGCCGCCCACGCTCGGTCCAGTCTCCGAACCTCCCGCGGGAGATGAGAGGCCCTCCGTGAGGCCCTCCTGACGGGAGTCTGCCTCGGCCCTTCCCCAGGGGCCCTCATCTGGAAACGGCTGTGCCCAGGGATGGTTCCAGAAGTGGGTTAGGGCCTGTGGAGTTTTGGCCAGGGGAGGTGATGCCAAATATTCTAGGGAAAAAAGTGCCCTTCCCTGCCCTCAGACCCCAGCTCCTCCACTTCCTTCTGTGCTGTGACTCCATCAGTTTTCCCTTCTGTAAAATGGGCAGATGAGGCCGTACAAGAATGACCACTACTTTTTCTGGGCACCTGGGTGGCAGATAATGTCCTAAGTCAGTGGTCGGCAAACTCATCAGTCGACAGAGCCAAATATCAACAGTACAACGATTGAAATTTCTTTTGAGAGCCGACTTCTGCACAAGAGCCACAAAGTTTCAGTCGCACTGTACGTGTGCGCCCACACGTGGTGTTTTGTGGAAGAGCCACACTCAAGGGGCCAAAGAGCCGCATGTGGCTCGCGAGCCACAGTTTGCCGACCACTGTCCTAAGTGCTGAACACACACTAACTCACTTATTCTTCACTATTCCTCAAGAGATGGGCATTATTACTTCAGTTCCACTCCCGAGGAGGCGGAGGCTCCCAGGGGGGATGGTGACTCTTGGCCCATAAGAGGCCGAGTGGCCTTTCCCTCCGGTCCGCCCGCCCCGCACTCACCTTTCTCCAGGTCCAGGCGCGGGCGGGGCTTGGCCGGGCTCCCTCTCTCCAGCGTCCAGGCCTCTCTGCGCCCGTCCCCCGGCCGCCCCTGCCGCCCGCCCTTGCAGAAGAGGTTCATCAGTGTCTTGGAGCGTTGCAGGGCCCCCTTCTCCCCAGGGGACCCCGACTTCTCCTTCTTCCGCTGCTTCTTCTCCTCTGCAGACACGAGGGAGCACCCGGGAGGCTGGAGGGCGGGCAGAAGGGGAGGACCAGGGGCCGGGGTGTGGGGAGGGGCAGAGAGAAGGGAGAGGAGGGGACAGACAGGGTCTGCGGCCATGTGGTGAGGTGGGGGTGGGGGTGGGGGTGCAGGCAGGGGCCCTCCTCCAATTTTTCACACACACACGCCCCCCCCCCCCTAACCACAGCTACAGCTGTGTGAGGACTGGAGAGAATGTGTGTGTGTGTGTGTGTGTGTGTGTGTGTGTGTGTGTACAGGTCTGGGAACTCCTGGAGGGGGCTTGTTAGGGCTCTTTGGGGCTCAGAGGGACTGGAGCTGGGTCTGGGTCCCAGTGTATTCTGGAGCTGAGGCTGGGGCTAGGTCAAGGCCTGGGGCAAAGAGGGAGGTTCGGGGCCCAGAGCGGGGTCTAAGGGAGGTCTTGGGACAGGGGCTTTCAAGAGAGCAGCAGCCACCCATCCCCCACGTACCCCACAGGGTCAGGTGGCTCTGGGAGCGTGTGATGGGGGGCCGGGGCCGGCTGAGGGCCAGCAGCAGAGCAGTCTTGGGGGACTCAGAGAGAGCGGAGCCAACGCGGCGGGCGGGCGAGGGCCCGTCGGAGCGGATGGCCGTGTCCCTGAGGATGACGGTGGGCCGCACGCTGCACCAGGTCTCCACGCGGCCGCCCACGTCGGGGTCCGTCTGCATGGCCGTGTCTGCTCGCCCCCAGCCTGGGCCTCGGCCGCTCGGCTCCTCCGGCCCCAGGCAGACGTCCATGCGGTCGGAGGGCAGGGAGCTGGAGCCCTCCGCCGAGCTGTAGGGGGCGCTGGAGGCGTAGGAGGAGACGCTGGAGCTGCTCTCAGAGGCCTGGGACAGCTGCTGCAGCACCCCGTTGCTCACTGCGGGGCGTGGGGAAGGCAGGGGCATTTCGGGGGGCTGGCAGGTTGCTTCAGGGCCCCGCCAGGCTTGCAGACTACCCTGGGCTTGGGGGGTTTGGGGAGGATCCGGTAGCTGCCAAGGTTGGAAGCTCAGGATCTGGGCTGCTCAGCATCTTGCCGGGTAGGATGAGACCTTGTGGAAGTCACTTCTCCTCCACCCACCCCCGTGGGGCTCCAGATCCTAGGAGAGCCTGAAGCAGAACCTGCAGCTTCTCCGAGGCGGGCCCCAAACAGCTCCGGGCAGTGTGAAAATCCCAGTTCCGTCTTGGTCCCCCTGACCATTTATTCCTCCGATAGTCTGGCCCCACCCTCGGGCCCTGCCCTTTCCCTCCAACCCTGGAGGCCTGAGCCACTTACGCCGGTCCAGCCAACAGTACTCAGAAACCATCTCCTTGTAGGCAGGGTACCGGCCGGTCTCCTGGAGCGGGCATGGTGGGCAGAGGAGGGCAGCAGGAGGGGGTCAGAAGGGAGAGTAACAATGAGGAGTGATGGACGGGGGTCAGCTTTGCACCCCTATTCCTCTCCACCCTGCGCTAACCACACAAGCCACTGTATTTCTGCCACGTCAAGCTTCCCCCCACTCCAGGGCCTGTGCACACACTGTTCCTTAGCATTGGGTTCTCTTCCTGCAGCTCCTCCCCCCTCTTCAGGGGTCACCTCCTCTGACATCCCATGACTGAGAGTGTCTTCCTACATCACCCCAGCCCCTCTCTCTGTTAATTTCCTAAAGCATTTGTCACAATCTGCATGGATCTAGTTTACTTATCTGCCTCTGCCAATAGCAAAGATCTTGTCTTGTTCTTTGTTGAACCTTGCACACTGGCCATCCTATAGTAGGTACTAAAAGATATTGAATGGATGGATGGATGAAGGAGTGAATTGTTGAATGAATGAATGAGGGCATGAGTGGGAGTATGGAGGAGCAGTTTGGGACAATGTGAGAGGAAGGAAAGGAAGGATGGAATATGGAGAGGCGGGGAAAAGGCAGTGGGGGCGGGGAATGGTGGAGGAGGCACGGGATGGTGAAAGGGGTGAAAGGCTGGGAGAGGGAGAAGGGTGGAGCAGGGGCCAGGGCGAGGCACTGGGCAGAGGGAGGCATCACATCCTCCAGGAGCTGGAGTGAGAAGGACCTGATCCTCAGGCAGGTGTGAGGCCCACATGAATAATGGATCCAGCCACCTCCCCTGAAACCCAATCTCTGGCTCAGCCCCGCCCTTCTGCCCTGTACCCTGAGGGTGCCCACCGCCTAGGTCCTACCCAAAGCCATAGCTACCACCCACCTGTCTGAGCGGGACCTTTCCCCCCTCTTAATCCCAGGCCTCCACCACTCATACAAGGTAAACTGCCCTGGACACCTGGGGAGCAGGCCTGGAACAGGCCCTGCTACTGACCCTCGGAGTAACCGCCTGTGGTGCCTCAGTCACTTTGCCTCTCCGAGCTTTCCTCTCTTCTGTAAAATGAGGATAAGTCCTGCCCCATCTCTCATGTGGCCATGAAAAGGTTCAATTGCAGAGCAATGGGCATAACTAAGAACTAGAGGGCTCTGGGAAGTCTTCTGGACTGTCCGGCCTCTCCCCGACGCCCACAGCTCTGCCCACCTTGATGGTCAGCATGATGTGCGTTTGGCCCTTCAGCACCTCCACGGCCTGGCTGTGGCTGATGTCATCGAACCGGACCCCGTTGGCCGCCAGGACCTGGTCTCCCACCTTGATGCCGTTCTCCTCAGCCAGCCCACCGTGATCCACTCTGGGGGCAGACGGGCAGCAGTCCGGTAGGCCCCCAGGCCTGGCCTGCCCTCCCTCACCCCAGCCCAGACCCTCCTCACTTGGATACAGGGATGCCCCAGTCAAACACCTTGACCCTCCTCCTGGTGACCCAGCCCCCCTCTGCGGATCCCACCCCTGACCTAAGCCCTCGTTTGAACTTGCAGTTGGCCAGGCCCCCCTTGCTAACCCAGCCCCGGGTCCCAGCCCTGGTCAAACTCCCAGCCCCATTCCCTACCCCACCCTCTGCACTCCCTGCCCAGGCCTCACTTGGACACGTAGATGCCCAGGCCGAACTCCTTGCCCCCGCGGATGTTGAAGCCCAGGCAGAAGTCGTCGGAGGTCGTGTAGAGGTGGACGATGCGCCGCACCCCGCCCTCCGAGCTGCTCTCCGACGGCGTGGAGCTGCACTTCTCCACCACCAGCCGCCGGTTCACCACGTCCACCCTGGTCCGCAGCAAGGGCCTTCAGCCTGGGCCCCATCTGCCACTCCCCCCCACCTCCCAGCAGCCCCATAACTGCAGGGGGAAAATGGACTGCCTTTGGGGGACCTCCCAGGTCTAAGATCTTCACTGGGACAAGAATTAATCAAATCTGAGGAATCATCCTAATCTTCTCGAACCCTCATAGGCCCAGGAGGAAGAGACTCTGGTATTATCTTAAACTCAGCAGCAGCAGCAGCAGCAGCAGCAGCTAGGGGCGGGGCCACTGGGGTCTGGGAGAGAGGAGGGGGAGAGACAGGGCCTTTTCTCACTTCAGGGTCAGGCCTTACAGTCTCTGTGACCCAGCCCCAGGGGTTGGGAGAAGCAGGAGCCACACCAGCCGGGCCTGCGCAGAGCCCTGTGCCCTCAGCCTCTCCTGCTATGGCTCTGGGTAGGGGGCAGGGGCAGGCAGGGCAGGCCTTCTCACCACGTGGTCTTCTCCTTGGAGAACTTGATGCCGGGCACACGGCCCATGCGCCTCACCATCATGTGCAGGCGGCTGCTGCCCGTCAGGACCTTCACGGCACTGCCCATGGTGGTGCTCTCCAGGCTCAGCCCGTTCACCTCCGTGATCTTGTCCCCCACGCACAGGCCCGCTCGCTCTGCTCCGGGGAGAGGGGCGGCGGGTGCGGGCCATTTGGGAAAAGTCCCCCAGCGGGAGGCTGAGCCCCCATCAGACCAGGCTCCCTGAGCTGAAACTTCTTCCCTGAGATGTGGGGTTCCAGGTGGGATGTGTGTGTCCCATATCAGACTGGGGACCTTCCAGGAGCCCATTCCGCCCTGACAGGGGGCGCCATCTCCCCATTAGATCAGGCCCTCCAAAGCTCAGGATTCTCCCTCCCATCCCTGACAACAGAACCCCTGCGCCCCACCAAGGTGGGGTCACATACATCCCAGGACCTCACCCCCGGGGACCCCGCTCACCTGCGCTGCTCCCCTCCTCCACCTTGCTGACGAAGATGCCCAGGCCGTGCTCAGAGCCGCCACGCACGCTGAAGCCCAGCCTCCCCGCCGGACTCTTCTCCACCCGGACTGCGTGGATGATGTCGCTCTCGTCGCTGTTGGCTGTGGGGATGAGAACGCAGGCCTGGCTCCCATGCCTGTTCTGAACACAGTGAGCCCCTGGGCTCCCCAGCTTGGCCTGCAAAAGCTGGGGTGCTGGGTTACAGGCATCTAGGGACCTTCATGAGGGGGGCAGCCAATTTCTGAGTTTCCTCTGGGTGACTTTGAGACTGTGGGCTAGGGAGGGGGTGGGAGTAGACAGGACAGGACTCCCTGTGGGAAGACACTGTTCTCATAATGTAGGTGTGTGTGTGTGTCTGATGCTTAGCAAGCTTCAGGTTCCCATGCCCACAGGCCTACGATAGGCCAAATACCTAAAAATAATGGTATTCTGAGGGTCAGAGAGATAGAAAAGAGGTTTAAGAATCCGTTCTTTGGAGCACAGCTGAGGGAGTCTGGGCTCTTCAGCTTGCAGTGGAAGTGAGTATGTCAGCTCCATCTTTAAACAGCTGAAGAACTGTTCTGTGCAAGGCATCAGATGTTTCTGACTGTGCAGCCCAGTGGACAGAGCAAAACCCACAAAGCAGAATCGAATGGAGGCCCACTGAGCAAGGGAAAGCTTTCTAATACTTTCAGCTGCCAGACACGGAACGAGGTTTTCAGGTGGGAAAGTGAGTTCCTCATTCTTGGAGGCATACAAGCTGCCACTTGGTAAGGCCCTGTCTGGGGTGCTGTGGAAGGATCCCTGAGGTGCCTTCTGACTCTTGCACTCTGAGATTCTGGAAGCAAAGGCTCAGAGCTCCCTGACTGTCTGAAGAGAGAACCCCAAAGCAGCACCATGTGCAGCACAGAGTGGTCCGCTCCATCAGCGCTGGGGAAGCCAGAGGAGGAGGGTCCCCAGGGGCTGCAGCTGTCAGGGAAGGATTCTTGGAGGACTCAGGTGGGTGGACTTTGGATGGGTGGAGGGAAGGGAAGGCATTGATGAAGGATGGAGTGAGCAAAGGCTCAGAGGTGGGTCCTTGAGAAGGCCTTTTTGTTGGAAAAAAATGAGAAGACTGGAGGGATGAGAAGGTGAGATTTCTTCTTGGGGCTTACTCCAAAATTCTCTCTCTCTCTCTCTCTCTCTCTCTCTCTCTCTCTCTCTCTCTCTCTCTCTCACACACACACACACACACTTCTGTTTCATCTAAGAGAAACCAGAGCAGCTCATGGAGAAATCCCCAGGGCAGCCTGTGGGCAGGGTGGTGCAGTACAGAGACGTGGGGATCCTGGGACTTCCAGGGCAGTTCCCCCGCGCCCACGTCTTGTAGCCCCTCTGGGGACTTCTGCTCCATGACCAGTGACAGTGGTGACCCTCAACAGGGCCCTGCTGCTCCCCCAGGGTGAGGCTGAGTGTGTGGGTGATGGGTGTGCTGGACCACTGGTGGAGCAAAGGCCGATCCCCGAGTTACATGCTGCACCCCCGCCCCAGAGGCCCAGATGGGTCAGGGGGAGGATCAGGGTCGGAAGAGTTCAGTCTAGGATCCAGCCAGGGCCCTCTGCTGGCTGAGGGACGGGAGGGGAGCTGGAGAGAGCTATCTGGTCCCATCTGCAGAAAGCCCAGGCCTGGAGAGCCCCCACTTCCCTGCTGTCATCCAAGGTCCTGCTCTTTGTTGTCTCACACCTGTCACTGCAGCCAGGCTGTCTCTTCAGGGCCGCCCCATCATGCTCCATGCTTTCTACGCCCATCCTTTGTCTGGGATACCTCTGCCCCATCACCAGCTGTTCTCCTTGCCGTCTCTAAGCCCTGCTACACCGTAAATTTCTGAAAGTGAAGACTGAGCCTTCTTTCTCTCCAGGTTCCCTGCAGGCTCTAACCAGGGCTGGTATAGAACAGTGCAATGAAGTGGCAGTAAGCATCTACATAAGCTCAGGCCTTCCCCTCCTTCAGGGCCCAGCCAGGGGCTCCTTCCCTGACCCCCACCTTCCTTTTCTCCACACTCTTCTAAACATTTGGTACTCTATCCTCACTTCCTTCCTTTTTCATGTGGAGCCTTTCATTCCGTCTGCCCAACTGGGCCCTGGCTCCACCCCCACCCCCTGCTCAGCACAGAACTGGACACACAAAAGGCATACGCAGGTGGGTTTGTACAAAGGTAGCGTCTATGAAAAAAAATAAAATAAAACCAGCAGATGAGCAAAGCAGGACCTTGAATGACAGTAGGGAAGTGAGGGCTCCCTGGGCTGGGCTTCCTACAGACAGGACTAAGTATCTTCAGCTCCTCTCTGTCCCTCAGCCAGCACGCTGGCTGAATCTTAGACTGGACATTTCAGTCTCTGCCTAGCTCACTTGGGGCTGGCATCACACACACACACACACACACTCACACACACTCACACACACTCACACACTTCCCCCGTGGCTATGCCCTATTTCCCACCTCTGACCTCTCTATAACCCTGGAGTCCAAAAGGATGGGCCTAAAGGAGCAAAGTAAATGAGGAAGCGTGTGTGGCTGTATGGGTTCCCAGAAGCCCCACCCTCCATCCTCGAGGCTCCCATCTCTTGAGTTCCCCCACCCATACTGGCTCTGCCTCCTCCTTCTTTGTGCCATATGTCCTCCCCTCCACCCCCCTCGCTCGGGCCTGTGTCCGGGCCCCACCCCCACCTTCGATGGGGGAGTTGATGAGGATGACACGGCCCATGGGAGACGAGGCTCGGATTCCGCGGGAGGGCCCATTCAGCAGCCGCTGTTGCTTCCTCAGCAGGTATCGCGTTGCGGAGCCTGTGTCGCTGCCCAGGTGGCCTCGGGAGGAGAGGGAGCTCAGGGAGCCAGAGCTTAGGTCTCCAAGGCCCAGTGGGTCGAAACCCACCGAGAAACCGTGCGCCATGGCGGCTGGGCTACAGGCCCAGAAGGAACCTGCTGGCCCTCGAGGGGAGGGCTCTGCATGCTCCGGGCTCCATGAGCCTCTGGGCAGGACTGGGTTCCCAGGGAACGGGACCCCTCACCTCCGCTGCCGCTGGAGTGTGCACTGGGCCTGCGCAGGAAGAGGGAGGGAATGCAGGAGGTGTATGAATGCTGCCCCCCCCCCCCCGAATTTCCACCCCTCCCTCTGGTTTGAGCATCCTGCCCTCCCATGCCTTAGGCCAGAGGACTGCCCAGTCCGGGCACCACCATGGACCTTTGGAGCTCTTCACACAAGGCGGGTGGGGACCCCTCCTTCACCCCTCACTCCTGCTCTCAGCTGAGTCATCTGCTCGGTCCTCTATCCTCCAAGGAGGTTGAGTGGAGAGGATGGGATTACTGCAGGCCCTGGGCTTCAAGCGGTGTGAGAGGAATTGGGGCCAGGGCAGTTTATTGCTCACCTCTCTTGTGTCTGGGAGTAAGGGGTCAACCAGTATTTGGTGATCAGGCCTCAAGGGCTGGGCTTCAGGACCTGGGACAGCTGCAGCCAAAGCCCGCAGGGATTTCCCGGCCCAGAGACCACCCCTCCTACCCCCACCCCAGGCCCAGAGAGCTGTCCCCTCTGTCCCCTCCTCTCCCGTTTAAGAGGTTGCAAAGCCCTCTCCCAGGCTTTGCAGAGAACCTGCTGGTGTGAGCCCCACAACATCCCCCGCAAACCCGGAGCAGATCTCAGCGCACCGCCCCCGGATCGGTCCTCCTGGTGCCCCCATCTCTGGTTTCTCAGCCCCTGGAGCCCCTCACCTGCGAGTGTGAGCGCGGCCGCCGGCCTCGCCCGCCCGCGGGCGCGAGCGACTGCAGCAGCCGGGGCCCCGCCCACTCCCCCGCCGCGGCTGCAGGAGGGGGCGGGCCTGAGCCGCCCCGCGCTCCCATTGGCTGAGGGCACCGCCAGTCACTCCCTCCCGCCACCTCTCTAAGACACCCGGGACAGCCGTTTTTCTCCCGGGCCGGGCCTGCAGGGCTCAGGACACTCCAGTTGGTGTTCTGATGCCCACCTCGACCGCGGACTCGGGGCGTGGGTCGGCTCCCGCTATCTGTTCAGCACAGGGGAGCCCAGAACCTTGACTTCTCCAGGCCAAGCCAGCCACCAGGGCTCATGGAACTGCCAGCCCTCTGCGGTCAGCCCCCAGGCCTCAGGGAGGGAGGGTCACCTGGGCGGAGCGGGGCGTGAGCCGCGGTGGGCAGGAGTGGACTGGAGCCTGGGAGTGGGACTCTGTAGTGTGACTGGGTGAGGTGTGTGTGTGTGTGTGTGTGTGTGTGTGTGCGCGCGCGCGTCTGAGAGCTGCTTTCTTCACATGCATCCTCCTCCTATGCCAGAAAGTGTCTCTCTGGCCGCTCAGTGATGGCAAGGTCGCAGGGAGCGGCAGCTGGTTCCGGGATCCCAGGGGGAGGAATAATCGTGCTGATCTATTTGCTTCATGCAGACAGAACCTTGAGACTTCTGTCCCTTCCCATCCAGGGCTGGGGTCTGTGGCTGAGGCCAAGGGATGGGGACTGGGGGCATAAGGAAACTGGGGACCTAGTGAGGCAGGGGTCACAGAGGAGAACAAGGATGGGGGTGGGGAAAGGACTGGGTGCAAAGAAGGGACACAGGCTCAAACGGAACAGGGCTGTGAGGGGTGTGGATGCCCAGAGGCTTCGAGGAAGGAGCCCAGGAGACCGATGAGACAGAAGCCACTGCCAAGGCTGCCAACCAGTAAACAGACCGGGAGGTAACCCGAGCCCCGCTGGGAGCACCCACAGAGGACGGCCCCTCCACGCCGCCCGCCCGCCCGCCCGCCTGCCCCCTGCAAAGGGTTCGCCCTGGACACCTAGGCCCCTGGCTGCCAAGGCCAGGAGCCTCCGGAGGCCGGCCAGGGGATTGCAAGCCCCCGCGGCTCCTCCCCTCCTCTTTCTGGCTGCGGCCGCGGCCAGAACTGATCCCTGAGCCCGGATTGGCTCCGGAGGCGGCGTGGGGCCGGATCCCGGTGGCCCGGTCTGGGGGCGTCGCCCCGAAACGACACCCACTGCTCTCAGGCTCTGCCAATCCCCGGGCACGCAGGGCGGACGCGCCGGGGGCAGCCCCCGCCCCTCCCGATGGTTAGCGTCACGCGTGACGTTACACGTGATGGGTGGGAAGGCGGGGGTGAAGCGCGGAGAGCTGCAGAGGCCGGGAACCCAGGAAATTGTGAGTGTTTGGGCAGGGTTTCGGGGTCCGGCGAGTAGGGGGTTGAAGGCTGGGAGGAGGAGAGGAAGGCCTGTCCTTTCCGGGTTCAGTTTGTTAGTCTGTGGGAAAGCCCACGGGGCACGAGGAGAGGTTAATTGGGAGGAAAATGTTAGGGTGGAGCTCTGTGTGGCCACACATTCAAGTGTCTGCAACGGATGGATATGGGTGTAGGTGCATGTGTGTGTGTGTTGGGGGAGGGGGGAGGAGGGGAGGAGGGAGGGATGGCGTGAAAGTAACGGTCTTCGTGGGCCAGTGCCTGCAGGGTGTGTCCACCCTGTTTGTATGTCTGTGTAGGGCGAGTAGGATGGTGCCTTTGTGTGTGGGTATGTGAGTGTGAGTGTGTGAGAGTGGGGAGGGTGTGTCTGCCTGTGAGGGAGGAAGTGTGGGTAATGAGGATTAGTCATTCTGTAGGATTGTGCCCAAACGCAGCCAGATGGCTGATTCAGGCTTTCCTCTCTGTGCTGGGTGGAGGGGGCACTTACAGAATCTCATCTCTTTCTTTTTAAAAAATATATCTTATTGATTTTAAAGAGGAAGGAGGAGAGAGAGGGAAATAGAAACATCAATGATGAGAATCATTGATTAGCTGCCTTTTGCACGCCCCCTACTGGGGATTGAGCCGGAAACCCAGGCCGGAAACGAACCTGGGACTTTTCAGTCCGAAGGCTGACGCTCTCTCCATTGAGCCAAACCAGCGAGGGCAGAATCTCACCTCTTTCTGGAGGCAGGTGGCTTTGGGATGGAAGGGGTGGCTTTCTGGTCCAGCCCTGCCCTGCCCTGCCAGGGAACAAGGAGAGCCGTGGGCCATTCAGTGTTGGTTACACACACCCACACACACACCTGGCTGGCATCAGAGTTCCAGTTTGAGATCTAGGATAGATAAGCCCTAAGATGGCCAATGAGCTCCCGCTCTCTTCCAGTCTGGGTCTGGGTTGTGGGCTGGCTTATGCCCATAACCCAGTTTGTATCCAGGTCTCAGGGCAGCTGGGGCCTGAAGCTGACATGAGCTTAAACATGGGATGCATATAATATGCACTTTTGAGCAAACAGAGCACAAGAGTAGCTGCATGGTTTTAGTTGTTGCTCATGCATCAACCACACACATGTAAATTCTCTCTCATGAAAACCTGCACTCAGCCAGAGCACAGAATGTGTTTTCCTGGTTCTGTCCCCACCCCTCCCTCCGCCCTCAGCCTCCTCCAGTGGTGGCAGGTCCCTGGGCCAGGACGTTGCCTAGAAAACAGCTCCTCCCCCCACGGTTGCTTACAGACCTGGAGTCACCTTGAGCTCCAGAAGGGGTTGGCGATAGGCCCAGAGACCAGAGCAGGGCCACCGGAGGCTCCCCCAGGTGGAGCCCTTGAACCCCCTCCTGGAGTCCTCTGACCCTGCTCCCCGCCCTGCAGAAAATGGGTGAGTTGCCTTTAGATATCAACATCCAGGAACCTCGCTGGGATCAAGGCACTTTCCTGGGCAGAGCCCGGCACTTCTTCACTGTCACTGACCCCCGGAACCTGCTGCTGTCTGGGGCAAAGCTGGAAGCTGCCCGGAACATCGTGCAGAACTACAGGTGACTCCCCTTCCCCACCTGGTCCTGTACCCCAGGTTTCATTCCCTACCGTTAATACAGAACCCTTTGCACCTGTCCCCCATGCTTGAGAGTGACCCTTTCCCAGCCCTCACTCCCTGTCCCTATCTGCTGGAATCACAGACCACTATGGCACAGCACTTTAACCCAAGAGATTTTAGGGTGTTTGGGTTGAGGAAAAGGCCTTTTTATTTATGCCCCATAAACCTCTACAGGGACCCATCCCACTGCTGGGCCACCCTCTGCAAGAACAGAGGGGCTCAGAGTTGAGTCCCGAGGAGGCAGGAGGGCATCCCCTTTGTCTCCAGGAGGAAAAGCCCTTGCAGTACCCCTAGCCATTTTTGACCCACTGGAAACACCAGTATTTGGGCAGCCTCTTTGTGTGGCTAGAAGGGAAAAAGGAATAGGAGCTTTCACTTCAGGAAGATTAGATTCTCTTCTACACACCGGGAGCTCCTTTATTCCCTGATAGGGGACCAGAGTCTTCCCCTGAGCCAGGTGGGCTGGGGAGGGCATACTGCCCCCTAGTGATGTCTGCATGTCCCTGGATGACCTTTGCAGGGCCGGCGTGGTGACTCCAGGCCTCACCGAAGACCAGCTGTGGAGGGCCAAGTATGTGTATGACTCTGCCTTCCATCCCGACACGGGGGAGAAGGTAGTCCTGATTGGCCGAATGTCAGCCCAGGTACCCATGAACATGACCATCACCGGCTGCATGCTCACCTTCTATAGGTAGGTCCCGTGCTAGGGCTCCCTCCCCGAGCACTCTGTCCAGACTAGAGGGTAGCTTGATGACTAGGTGCTTCCTCCCTGGGCCCGGGTGGGCAGAGAATAGTAGGTGGGTGACAGCTCGTGTTAGAATCCCTTCCATTCCTCAGAAGTCAGCCCCGGGGTCCTGCCACCCCGGAGACAGTTGGTGTGCTTGTATAAGTGGGGAGGGGTCACCAGAGCAGGATTCAGGCTCCTCAACTGGCTCCCTCCTGAAGGTTTGGGAATCTCCTTCGGGGTTTCGTTATCAGGGTCCAAGGATGAGGGGCCCGATGGAGGGGAAAGCACTAAGTGTCTTTGTTCCCTCAGGAAGACCCCCACCGTGGTGTTCTGGCAGTGGGTGAACCAGTCCTTCAATGCCATCGTCAACTACTCCAACCGCAGTGGCGACGCTCCCATCAGTGTGCGGTGAGAACTCGTCCGTGTCCGGGGACTCTTCTCCCCGCCCACCATTGCTCTCTCCTGTTTGATCCCGTCTACCAAGGGCCTGTGCAGCCAGTGTCTCCGTGGCCTCCTCTCAGCCTGCCCTCCTGCCCTCCTCCCTGGCCTGAGGACATGAGATCCTCCTGTGTGTGCTTTGGGGGGCCCCACTCTTCTTCAAGGGGAGGGGTTGGGGCTACCCTGGAGCATGGGAGGCATTCCTCTGCAGTGAGACCACCTTCCCACGCCTTATGGTTGAGGATTCCTCCTTGTCTCCCTGAAGGAAAAAGCCACATGCTGGACTGTTCTCCTTCCCTCTTATGTCCTGGCTTTTCCACCCACAGGCAGCTGGGAACAGCTTACGTGAGCGCCACCACCGGGGCTGTAGTCACGGCCCTGGGACTCAAATCCTTCACCAAGGTAAATGACCCCCCGTTCCACTGGTCCCCAATCATCCTCTATCCACCTCCTTCCCCATCACCCTTCTACACCACCCGACAGGCTTCATGGAGCTCTTCCCAGAGTTCCTCACCACCCCATGGCCCTTAGGGCCACTAACGGGCATCTTTCCTCCCCCAGCACCTGCCCCCCCTGATTGGCAGATTTGTGCCCTTTGCAGCTGTGGCAGCTGCAAATTGCATCAACATCCCTCTGATGAGGCAGAGGTGAGTGGCCCCGACTCCTGGCCTGTGCATGCCCAGCGTGGGTGTGGGCACGCCATCTAGTGGTGCACACCAGCCTGAGTGGGGACTGTCCTCTCCCTGAGCATGAGCTGCTGGGCCTAGTCTCAGTCTGACCCTAGGATCTGGGAGGAGAGAGCCAGCCTTTCAATCTAGGATGTCTCAGGGGGCCCTGGGAATAGCTGCCCATGAGGACATTGGGGGAGGGACTTGGGGCTGTGATCTGACCCTCACCCCCTTCCCTTCTCAGGGAGCTACAGGTGGGCATCCCCGTGACTGATGAGGCAGGCAAGAAGCTCGGCTATTCAGTGACTGCGGCCCAACAGGGAATATTCCAGGTGGTGATATCGAGAATCGGCATGGCGATTCCTGCCATGGGTGAGGCAGGGGGGCTGGGTGGGGCACGGGAGGCTGTGGGAGAAAGGGGGTGTAGTTCTCCCAGGGTTTTGAGGGTTCCTGGTGGTAGTGGGAAGAACTGTGAAGGGGGCTCCCCCTTCCCTAGGGTCCCTTCTGTCACTTCACTTACTCTTTCCCTCCCTGCCCTGCTCTCCCCTCAGCCATTCCCCCTGTGATCATGGACACTCTGGAGAAGAAAGACTTCCTGAAGGTAGGTCACTCTCACCTCTCCTGTCCTGGAAGTACAGGTGACTGGGAGCAGCAGTGACCAATCCCTAAGTCTAAGACTTGCCACCTGTTTGCTCCACCCTTGTGCTGCCTCCTCCACCCTCAGTCATTCAGCAAGAACGGATTGCGCTGGAGTGAAGGAACATTGAGCGAACAGGAGGAGAAGATAAGGGAAGGAGGGAAATGGTTTCTATCCGGAAGGAAACTGGTGTTACTCGGAGCCTCTGACATACACCAGGGATGGACTCTCATAGTCACACTTGCTATCGCACTCATGCTGTCACATAATGACAACAATGACACGTGCACACGCACAGACAGGACAGGGAGGCAAGGCACAGGAATACACGCTCTGGCTCATTTGGTGGATCATTTATTCACAAATATGCACATTTGAGTAACAGAACGGGGTCCATGTGGCTGGAGCAAATGGAGAAGAGGGTGCAGAGCAGGAGATGTTTGAAAAGGGACAAATTCATGCCACTGAGATGGGAGGAAATGAGTGGAGGGTCAGAGGAGGGAAGCTACCTAAAGATGGCAGCTCCTGGAGGAAGTGAGGGAAGAGAAAGGGGCCGCGAGTACCATGGGATCTAATTCTGAGGCCAGAATGGGTGAGGGATGGGGTGTTAGCAAACAGGCCTGGCTGGAGCGGAAGGTGGTGATCTAAAGGTTCCACCAACCCTGTTATACGTTTGGGAGAAAGAAAAAGACCATGCATCAGTGGCTGAAAGGCAGGGCTGATGGGATAGAGCCATGGTGAGTGAAATGGGGCAGGGGCAGCGCGGGCAGGGGACTCATGTCATTCCATTGTCTCTGTCTCCCACAGCGCCGCCCCTGGCTGGGGGCGCCCCTGCAGGTGGGAATGGTGGGCTTCTGGTAAGTGCTCAGGGAGTTAGCTAGGGGTGTGGGAGTGTCCTTTCCATGGTGGATGTGGATGGGTATTTATTGCTTTTAAGATGTTCAGATATACATCATTCATTCATACATTGTGCAGGTAGGGGTGTTGGACACCCGTAGGGCATACTGTCTGTGTGAGGGGTTGATCCCTGTTCTTGAGAGTCAGGAGTTTAGTTGAAGGGGTTCCAGTCTTCCTCTCTGAGAGGAAACCATGAGGATATACAGGTTGGTACCATCCAGGAGCTTCATGCACATTGAATTTCCGAGTCCCGCTCTCTGGCTGGAAAACTCTGGGTTCTTTCCTCAGCCAGAACCTGTCAAGTGTTGGCTTTGCTCAGTCACCACCCCTAGGGGCAGTGTCCAGAAATGGGGTGGGGTGCAGGGAGGGAACACCCTTAGGTCAAAGCTTCACAAACCTTTCCAACACTCTTCTCCCCAGCCTGGTATTCGCCACCCCCCTGTGCTGTGCCCTGTTCCCCCAGAGAAGGTAAGTGCTCTCCCCACGCTGGGCTTGGCTGGGGGCTCTGGATGGCCTCCATGTCTCTGGAACCAGCTGACCTTGGGGTCCTTCATCGTGTTCCAGGAAGAGGCCTGGCAGGCACTCAGCTTATTCTGGGGGAGGGGGAGTGGCAGTGACCTGGGCCTCCTGCCCTTTGATGGAGATTCTTCAGCTTGGGAAGAGGAGGGATGGTGGTCCCTTAGCCTCAGGGGGGTTGGGTTGAGGGGACACTCAGCCTGGCTGTGCTGTTCTGTTGCAGCTCCATACACGTGAGCAGGCTGGAGCCAGAGCTGAGAGCTCAGATCCATCAGCAAAACCCCAGCATCAAAGTGGTCTACTACAACAAGGGGCTCTGAAGGAGAGTCCGCCCTGGCCCTCCCTCATCTCCTTGGGCTGCTGTGTCTCTGGAGCCTTGCCATGCTGCCACTTTCTCTTCTGCCTGATATTAAGCAAGGGGCTTGGTGGGGAGCAGCCATTGAGACCAGCAATCCACTAGGCTGGGAAAGGTACCTAATCAGTCTTCTTCTCTCCTCTCTGATTCCAAAGAGCAGGCTCACGTAACCCCTTTTGCTGCACTCGTGTGTCTTTGTATATGTACATGTGATATGTGTGTACACGCTGTCCTGGAAGCTAGGAGAAGTCATGCTGTCCTGGGATGTCCTGGGCTGGCTTCTCCTCTTGGCCTCCTGCCACCAGCCAGCCAGCCAGCCAGGCTATGGGACTTAGTTCCACTGGCGAGTCATTTCTCACAGCACCTCACTCCTTCCGGACATAGGAGAAGCCCCAGGATCTCAGGACAGACGGAGAGACAGGAGCAAACCAAACAAACTGGGTTGAATCCTCCAGGTTTCTGCTTCCTGGCTCCCAAAGCTGACTCGGGAGCTGGGCTGGCAGAGGAAGGCCTGTCAGGCTCAGGGAGGTAGGGGGCTTATGCTCTATCCCCACATCCTGGAATAGATCACTTCCTCTCCTCTCCGCTGCTCTACCAGAACAAAGGAATGCCAGCATCCTGCACTGTTCTTGCCAGCTTCCCCTGCCCCCTCTTCTGCAGTGTGGCCGTCTTCGGGCATAATGCTGGGAGTTCTTTGTCCATTCTACATTATAACCTCAAATTCAAAACCTACAACCCCAACCCTCTCCCAAACCCTCTACCAAAAAGTCACCGAGGCAGAGAAGCATTCCAGAGCTCCCATCGCACCTTCTTCCAGAGGGGCACAGCTGTGGGAAGTGCTTAAACCCCACAGGTATCTGAATGGGTGTAACTAGTACACTCTCAAGGGCAACTAAGGCCACAAGCGTACGATCTTAAGACAGGGAATTTTGTGTTCCTTTGACCCTTGTTAGACACTCCGTAGGACTCTGTCGCCTTAACTCCTTTTCCTTCTGAAGGCTTGGCCCTGCTCCCACCCCCTCCCCCAAGAGGAGGAGGGGCCCAAGCATCAATGGCTAGTCCAAGGCTGAGGTGGGCTTGGGGATGGAGCATGTGCCAGGTGCTAGTAAACTAAGAGTATGGAGCTACATCTTGACCCCCCACTCCCATGACCGCTGGCGGAAGTGGTAGGGTGAAGGCCCCAGCAGGATCCCCTAAGAGCATTTTCCTGCTCCCCAACCAGCTGCCACCAATAACAAAAGCTATGATGCTGTTGTTACTCAATAAACTAAAAACTTGTATACTTCTTTTTAAAAGATATATATTTTTATTGATTTCATAGAGGAAAGGAGAGGGGGAGAGAGAGAAATATCAATGAGAGAAAATCATTGATCGCTGCCTCTTGCACGCTCCACACTGGGGATTGAGCCCGCAACCCGGGAATGGAACTGCGATCTCCTGGTTCATAAGTTGATGCCCAACCAATGAGCCACGCTGGCCAGACTCTACTTCTTGATCTTCACTTGATTCTAGGCCCTGAGTACCTAGGAAGAGCCTTTCCTTCTCTCCCCACAAAGTCCTGCTCTTGGTCTCTTCCCTCCCCTCCTGTAGGGAGCCTCAGCTCCCAGCAGAGGGCACTCTGAGATTAGAAAATCAGTCTTCCATCAGCACCCTGAGCACTAAAGGAGAGGGATTGTATGCAGTAAATGCTCTCCTATTCCCTCAGCAGATGGAGTCCTGGCTTCGTTTTCTTTGCTAGGGGTGCTGGTCACACCTTGGTTCCTTTCAGGCGTTTGGTAGGGGCGGTAGCATCTGGTCCCAGGGAGGCCCCCGCATAGAGGAAGAGCTAAGGACTGCCCAGCGTCATCAGAGAAATAGTGCAATGACACGCCCTCCAGACCCCTGCCTGCCCCCACTGATACACAGGGAAACACATCTCACAGGGACCATTAGCCCCTTAACACCCCTTCCGCCTACCCCAGGGCCCTCTACTCCCTCCCTGCTTCTGTAACCCCCCTCCCCTTTTCTTCCCCCGGGATATATGAGGCTAAAAGCTCATGCCAATGTACAGCTGGTGAGAGCTACTATTAAACAGTTTAGAGTTGTCTCTTTTACCCTAAGCCTTGGCTTTGGAAGATTCAAAAGAATAAACATGAATGAGTCTATATTAAAGTCCATTCCCTATTCACTGTACGAAATACCTCTCATCTCCCTTTTTTCAGCCCAAAGCTCTCAAACTAGGTGGTGGGGAGACATCTTTAGGGTCAAATGGTCCCAGAGCAGCCTGAAGGGAGCTTGTTATCGTGGCCTGGGCTCACTCACTCCTCTCGGGAAGTGAGCAGGGGCAGGGGGAGTGACACCAGCTACTTACTGGTCATTGAGTCCTGCTGTGTGGTGACAGGCTTAATGAAGTAAAAGTCCATTATTGCGTTCAGTCTTCACTACCCCTCCTGCGAGGCCAGACACTTTGTGTTCCTTCTTAGCAAAGTTAAGAAAGTTGCCTACTTGCCAAAACCGGTTTGGCTCAGTGGTAGAGCGATTCCGGTCAAGGGCATGTACCTTGGTTGTGGGCACATCCCCAGTAGGGGGTGTGCAAGAGGCAGCTGGTCGATGTTTCTCATTGATGTTTCTAGCTCTCTATCCCTCGCCCTTCCTCTCTGTAAAAAATCAATAAAATATATTTAAAAAAGAAAAGAAAAAAAAAGAAAGTTGCCTACAGTTACACCACTGGGAGGTGGTGGAGGCAGAATGCAAGCCGAGCGGTGTGACTGAACCCACTGTGCTATGCTTCTTTACCTGCCAGCTGCTAGCCGAACGTGAAGTCCTTTTCCTAGTCCCTTTGGCATTTCAGACCGGCAAAACTGATGGGCCCACATGTGTACATGGAGCTTTTTACTGAAAAGCCACTGAGGGGGTTACAAGTTTGAGGGTTTTATACCTGAAGTAGCATAAGCAAAGCTTCTCGTTCTTTATTTATTTATTTGTTGTTGTTAATCCTCATCTGAAGATATTTTTTTCCATTGCTTTTTAGAGAGAGAGTAGAAGGGAGGGAAGGAGGGAGGGGGGAGAGAGAAACATCTATAGGGGAGACATATCGACTGGTTGCCTCCCACTGGTGCCCTGACTGGGGGCAGGGAGTGAACCCGCAACCCAGGTACATGCCCTTAACCGGAATCAAACTTGAGACACTTCAGTGTGTGGGCTGATGCTCTAACCATTGGACGCACTTGCCAGGGCAAGATTCCTATTCTCGATTAAATAGAGAACCAGTTCAATTCCGTTCCGTTTTATTAGCACCTCCCACCAAGCCTCCTGGAGCCTTGAAATCTCTACAGTTTCCATTTTGGCCTTCGGTAAGCCCCTTTAAAAAAAAAAAGACCTTGCACTTTTATTGGAAATTCTGTGTAATATAAACCCACTAGGGGAGTGAGGTGCAGGAGTCTGTAAAACAAAATCATTAAGAACATTTTACGGCAGAATTATCTGTGCTCTGCAGATAACACCAAACCATCTGGGAGAGAAGACTGGCCAGGGCACCAGTGGGTCAGTTAGGAAGGAATGCTTTCCTGCCATCGTTCCTCATTCCACACTCGCTTCTCAAAGCAAAAAAAAAAAAAAAAAAAAAAAAAAAAAAAAAAATTAGGCTAACTTCACATGCTCTCTAGGGGCAAACCCAAGCCAGGTACATTTTCCAAACTGCCTCCGCTTACTTAGACTTTTCCATAAAAGTCCGCATTTGGGCAGAGGAGGCTCTTTTCTCACTGGAAAGTAATCTTTCCGTTCTTGGGCCTCCCCTCTTCCTCCTTGTGCTCAGACTCCTGTGGGAGCCCACATCTGTGTCCTTGGCCTCCCTCCCCTGCCTCCCTTCCCTGGCCTGGCCTCATCTGCTTCAGAGCCCCCACCCTGCCCATTATTAAGAAAGTCCAGTCCTGCTGCTTTGGCTCAATGGTTGGAGCGTCACAGGTTCGATTCTGGTCAAGAGCTTGTACTTTGGTTGCAGGCTTGAACCCTGCCCGGGGTCTGGGCACATGCAGGAGTCAACCAATCCATGTCTCTCCCTTACATTGATGTCCTCTCTCTCTCTCTGTCTCTCCCCTTCCCTTCTGTTGACTAAAAACCAATGGAAAAAAATCCTCAAGTAAGGATTAACAACAACAACAGAACTCCACCAACCTCTCTCTCTCCCAGCCCAAGGTCTAAGGGAAAAATGGCTTGGTTCCGGAGCCCTGGTTTAGCCTGGCCACAGGAAGGGGGCCATGCATCCTGCTATCTTCCCAGGTCACTGGATTAATGAGACCCATGTTTTAGGGAGAGGTTAATCCCCAAGATTAGTCCCTGTTGGGTTAGGGCCAGCTTTAACTCGGGCCCTGTGGGCTCATGTGAGTCAGACTAGCCTAGTCCTGCGGGGTTCGGTGCCCTACGGGGTCAAGCCAAGCCCCCAGTTTCCTCCCAGTCAAGTTTGTCAATCTCAAGCCAGCCCCGCCCCAGGAGTCTGTCAGTCATCGGTAAAAGCCACACCTCTAGCCAATCAGGAGCAGAGTCCCGCCCCTGATGCGGAGCCTGCCATTCAAAGTTAGGCTTGACTCCACCTTCCCGTTTCCCGGGCAATGGCTTTAGCGTCGCAGGCCTCAAATACAATTCATCTTTTCTACCTGAGCCCGGATCCTACGTCTCCGATCAACTTCCCCGGGTGACCTCGGTCTTGCACCGAAAATCTGCCAAGTCCTCCTTCTCCTGGCCAGAAGCGCCGCAGCGCCCGCCCTCTGACTTCCTGCCTGGTAGTCTTCTAGGTTTTCAAGGAGTCACGGAGGCCTCTCCTGGGTCCCAAGCCCCCGGGACTATTGGCCCTGTCTTTTTTTTTTTTTTTTTTTTAAAATATATTTTATTGATTTTGTACAGAGAGGAAGGGAGAGAGATAGAGAGTTAGAAACATCGATGAGAGAGAGTCATCAATCAGCTGCCTCTTGCACATCCCCTACTGGGGATATGCCCGCAACCAAGGTACATGCCCTTGACTGGAATCGAACCCGGGACCCTTCAGTCCCCAAGCCGACGCTCTATCCATTGAGCCAAACCGGTCTCGGCTTGGCCCTGTCTTTTGCGTCGTCCATCCCGCCCCCTTGCGCCCCATGTTCAGGACACGTTTACTGAACTCTGATAAGAGCGGGCCTCTGTGCTCGGCGCGGGGTGGAAATGACCTGCTGGGTGAACAGATTCCCTTCCCGGCTGCAGGTGCACAGCCTGGACCCAGTAGACCTTAGGGCGCCTCTCCCTCTCCCCTCTATGTCAGTCTCCCCACACGCTGCAGTGACCTCGGGTTCTCATGTGAGGGCAACCTTTTGCTAGAAATTGTGCGGGGATCTTTATCCAGTTGGATCATTTCCCAAAAGGGAGCTTCCTTCTCTCTTCCTAGGTACACAATGTCTTTTTACCGCTGCCAGAGGGATAATGGCACCCTCAGCTTCTGGCCACGGCCTCGTTCAGCTTCCTTTTTTCAGTCTTCTCAGACAAGGGAGGTTTTGCAACTGAATTAACGACAAGGAGAATGTGGGAGGAGCCCTGCATAGCTTGGGCTACACACAAAACCCCTTCCTCCTGCTGAAACTGGTTTGGCTTAGTGGAAACAGCGTTGGCCTGTGGACTGAAGGGTCCCAGGTTCGATTCCGGTCAAGGGCATGTAACTTGGTTACAGGCACATCCCTATTAGTGGGCGTGCAGGAGGCAGCTGATCAATGTTTCTAGCTCTCTATTCCTCTGTAAAAAGTCAATAAAATATATATTAAAAAAAAAAACCTTCCTCCCACTACTTCATACATCCAGTAGGAAAATAACCCAAACAACAAGCTTCAGAGTGACATGTTTGCTTATGGAGCAAGAATTTGCTATGTTAATCTATAAATTAACCAATACCACATGTTATTATTTTTTAAAAATAATTACTGGAAAAAGATTTTATTTTTATTTATTTTAAAGTTGGGTATTTTTTTTTATTGATTTGAAAAGAAAGCAAGAGAAACATTGATTTATGCCATCATTGATTGATTATGTGCCCTGACCAGGGATTGAACATGCAACCTTGGCATATCAGGATGATGCGCTAACCAACTGAGCTCCCCAGCCAGGGCCACCTGTAATATTTCTTTTTCTTTCTTTCTTTCTTTTTTAAATATACTTTATTGATTTTTTTACAGAGAGGAAGAGAGAGGGATAGAGAGTTAGAAACATCAATGAGAGAGAATCATCAATCAGCTGCCTCTTGCACACCCCCTATTGGGAATGTGCCCACAACCAAGGCACATGCCCCTGACCAGAACTGAACCTGGGACCTTTCAGTCCGCAGGCCAACACTATCCCCTGAGCCAAATCGGTTTTGGCAACCAATATTATTTCTGACTGAAGATCTCCCCTCCTCTATCACCAGCAAGTTCTCGATCTTATTTCTTTCTTTATGGGGGTGGTGGCAAATAATGAAAATAATTTTATTCTTTCTCTCCACACTCTGTTAAACTTGCTTTTTGGAAATTAACAACTTTGATTTCCCAGAAGGAGTACTGGCTTGGTTTTCATTGAAGTTACTTTGTGGAAAACAGCAGACAATAATTGTGGCTAGCTTCAGTAAACAGGGGGATGTGTTGGAAGGATTTGTCCATAGCTCTAAGAACCAAAGATGGAGTTAACCAGCTTGGCCTTTGAAAGGGCAGAAAAGTTGGCCCTAGATATATATGTTCCCGCAGCTCAGTCCTTCCTCTCTGTGTCTCTCTAGGATTCCCCAATGCATGGGGATGAGGGAGAGGGTCTCACCTGTAATCAGAGCTACTGTCTCTAACTCTGATGTCTGTCTGCCTCCCCACACATATCAATACCTTTCCCTTTGGCAGTTAGTTCCCTGTGGTGCTGACCTACCCTCTCTGCAGTTTCTTGGGGCTGGCCCCGAGCTATAATCATTTAAGGCATGCTAGAAAGGAGACACCTTTACCTTATTCTAGTCCAGTTCCTATCAAGTGATTCCACAACAGAGCTGCTTGGGCCTCTAGTGATATCATTTCATTTGCATGACCTCCTTTCTAGAGCACCAGGGCACAGTGAGGTGGAAAGTGGTGCTGATGTAAGATTAAGCATCACCCTATAATATACCCAGAAGCCTTGCTTTTTATGATGCTTCTGCTGCATCTGGGTCATCCTGCTGGACTTGCTAATCACTGCTAGTGATTTTCTTTCAGGGCCTCATTTCTGCTAGCTGGCCTCTAACACCTGACCCCCAGCTCTCAGATTTCCTCGCTTATATCTGATCCCAGAGTTGTGGGTAAGATTCATCATTTTCCTTACGCCATATCAGATGACCTCTATTCAATTGTCCCAAACTTTCCAAGCCACTAAGGAGGATTGTTGCTACAGGAAAACAGGCAGACTCCCCAAATCTGCAATTTCCAAACTATTTACTGAGGCACCCCAGAGTGAACTGAGAGGACATTTTAAGTTTTTGAGGGAAATCCAATCCAGCAATACTTGACACCTGTTGGATACTGCATAAGCTACTAGCTTGAGCTCAGTTTCAAAATTAGTTTGTGACGCCTTACTCAGTGTGGATGACTGTATCCAGGCTGATTCCCAATTTTGAGAAGCAGAGCCCAACAGGCGCACACATCTCATCTATCTATCTATCTATCTATCTATCTATCTATAAAAGCCTAAGTGGCTGTTTTGACCTAATGACCAGAATGACCATGACTGGTTGACCAGTCACTATGATGCACACTGGCCACCAGGGGGCAGACACTCAATGCAAGAGCTGCCTCCTGGTGGTCAGTGCACTCCCACAGCCAACCTCCCGTGGCCCCTCCCCCCAGCTGGCCGGCTCCCCCGTAGGCCTCAATCGTGGGCCAGGCGTAGAGAGCCCACCCATGCACAAATTCATGCACCAGGCCTCTAGTTAGTAAATAATTGAGGTTAAGAATGACATAAAAATACTTTTTTTTCCTTCCAGTTTATGTGTATTAGTTTTTCAAACAGCTGCAACAGAGTTAGGATACAAATCTTATTAATAAGTACTTAAATGAGACTTAGATTTTTTTTACTGTGTCCTGGGGTACTGTGACAAAATTACTGAAAAACTGAGGATTCCATGAATGTAGAGAGTTTGGGATTCCCTGCCCTAAATGAATGAAGAAAGAAGTGAAGGAATGAGGGAATGCCACGGGGTTGTATTTGGGTCTCAGACCAACCCTCTGTAAATTCACCAGGTTCTATGCCTCTGTAGGAAACTTTCATTAAATTATTTTAAAAAATGTTTTTTATTGCTATCAGAGAGAAGAAGGGAGAGGGAGAGAGAGGTAGAAACATCAGTGATGAGAGAGAATCATTGATCAGCTGCTTCTTGTATGTCCCCTCCTGGGGAGCCCACAACTTGGGCATGTGCCCTGACCCGAATCAAACCGTCACCTCCTGGTTCCTAGGTCCATGCACAACCACTGAGCCACAGAGGCGGGGCTAAATTCTTAATAGTTTCCTCTGGGAAGTTCTAACTTTGTTTCAGTGAGCCAGGTTTTTCAGGTGACCAGAGGGTGGTAGAGCGAGGCACTGGAAATGGTGGTGGTAACTTGGAAAGCAGAGCTGCATTGACTGGTCCTGTTCGGAAGATCAGAAGATCGGAAGCGAAAGAGAGAATGGAGGCTGAGGACAGGGGGCCCCCTCCCTGCCTGGCTCTGCTCTACCTCTCAGCCTGGGCTGCACTAGGCAGTGGACTTTCCTTAGTAAAGGCCACCCCCAGAGAACGGCCCCCCGCTGCGCCCCCTGGAGGCCACACTGGGTCTTTTGAACCAGACCCAAGAGCTTTCTCGCCGCCACTGGAAATCGAGGGGCCTTTGAAACCCCATCCTGTGGAAGGGAGGGAGGGGGCGGCCGCGGCTGGAGCCCCACGCAGGTCCACGCTCCCCCCTCCTTCCCCACCCGCATCCCCAGGTGACTGGCGGGCGCCTCCGCGACGCTCAGACGGCGGAGGCGGCCGGTCCCCAGCTCCCCGGCTCATCCATTAAAGATGCGGAGGCGTCGGGGCTGCGGTGCCACAAACATGAAGACAAATTTTTAATCCCGAGCCAGGAGATGCCGGGAGATGGGGGCGCGGGAGAAAAATGAATTAGGTTTTTATTATGTGTTTTATTATGCTGTAATTGAACAGGATTAGGTGAGAATACAATATATTTCCGAGGCGGCTGAGAGGGGGGCGGGGGCGGGAGAGAGGCAGCGAGGCCCGCAGGGAAGTGGGGGCGCCGGGGCGCAGGATCCCGGGGGAGCGCAGAGGAGCAGCCCCGCACCCCCCCCCCCCACGTCCCGGCGGTGTGGGCCCGGATGCGGAGTGTGTGTGTGAGGGTGCTTTGGAAATGAGGGGGTCAGCGAAAGGCCCGCGTAGCATTTGCTGGAGGGGATGGTGCTTCAGAGCTGGAGGACAAGCCCGCCCGGCTCTGAAATGACCAGGCGCCCTGGATTCACTGGGGTCTCGGAGGCCCACGAATTCCCATTTGCTCCCAACATCGCGACCCAGCACACGTCGGGCACAGGCCCTGTAGGTCTGCAAACATCGGAGCGCCCACCTGCTGCCCTCGACATAAAGTCGGACTCTCTCTCCCTCTCTCTGGTCACCGCTGCAAAAATCCATACCCACGCAGGTGTAACCCAGCACCCTCCCCACCCCCGCACCCCAGGTAAAGGGCGCCCAGCTGAGCCCCCGGCCTGGGCTGCCAGAACCACCCTCTCGCCCCTGGAACCGCCCCCTCCGCTGAGCTCGC
Organism: Pipistrellus kuhlii; assembly: GCF_014108245.1. Taxonomy (NCBI): domain Eukaryota; kingdom Metazoa; phylum Chordata; class Mammalia; order Chiroptera; family Vespertilionidae; genus Pipistrellus; species Pipistrellus kuhlii. Next base: position 32,077,158 of record NW_023425460.1, read on the forward strand.
CTCTCGGTCCGCCCCGGCCCCGCGGCTCACCGGCTGCAGCGCCCCCCGCGCCCCGCCGGGGACCTGCTCCTGGCGGTGATGGAGAGGCCCATTAGCCGCTCTACCTTTAGGGCGGACCGGGCCTCTCCCCCCACCTCCCAATTAGGACCTGAGAAACCGTCAACCAAGATTAATAGTTGCCTGGCTCCGGGGCAGGGAGAAGAGCCCAGACAGAGCTGCCGCGTCTCTCACTCCGCCCAGGCTGAGCTGGTGCAGGTCGGACGCCCGGTTGGCAGCCGCCACGCCTCCCTCCGCCTTCTTTTCCGGCCTCCCGCGCACCCGGGTCTCTCAGGTGAGCCCCACAGTGGGGTCCGAGGGTCAGATCCGGAGCCCTATTCCCTGTGAGGCGAGGCGAGTGGGGGAGGAAGGTACGCCCTCCCTAAGTCGCCACGAGCTCCGTTATAGAACTTCTGATCTTAATTGAGGGAATGACTACGAAAGCCATGGAGAAGCATCCTTAACCCCCTCTCCTCCAAGTCACTTCTCATGTTCTTGCTCCTTGCTTCTGTCATATTTTCAGTGTATGTGCCATAGACGTGCTTTCGCCTTTATTTGTGTGGTTGTATCATTGATCTCTGTCTCCCCCACTGGACTGTGGGCTCCAGGGTTAGGGACCACCCTTCTGCTCACCACGCTCTGCAGCACCCACAGTAATTGTGAGTTGAATGAATGAGTAGGCAACAGGCTTTTTTAAATTATTTTTTTATTTTTTTATTGTAATAACTGCTTCCTGTGCTAGCTTCCCCCCACCCCCTTCTTCAGCACCCTCAGAGCACCTGCATTCATATAATAATTGTAACATTATTTCTCTGATGATCAGTTTGATGTCTTCTCCCCCTTGAAGCCAGAAGCTCCAGGGAGGCAGCCCAGGGCTGGGCACACAGCTGCATTCAGACTGCCATCAGGAAATGCAGCCCTTACAACAGATTATCGTGTGTGAGGGCTCAGGAGCCCTGTACCTCTTCCAACACCATCCTTGTGAGGATTTCTGGCCTGGAGAGGCAAAATGACTCGCCTGAGGTCACACAGCCAGCGAGAAGCAAAGCCAGGATGAAATAACTTTTCTCTCCAACACACTGTGATTTTCCTCCAAAGGTCTCATTATCTGAGACCCTGAGGAGACAGATGATGAGCTCTGAGGTTGCTAAACCTTGGGAAATGTGTGTGGTGGTCCCAGGTGATGGTGGTCACCCAGAACCAAACCTTCCCCCCTCCCTGCAGGAATTTGGGGCCCAGGGGTGCCCTATGCTCTGTGTCCATAGGGGTAGATTCTTTCCATTAAGTCTCAACTCTAGTTTCTCTTCCTTAGATGTAAAACCAGGGGAGCTCCAGCCCTCCAGACCCGGAGGGATGTGAACTGTCTCTGATCTCTCTCCTTACCCCCCCATCCCCACTTCCAGTAGCATCAGGGAAAAATAATGATTTGGGAGCAGAAAATGTGGGGAATACAGAGGAACTGCTGAGAGGAGACAGTGGGGCCATGAGCTTTTCCCTCCATCACACCCCTGGTGTTACCTCTTTAGAACCCACTTACTCTAGGGGGGTGGGGGGAGACTTGGTTTGGGGATGAGGGTAAGATCAATACTTCACTGGGTTCTGATGACCGCAGGCTTTCACCTTGCAGATAATGGGGTGAGCCTGGTAAACTCTCACCGACTGAGAGGGCTCCCCCGGCCTTAATGAGATAATCAATACTTGTTCTCGGCTTAATTTCCATCTAATTGCTCTTTAACGACGCCGGATAATGGGCCGCCTCCTGTGAGGAGAGAGCTGGCTGGGAATCCGACCTGCCTCGGACTCCCGCTCCTCCTCCCTGGGCGGAGTGCCCTCACACAGGTGGGCTGGGGCTCACCCGGCTCCTGGGCCCGGGGCTGGAGCTCCGTCCGCGGCCTCCGCCCGGGCCTTGGATGCCGGATCCCAGCCAATGCCCCGGGTCCTGGGCTCCGGGTCATCCATCCGACTGAACCTCAGAACCGCGAGGTGCCCTCGTTCCCTGATGGCGCCTCACCTCCTTTCCATCCAACGGAGCGAGGCACGCAGGCAAGTAGGATCTGTCTGAGCCTCCTAGCCAAGGTGAAGGGCCTCTGGACAAGCTCTTTCTCCTTTCCCTTCTGACGTGGCCCCGAGGTCTTAGGCAAACTGCTGTGTTTATGAACCGAAGAAGAGCTGGGATCCTATTGTTCCCTGTGAGGTAGCTGAGCTGCCTCCTACAAACGAACTTAGCTGACCACTGCAGACCCCCAGGCAAGGAGGGGAGAGGGTCAAGAATAAGGAAGGCTGGGGTGGGACACCTAGGCCTCCTGGCTCAGAAGCTCACACTGCCCCCCCCCCCCCCCTCCCCAGCTCAGAGAGCCACCTGATTTCCAACTCACCACTCCCCCAAACCCCCAAGGCCAGGAGAGTTCCTGCCAACACCAGCAACTGATATCAGCCCTAACTGCTCTCACCAGCCACCGGCCTGTCTCAGCACCAGGAGCAGCTGGGGGTTCCCCACAAGGCCTCCCAAAGTCCTAGCCTCACAGGGACTAATCTGCCAGCCCCCATGGCATCTCTCCTCTTCTCTCTCTTTTGAAAAAATTGTTAATTCTCACCCGAGGATATATTTTTCCATTGATTTTTAAAGAGTAGGAGGGGAAGAGACAGAGAAAAACATGGATGTGAGAGAGACATATCAATTGGTTGCCTCCCCCACCTCATGCTCCCTGACCAGGGCCAGGGATCCCGCCTGCAACTGAGGTACATGCCTTGACCCAAATTGAACCCTCAGTCCTGCTTGGCTCCTGAATCTGCAGTATTTATTTTATTTTATTTTATTTTATTTTATTTTTTTAAAATATATTTTATTGATTTTTTTTTTTTCAGAGAGGAAGGGATAAGGATGGAGAGTTAGAAACATCGATGAGAGAGAAACATCGATCAGCTGCCTCCTGCCCACCCCCCACTGGGGATGTTCCCACAACCAAGGTACATGCCCCTGACAATTGAACCTGGGACCCTTCAGTCCGCAGGCTGACGCTCTATCCACTGAGCCAAACCAGCTTCAGCGTGAATCTGCGGTATTTAAATTTATAAAACACCAGCTGCAGTTCTGGCTCCAGTTGCACTGGAGTTAGGCTGACAAACACAGTGATAGTGTTAGAGTGTAATGATTACAATCAGTCCTTGGACCTAGGCAGCCCCAGGTTTAAATCTTGCCTCTGTTTCTTACCAGTCAGTGTGACAGGGGGCAAACTTACCTATAGGTCTGAACCTCAGTTTTCTCATTTAAGAAAATAAGGTTTGCCCTAGCCAGTTTGGCTCAGTAGATAGAGTGTCAGCCTGGGGACTGAAGGGTCCGGGTTCGATTCCCGTCAAGGGCACATGCCTGGGTTGTGGGCTCCATCCCCAGCAGGGGGCATGCAGGAGGCAGCTGATCAATGATTATCATCATTGATGTTTCTATCTCTCTCTCCTCCCTTCCTCTCTGAAATAAGGTAAAATATGTTTAAAAAAAAAAAGAAAATAAAGGTTCATAATGTTACCTTTGTAAGTCTAAAATAGGATAATGTATGTAAATTGCTTGCCACAGTGCTTGGCACACTAGAGCTATTTGATAAGTAGTAGCTATTATTGTTATTATTGCATGTTAGAGCTGAAGGAATCATCTAATACAAGGTTCATAAACTCAAAGACTACAGGGGCAGGCAGGAATCATAAACTCAAAGACTACAGGGGCAGGTCAGGACTGTGGTAAGCTGGATAGGCCTGCCCCACCTAAAACAGCAACAACTTGCTTGTTGTTTTCCATTGATTTTTAGAGATATTTTTCCACTGATGTTTAGAGATAGTGGAAGAGAGAAGGAAAAACAGAAATATTGGTTTGTGAAAAGCACATCGATTGGTTGCCTCATGCACAAGCCCCTTTGCTTGTTGCGAGGCAGATCAGATTCCTGATTTTTATTTTTCTTAAGAAAATTTGGTAGCTTAGATATTAGCTCTGACTTTTCCTACCTCTCACCTCCCTATCTTAGCATCAGGAGCAGCTGGAGTTTCTCTCCAAAGCCTCTCTGAACATCCTGACTTGATAACTCTGGCCCCAAATTCTGGATTGTTTTCTATAAAATTTCACACAATTTAAATGTTGGCAATTAAGTAAAAAACTTAAAACACTGCCAAGTACAAGATGTCTGAAGGCAGAATTCACCCTTTGTTACTCAGAAAACTGAGGTGCTGATATGTCACGACTGCTGGCAAAACTAACTGGAAGTCTGGATTCTATTCAATTAAGAACTTCTCCTGAGAGGCCCTTCCTAGACCATGGGCTTTTTCAGCTGCCATCCACTGCAGATGCTGCTTGCTCTGCCCTCAGTGCCCAGTGTTAGTATTTGGCAGCTACCAAAGCACAAGTCCTGGGTCATGGCAACCTTCTCTCTGTTAATAGATCCACATTCTTTTTTTTTTTTTTCTTCTTTTTTTTAAATCCTCACCCGAGGATATTTTTCCATTGATTTTTAGAGATAGTGGAAGAGAGAGGGAAAGACAGAAATATTGGTTTGTGAAAAGCACATTGATTGGTTGCCTCCTGCATAAGCCCAGGCTGGGGAGGAGCCTGCAGCCAAGGGACATGCCTTTGACCGGAATCAAACCTGGGACCCTTCAGTCCGAAGGCCCATGTTCTATTCAATGAACCAAACTGGCCAGGGCAAATCCAAATTCTTTTAAAATGTTGTAGAGGGCACTGTAACAGCTAGTCAAGTCCCAGGACCCTGGAAATCTCAATTCCTAATTTAAAGATCTATTTTCTTTTTTTATTCCCCCTTTGTACTATATAGTATATAGTTCTCCCTCTTTTCATTTAAAAAATCATTTTTTTAAAAAACAATTACAGTTAACATACAATATTATATTAGTTTTAGGCTGAAACCGGTTTGGCTCAGTGGTAGAGCGTCGGTCTGCAGACTGAAAGGTCCCGGGTTTGATTCAGGTCAAGGGCATGTACGTTGGTTGCGGGCACATCCCTGGTGGGGGGTGTACAGGAGGCGACTGGTCGATGTTTCTCTCTCATCGACGTTTCTGGCTCTCTCCCTCTCTCCCTTTCTCTCTGTAAAAAATCAATAAAATATATTTTAAAAATATATTAATTTTAGGTGTACATCGTAGTGATTAGACATTATATAACTTAAACTTACTAAGTGATCATCCTGAGAAATATCATATCTGACACCATATGTAGTTATTAAAATATACTTCTGTGTTGTTCTTTTTTTTTAAAGAGAATACGTATGAGCTTTAAAAATAATATATATATGTATGTATTTATCGATTTCAGAAAGGAAGGGAGAGGGATAGAATATTAATGATGAGAATCCTCGATTGGCTGCCTCCTGCATGTCCCCCACTGGGAATTGAGCCTGAAACCCCTGCATGTGCCCTTGACTGGAATTGAACCCAGTCTGCAGGCCAACGCTCTATCCACTTAGCCAAACCAGCTAGGATCCTATGCTATTCTTTACATCCACATGACTATTCTGTAACAACCAATTTGTGGTTCTTAATCCCTTCACCTTTTTCATTCATTCCCTCAACCCCCTTCAATCTAGCAACCATCAAAACATTCTCTGTATCTATAAGTCTATTTCTGTTCTACTTATTTATTTTGTTGTTTTTTTAGATTCAATTCTTGATATGTATTTATTGCCATTTTATTCATCATTTCTTCTTTGATGGTGACAAACTCCTTTATCTATTTCTTGTCTAGGAAACTCCTTATACATTTTTAAATTCTAAACAATAGCTTTGCTGGGTAGAGTAATCTTGGTTCTAGGTCCTTACTTTTCATCACATTGAATATTCATTGCTACTTCCACTTGGCCTGCAAAGTTTCTGTTGAGAAATCAGCTAACGGTTTTATAGGGTCTTCCTTGTAGATAGCGAACTGCTTTTCTCTTGCTGCTTTTAAGATTCAACTTTTTGCATTTTAATTATGATGTGTCTTGTGTGGGCCTCTTTGGGTTCATCTTGTTTGGGACTCTCTGTGATTCTTGGACTTGTATGTCTATGTCCTTCACCAGATTAGGAAAGTTTTTTGTTATTATTTTTTCAAATAGGTTTTCAATTTCTTGCTCTCTTCGCCTGCTGGTACCCCCATGGTGCAAATGTTGGTATGCTTGAAGTTATCCTAGAGGCTTCTTACAGTATCTTTATTTTTTGGATTTTTTTTTTTTCTTTTTGCTGTGCTGATTGGATGTTTTTTCTTCCTTATATTCCAAATCCCTAAATCACTGCTTTGATTCTCAGCATCCTCTATTTTACTCTTGATTCCCTGTAAATTATTCATTGTTTCAGTTATATATATTCTTCATTTCTGACTGGTTTCTATGTCTTTTTTCATGCTGTTGAAGTTCTTAGTAAGTTCATGAGCATCCTTATAACAATTGTTTTGAACTCCGTATCTGACAGTTTGTTTGACTCCATCTCATTTAGTTCTTTTCTGGATATTTTTCCTATTTCATTTGGTAGCTGTGTATGTGTGTGTTTGTGTGTGTGTGTGTGTGTGTTTGTTTGTTTCTGCATTTTGGCTATACCCCTACATTTGTTTGTATGTTCTCTGTATCTATGATATACTAATAATTTTTAAAAAAATTTCTTTATTGATTAAGGTATCATATATTTGTCTTCAACCCCCCATTCCAATCCCCCACGCCCTCCACTCATTCCCCCACCTAATAACTAATGTTGAATGTACACATATTACATGAAGCAGTAATTCTACTCCTAGGTGTATCTCAATTTATATAAAAGTTAAAAGAAGGTAAAATTATAGAATTACAAGTGAATTAATAAAGAGAAAGGATTAATAATTGGGAAGAGTGAGGCATGATGGGAACTTTTGGAGGTGTTAGCAATGTTCTGTTTCTTGACCTGGGTAATGATCACATGAATGTTCATTTATAATGATTAATTGAGCTATAAAGCAATTTTTTGCAATTTTCTGCTTGTTTGTAATAGTTCAAAATGAAATGTAGAAAGAGTCTAAATGATATAAACATCCTTTTTAAGTTTATCAATACAAAATGTGGCCAAGTAATTAGGTCAGATGGACCTACAAGTTTCCATCTCAAAAGTGAATGGGAAACGGGGGGTGAAGGGGGAAGCTGCCTCCTGGGATATAAGAAAAGTAAACTGAGGAAATTTTTACCTGATTTTTCTTTATGCATGTTTTAAAGCTTGTTCAGCTTAATGCCTAGGTATTCCAGAGAGTTAGTCTCCTGAGTATTCCAGTGTTCATTTAATATGGCTGAATTATAATGCTTATCTTCCTACCTGGCTGTTCCAACTTTCTACATTTATCTCAACATCCTAATTTACCTATAGAACATCATCTACTTTATTATGAAAAATAATTTTACAAAATAACAGTGAATATTATTCTCAACCATATGCCTCATTCCAAATTCTCTTAGGGTGCTTATTGATGATATATATGATAAATATTTACATGGTTGTGATCAATATCCATATACTTTTCCTTTTCACTTAACCTTATTTTCCTACACATACTAGTATTTTTCACTTTTACTGAGTTCAACTATTTGTCATAGTAGGTAGCTACAAGGTATTCTGTCTTAATTGTCTAGTTAAGCCTTTTTGTTTTTTTACTTAACTGATTCTTATGTTCAGAGGAAGCACAATTCCTCTGTATCCATTTCTTTTTTTTTTAAATACATATTTTATTGATTTTTCACAGAGAGGAAGAGAGAGGGATAGAGAGTTAGAAACATCGATGAGAATCATCGATCAGCTGCCTCTTGCACACCCCCTACTGGGGATATGCCCGCAACCAAGGTACATGCCCTTGACCGGAATCGAACCCAGGACCTTTCAGTCCGCAGGCAGACGCTCTATCAACTGAGCCAAACCGGTCCCGGCTCTGTATCCATTTCTAATGGGTCAATCTAGACCATTTGTTTCACTTCTGCTTCTTCCTCAAAGTTGCAATCCCACTATTTTCACCAGCTGTATCAAAACAGGGCTCATGAAATGACAGGTTAGAACGTGTGGATCCTCCCAAGTAATTTCTTACCAACTTACACACTGATTCTTTATGCCTTGTTTCATCTTATATTGCTCATTTTTACAGGACCCATTTCAATCTGTCATATTTCAGTAGCTGAAAGTTCAGGTATGAAAACTTGTGAACTCCAGGTTGACTCACAGTGTAAAGCAAACTACACTCTATACCTCACTCCTTTTTCAGTACAAGCATCTACAGGAAAGGGTGCGGGGAGAGAGGCAAGACCATCTGTTCTCCAACAAACTTTAACTTCACCCTCTAGTTTTAAGTCTGAATCTATTATAGTCTCCCTCATGTAGACACTCAAAGGATACTGCCATTTGGCTTCCCTCCTTGCAGTACTTACATCGTCTAGATCACAAAATCCTTTGTGGCCCGTCAATTTTGCATGACCCAGTCAAACTGATTCAACATTCTCAAAATATGAATATGCAAAATGTTTAGTAACTTTATGATGCAAATAGATGTTACTGAATGTGTTTTGGAGCCTTAATGGATAGTGGGAGATAATGAGGATCTGAGAACGTATCTAAACTTTTGAATTGTGTCTTAAGCAAATAATTTCCTTCTAAAAGTATTTCCACAATATGTGGTGTTTTCCTGGAACAAAATCTCTATTTAAGAAAAACAGATTTCCTATTTACTCAATCAACATCTTTGCTGTCTGCTGTATGCAAGATAATGTTCTCGTCACTAACCGCAAGCCCACCAGAGGGCGCTCGGTCCCTGTCTATCCTGTCCTCATCAGCGACACACAAAATCCAGGTTAACCTTGACATTCACACTCCGGAAGTCGTTCACATTTAATCCGCAAAATATTTACCAAGAACTTTCTGGGCTGTCAGGTGCGGGGCTAAGGTTCTCAAGATACAGGGGTGAGTTAGACACGATTCCTAATACCAGACGCTTGGAACAGAGCGAAGACTGAAAGTAAACAACCGGCTACAATAAAGTGCGGTAAGAGAAGAGGTTCCAGGTCTGTAAAGTTTGTTGTTTAAATACTGGCGCCGAGCCTTGGAAGCGGGTAACCATTCATGAAGAGACCGGACTGCTTCTGTTCGGTATCCCGGCAACGATCTCCGTCTCAAAGTATTTTGTGTTAAGTCAGGGCCCGAGGCGTCTCCTTGAGTGAACGGCTCCGTTAGCCGCCTCCGCAATTTCAATCTCTTTCTCTCTTCCCCCTTTCTCCCCCCGCCCCCCACCATCTCCTAGAGGGGTTCCCGCAGTTCTACAGTTCACTTCTGCCCGCGGTCCACACTTCAGCGGCTCCCAAGGCCAAAAATAAGGAATTACCCACAAGTACCAACCAAAGCTGGCCCCGCCCATCCTTTTTCCGCGGGCTTTTCCTGTTTTGAATTTCTAGACTTCCTGTTTGAACTCTCGCGACACTTTGGAGACCACACGTGAAGTTCGCTTCCCGTCCCTCTCCCGAGTCAGAGACCAGGTAACCGTGTACCGGTCTTCGCACCCCGTGTCCGACCCTTCCGGCCGGGATGGCCTGTGGCCGCTGGGGAGCCCCGAAGCGGAGGGGCTCGGACGAGCTCAGGCCGGGAGGGAGGGTTCCGGCCGCGCTCCGGACCGTAACTCTCGGGGCCGCTAGTGCGCGTGCGGAGCCGCTCCCCCGGGCGGGCCGTCCCGGGGCCGCAGCCCTGCCCTGAACTTGGGGGTTGGTCCGGAGGCCCCAGCTCAGGTCGCTCCGCCCCGGCCCGGTCCCTCTGGGCGGAGCCTGGCTAAATGCATCCCTCCCCCTGCAGACCTCAGTGTCCCTCCCGGGAGACAGAACTTGAGCCAGGCTTCTGTAAGCGCCGGGGCCGGTGGGGCGGGGCCTGGCAGACCCCCGTTAGGCGGGCGGGCCTCCAGAAAGGCTCTCCTCCCTGCCCCTCGCCCACACTGCCACGGTGGCGCCGGTGGCGGGTAGGGAACCGTACGCCTCCGGCCCTGCGGGCTTCGCCACCGCAATCTGTAATCCCGACCTGGGCGGCGCCCCGCCCACCTCTTCCTGCGGCCGCTAGGCTAGCGGGCTGGAGCCTCTAATCACCAGGCTCATCCGCGACTGAAGCACCTGCCGGATGTAGGGAGGAGGGAGGAGAAGGCCAGATGTGGGGAGGCTGATGTCAGCGCCCAGCCTCTGGTCGGCGCCTTGGTGAGGAAGCTGGACGGACAAGCCTTCAATCACCCCCGGGGAAGCTGTTTTTGGGGTCGCGCGGGGAGACGACGTTGCGAGGCCCTGCTCTAACCAGGGGCGCCCGACATGGCCCCAGAACCTCCACCCCATGGACTGGAAAGTCAGACGGGACAGGGCCTAGCCGGCCAGCCAACGGCGAGCTTCGCAGCCACCCCTACGCCGCCCCCCACCCCCACCTCCCACCCCACCCCCGGCCGCTGGCCGTCTCCCAGCGCTGGTGTCTGGTTACGGCTCCTCTGTTTTCACTGTGACTTGGGTCCAGGCTGAGGGAAGCGGTCCAGGAGGATCCCGTGCAGCCGCATGAAACTGGCAGCTTCAGAAACGGGGGCAGCCTGGGGGTGGGGAGGTGGGGTGCGACGTCCAGGGGCGGGGAGAGGGGCGGAGGAGCTGCTGCTCTCCCGGTCTGAGTCCGTGGCTCTCGGAGATCCGTGAGCCGGAGCAGAGGTGGCCGGCGAGCCCAGCCCGTGGATCTCCACCGCGGTTCTTCCACTGTCTGCTCTTGGGGACTCAGAGTCACAGCTGCTCTGAAGGACTTAGTCCGGGACACTAGGTGAGCGCTCTGGGCCGCACGACATCCCCCTTCCTCTCCTTCCCCCTTACTAATAACTCCTCACTTCATATGGGGCCATCCACTCCCATCCAATTCTAGGGCAGGCAGCTTCCGAGCTGGATGGTGTGTATTGGTGGTGCTGGTGTGGTGTGTGTGTGTGTGTGTGTACACATGCATGTGTTTACATGCACGCCTGAGCTTTCTCACTCCATCCTCTCTCCTCCCTCATCCCCCCAAGAACGGCCCGATCCATGACTACCCACTATAACGGGATGACCCTTGTGCCTCGGCGCGGAGGGAGGGTCTCCCAGACTCCAGGGTAGCAGTGGAGGGGACAGTGCTAGAGTCAAAACTTGGGTACGAGGAGCGGTGAGGTTGCATCTGACCCCCTGACCCGGCTTCCCTCCCTGGCAGGGTGCACGAGCCCGCGGATGCCCCCGGCGCTCGCGGGGCTGCCAGCTGACCATGCCACAGCCGCTCGCCGCCACCTGGGCGCTGCCCCTGCTGCTGCTGCTGCTGGCGGCGCGGACGCCGCTCCCGGGCGGTGCGAGGCCGGCGCCGGGCCCGGAGTACCTGCGGCGCGGCTGGCTGCGGCTGCTGGCGGAGGGCGAGGGCTGCGCGCCCTGCCGGCCGGAGGAGTGCGCGGCGCCGCGGGGCTGCCTGGCCGGCCGCGTGCTGGACGCCTGCGGCTGCTGCTGGGAGTGCGCCAACCTCGAGGGCCAGCTCTGCGACCTGGACCCCGGCGCCCACTTCTACGGGCGCTGCGGCGAGCAGCTCGAGTGCCGGCTGGACGCGGGCGGCGACCTGAGCCGCGGGGAGGTGCCCGAGCCGCTGTGCGTGTGCCGCTCGCAGCACCCGCTCTGCGGCTCCGACGGCCGTACCTACCCCCAGCTCTGCCGCCTGCAGGAGGCGGCCCTGGCCCGGCCCGACGCCAACCTCACGGTGGCGCATCCGGGGCCCTGCGAATCGGGTACGGGCCTCCTACTCACTCCTCCCTGTCTCCCCCCCCCCCCCCCAACGGCATGTGTTCTTGGCCTGCGGAGTGAAAAAGCCGAGGCCTGGAGTCCGGTAACAGCCCCTTCTCGCTGCGGGTCCGCTGAGGCCCACCCGCCTGAAGGTTCCAGGCCCACCTGCAGGGAGCAGCTCTCTGGGGAGCAGACACACAGCCTACGATTGGCTTCAACACAGAAAGTGGAGGCTCCCAGACTTTCCCCGGGCAGGAAGGCTTGGGTTCCTGCGATGAAATCAGGTTTCATTTGCCCTAGGATAGCAAGCTGTTATCCACCCCCCCCCCCCACCTCCCCATTCCAACACCCCTCTGTGCTGAGGGATTAGTGGAGGAGGGGACACTTCTGTCCCCCCTCCTCACCCCCCTCCATTCTAGGGAGCTCAGGGCTATTTGAGTCTCGAGTTTTATTTGGCGGCTTCAGTAACACTCACTTCCGGAGCCCCTTTGATGGGTCTGACTGGGCTGAAGCTGCCAGGAAAACAAACACCCCGCGGGGGTCCCACTTTCTCCACCGCCAGGCTTTCTGTGCTGCCTGGGATGGTTTTAGGTTCTCGGTTTGGGCTGCCTCTCCCACTCCCCCAGAGGAGGTGGGGGAGGGGCTGCTTGTTGGGCCTCTGGCAAGCAGACCTGGATAGAAAAAGGGGAGGGCGGAGAGGGAAGTGTTGGTTACAAATGCTGGGATGGGGGCCTGGAGGGTGGAATGAGGACAGGGGAGCAACCAGGGACAGAGGGTGGCTGCTAAGCTGAGGTTTGCATGTGTGCGTGCGCGTGCGCATGCGCGTGCTTGTTTGTGCATCTTGTTTGCAGGTACGTCTCCGTGTTTGCACTCTTTGTGTCCCTGCAGCCACATTAGTGTGTGTGTCATGTTGTGTTCTTGGAGGTGTATTTACCCTTGCATACACTGTGTCCCCCCCACAAACATGTTCACGATGGCTTGTATGTATGGGGTCCTTGCATGGAGGGACGTGCCATCCTGTTCTCAGGCCTCCCACCTCCCTCCCCAGAGCCCCAGATCATGCTGCATCCCTACGACATTTGGAACGTGACAGGGCAGGATGTGATCTTTGGCTGTGAGGTGTTTGCCTACCCCATGGCCGCCATCGAGTGGAGGAAGGATGGCCTGGGCATTCAGCTGCCGGGAGATGACCCCCACATCTCAGTGCAGGTAGGGGCTAGGGAGCAGAGCTTCCCCCGGGGCAGCCCAGCGCCCCCCTAGAAGGACCCTGCTGACTCCTCCTCTGGTTCCAGTTTAGGGGTGGACCCCAGAGGTTTGAGGTGACGAGCTGGCTGCAGATTCAGGCTGTTCGTCCCAGCGACGAGGGCACCTACCGCTGCCTGGCCCGCAATGCGCTGGGCCAGGTGGAGGCCCCAGCCAGCCTGACGGTGCTCACACCTGGTAAGGGGGAGGAGCCCTGGGTTCCAGAGGCAGGAGGGGGTGGTGGTGGATTCCGGCCTGTGAGTGTGCGTATCCACGGGTGTATGTGCATGTGAGGACACATGCGAGCATGGCTTTCTCACAGACTGGGACACGCGGACACTGACAGCCTCTCTCTCCTGTTCTCTCTCCTTTGCCCACACGTGTTTGTAGACCAGCTGAACTCCACAGGCTTCCCCCAGCTGCCCGCCCAGCACCTGGCCCCCGAGGAAGAGGCTGAGAGTGAAGAGGGCGAGGATTACTACTAGGACCGAAGCCCTGGCCCCTGGGGAAGGGGGGGGGGGGATAGTGTTCATCCCTGCTCTTGAAAAGATCTGGAAAGGGAGAGCAGGGCCCCTCACGTATTGCAGGGGAGACATGAGAGTGGTGGAGAGGAGACAGAGACTGGAGAAGGGTAAGGAGAGGCAGAGACCAGGGAATAGGGGAGACGGGATGCGAAGGAGCCCGTGCAGGAGGTACAGGGCCTGCTGGTCCCCCGGCTGGGTGGAGGGTGGCATGGGGGGCGGGGGGGGGAGCAGTCACAGAACGGTGTAGACAGCAGGTTCCTCCCTGGCTTTCCAGCAGCCCTTCCTTCAACCCTGCTCAGCCAGTCTTCCTCACCGCCCTTCTGCACGGCTCCTTCTGTTGTTTTCTAGTCCCTGATCCTTGCCTTGCCTTGCCTCAGTTTGCTCTTTCTTAAAACTAACCTAGACATTTCCCTCTCTCCTAAATCCCATTGCACTCACTGACCGCGGTCCTTTTCGCTGTTCACCATCCGCTGTCTGGGAGAGCACACCGGAGCATGGTTTAGTTTAGTGCAGTAAGACGGGCATCTGGTCATGTCTGATTTCTCCTGTCCTTCTGGAAACTCCCTCGCTTATACCACTTTATGTTGGACCATGCCTAGCACAGGACTGGGCACAGTAAGCACACAATAAAGATTTATGAACGAGCTGAGACACACAGATGGTGTATGCAGTGAATTTCATGGTAGTAAGACTCTGGCTTCCAGAAGCTGTAGGTCCTGCTCTCTAAGCACATGCCTGCCAGATGGACAGAGAGGATGCTTGAGTGGGGCCTACCCTGGCCTCGGGGAGGGGGAAGGCCAGAGCCATCTGGTTGGAGGAGGGCATTCTCCCAGTCGGAACTCCTCTGGGGCTGGGCTAGAGAGAGACTGCCTGTCCCTGTTTGTCTCTCCCTGGTCCCCCCAGGCAGAGTGGGGAAGCAGGTCTATGTGAGTGGCACCCAGTATGAAAGCAAAACCTGGGTGGTGAAGCAGTTTGGCATGGGCCACACCCTAGGATTCCCCTAGGAACCCACCCCCTCCTTACTGAACACAGCGTCCTGGGAAGCTGACTGCCTCATCTGCCCCAAGTGTGACGTGCCTGGCCCAGGGTCGGTCCCGGAACCAGGCTCTCTCCCTCCCCAAACCTCTTTACACTCTCCACCGAGGCGAGGGACCCCGGCGGGCGCAGTGTTTATTGACTAATTGAAGATGAAAGCTTAAGTTCCGGAGGGAGCCACATGGGATGGCGACGGCCGCCCGCGCGCCTGGGCTCCGCCCGGGGCCTGGCGCCACCGCGGGAAGGATGGCAGGCAGTCCGGTGTCTGAGCTTGTCCTCTGGGGCCCGGCCTCTTGAGAGGGCGTGGTCCGGAACCCCAATCCCGGGGTTGGCCGCCCCTCTCAGTGCACAGCGAGGCTGCTCCCGGAGTTAAACCGCAGGACGGCTCTGTGGCCTGGCCGGGAGCCCCGGCTGCAGAGCTGCGCCCAGCAACATCCTGGGGCGAATTCCGAGGCGACCGCCGAAGCAGGAGGGGGTGTGAGCCGCATGATGGGGGTGCAGGGGGTCACGCCGTTCCGTGTCCAGACCTGGAGGAGGTCTGCTCCGCGCTGAAAAAGGGGCCGCCCGAAACCGTTTTGGCTCAATGGATAGAGCATGGGACTGCGACTGAAGGGTCCCAGGTTCGATTCCCGTCAAGTCAAGGGCATGTACCTTGGTTGCGGGCACATCCCTGATGGGGTGTGCAAGAGGCAGCTGATGGATGTTTCTCTCTCATTTATGTTTCTAACTCTCTATCCCTCTCTCTCCCTCCCTGTAAAAAATCAATAAAGTATATTTTAAAAAAGAAAAGAAAGAGGGGCCACGCACTGAGGCCTGCCACTGGCTTGTGCTTGGTGAGCCGGCCTAGCAGGGCTCGAAGGCGCCCCCTGGAGGGCCCATCCAGCCTATCTGCGCCCACCTGCAGAGCAGAGCCCCCCCCCCCCCCCCCCGGGTCACAGGAACCCCCAGGAACACGTACCCCTCAATCGCTCTTGCAGCAAGTTTGGGGTCAGCCCCCCACAGCCCCAGCCTCTCCCTCCGCGGCCGCCGTGCTGGTGAGGAGGCCCCGCAGCCCGGATCGGAGGGACCCGGCTGCGCCTCTCCCCGCTCCCCCCTCCCCGCCTCCGCTCGGCGGGCCCGGCTTTAATAACGTCTCCGGAAAGTGACACGCGATTTATTATTAAAGTAATGCGGGGACGGGAAAGGTTTAATAAACGCGCTGCGATGCCGAGGATTATTCGCCGCAAATAAATGAGAGCGCGGGCGGCGTTTTAATAAATAATTTCCCGCCGCTCCCGAGGGAGGGGAGGGGAGGAGAGGGGAGGGGAGGAGGGGGAGCCGGGCTGCCGCCAGAACCCCGGCTTCTCCCCGCGGGTCTCCGAGCCTTCCCCGCGTTTCCCTTTCGTGCAGGTGGCCCACCCCGGCGGTGCGGCTCCCAGTGCGGCTCCGGGAAAGCGGACTCCAGGGGTCCAGGCCCGCAGGGGGGCGGGGAGCCTGGGCCCCACGCCTCTCCGCCCTCCGCCGGGATTTTAAGTCGTTTTTGCTTAAGATGAGCGAATGCGCTTCCTTCGGCCTCCGAACCAGAGATGGGGGGTCAAGACCCGACGGGGCAGGAAGGGTTCGTCAGGACCAGCTCCCTCCCAGCCGAGGGTCCCAGGTGCTAGGGCCTGGCCATTCTCCTCCCAGCTTCTGGCTGGCCCAGACTGGGCGTTCCGGGTGGGTACAGGTGTATGGGTGTCACGTGTGTGCAAATGACCCCATTCCGTCCCCGGGCATTGTGGGGACGGGTCCCTGAGTCTGGCTGCTCATTAATAGCTCAGCGGTCCGGGGAGGAAGGGCCATTGAGCCTAGTTTGAACCTGCGGAGTCCTGGTGGAGCCCACTCTCTGGCTGGCTGGGGCAGGCGGGTGGATGTGAGCTCAGGTGGAGAAGAATTTGGAGCCCCGAGGGGGGAGTCCGCAGCTTCTGCAGAAGCCTGGAGCCCAAGAGTATGAACTGGGCATTGGGCAGGGCCGAGATTGCAGACTTTGGGGTCCAAGGACACGCCCAGCACGCTGTTGGGGAGGGCAGGGAGGGGAAAGCTTGTGGGGTACAAAAGTTTTGTGCCTCAGATCGAAGAGTCGACATCTCTGGCGACGCCTCTGGCAACACTTGGAAGTACAGGAAGTGGCGAAAGAGTGCTACCTGGTGGATATTTGGGGTTATGGCAGCCAGATATGGGCTAGATGTCTTAAATAGGCTGGAAAATTTGGGGTAAAAAGGTGTTTTGATTTGTATTCATTTATGTATGTGAAGGTATATGTGTGTGTGTGTGTGTGTGTGTGTGTGTGTGTGTGTGTAATATATATGTGGTATCTGTGTGATATCTATATGTAATATACCAGTATGTCATGTTCATAGTAGTAATGTGTATGTGTATCTATATGCACTATATATACATGAATGCATGTACATGAATGTACATATATATGTTACATGTGTGAGTTATCTAAAGGCATGAATATGTGGATAAACATAGGTGCACATATGTCTGTGTGTACATAAGCATTATATATGTGTATGGATGTATTGTTTTAAGTGTACTAGTATATAGCTGTGTGTGTACATTTATTGCATGTACATGTTCCATTATGTGCCATTCTTTCAGCAAATATTTCTCATGTGCCAGCACTGTTGTATAGGGCTGGAGATACATCACTGAAAAACACATTGTCCCCGCTCTCATGGAGCTTACATTCTATTCTAAGATGTGCAGGTAAATACATTATGTACATAAATGTTTATAGGATTGTGTGTGCATGTATATCTCTGTTTCTGGGTGTGTGCGTTAGGAGCAGGCAGGCTTACACATTCTGATGGACTTGGAGGTTCCCTGTTGTTTTGCTCAAAAGCACAAGTCCTGTCACATAGGACTATTCTAAGCGCGCAGACAGGACGGAGGGAAATAGGCTGGGGACACAGGCTGATTACCTTCTAGGGTAGATTTTAGTTATTCTCTCAGCCCCCTGAGAGACTAGATTCTTTCTAAAATGGGGAACAGCTATGTAAGTCCACTTAGAGTAAGGAAATGTGAATGGAAATCAAGCCTCGCCTCTCTGCTCGGTGCACAGCTCCTGAGGAGGGAGAATGATGGGCTGGGCTGGATGAGAAGGGGTCTGGGAGGCTGGGTAGGAATAGCTTCTCAGAGAGCAGTGAGGAGGGCCTGTAGAGACTGGGAGGGATCAGGGCTGGGAGGGATGATGGGAGCTCTGGGATTCAGCTGCAGATAATGAGGGTTTGAGAGGAGGGTTGGGCTGGCAAGGGTCCTCAAACTTTTTAAAGTGGGGGCCACATCACGGTCCCTCAGAGAGCTGGAGGGCCGGACTATATGAACTACTAATTCCTACTGTAACACCTCGGCTGCGCTCACTGCCCAAAAAACCTGGCGGGCCGGATCAGATTCCTCTGCGGGCCGCATGTGGCCCGCGGGCCGTAGTTTGAAGACGCCTGGCGCTGGTGGATAGAGATGGAGCGGGAGGGGAATAATGAGGTCAGGACCAGGGATGGAGTTGGAGGGACAGACAGAGGCTCTGTGGCAGAGATATACCAGTTTTGGGGTGGAATTTGGAGACCAGCTCAGGTGGAGTTATTCCTCCCTTACTCCCACCCCTTCCTTCTCCATACCGGGGCCCCTAAACTTCTCCAATCCTCTCTACTCAAGCTGGTCCCAGTTATCCTGGGGATAGAGGAGAAGAACTCAGGCTCCAGGGCTTATCCTCGCTTAGATGACTCATGGGGGAAGAGGGAGAAGGTGAGGCTAGATTGCCAACACCACTGTCCCATGAAGCCGTGTCCCAGTCACCTGGGTGACTGCCATCCGTGCTGCTATTCCAGTGTTTAGTTTAGGCTCAGTTCAGGGTTTTTAAACTAGGTTGGGTCTGGACATAGAAAAGGTCCTAGAACATACTCCTTCCTCCCCTCCAAGCACACACATTCCTGGGACTGAGTTGGGAAAGGTGCTTCTGACTCCCTTCCTTCCTTCCTTCCTTCCTTCCTTCCTTCCTTCCTTCCTTCCTTCCTTCCTCCCTCCCTCCCTCCCTCCCTCCCTCCCTCCCTCCCTCCCTCCCTCCCTCCCTCCTTCCCTCCCTTCCTTCCCTTTCAGATACAGTCAAGGCCAGAAGTCTCCAGGTGCCATCCTCACTCTTGGTCTGTCCCCTTCCTTCTCAACCTTCCATGCTGAACCACATCATCCTAAACCTATGTTTTTTGTCCCTTTATTGCCTTCAGTCCCCCCCTCCTCTTCCCCAGGGTTGAGATCTTAGATCCCTGGCCTGAGAGGCTGAAGACACAGGTTGACTCCTGGCCTAGATTTATTTTTGACATTTTCTCTGCCATCTGGACAATTAAAGGCTCTTACCGTTACAGAGTCAGCATTGGTGACAAATGTTACCCCACAAGCAAGTCTTACCCTGACCTCTGAGTGAGCAGCACCTTGGAAGCCAGGATGGACTTGTGGGTAATGAAGTGAGGTCTGGAGTCCTGGGGAGAAAAGACAGGGTCTCCGTGAGAAGTGATGGGGTCTCCCAGGATGAACGTTCAGGACTACAGGGGCAACTACTTCTGTCTTCCACTTGCCACCCACCGAAGATCACGGGAGCAGAGCTGGAGAAAGCCCTCCAGGTTTCCCGAACTCGACCGGCCCTCATACGGACGCAGGCTCTCACTCTGCCATTCCTGCTCCCCATGCTCCCCGCCCCCGTGTGAATGGGTATCAGAAGGAGGCATTCTGGGGGCAGCACTGGGGGTCTCTGAGGGGATGGGTCTTTGGAGCAGAACTGAGTTCAGGTCAAAGGGAAGGGACATGAGATTTTGCAGTATGGGTTTGAATCTCAGGTCTGCTTTTTTTTTTTTTTTTTTTTTTAGATTTTTAATTCATTTTGAAAGAGAGGAAGGGAAAGAGAGAGAAACATGTGAAAGAGATACATTGATCAGCTGCCTCCTGCATACTCTCTAATGGGGATTGAGCTCAAAACCCGGGCATGTGCCTTGTCCAGGAATTGAACTGGCAACCTTTCCGTGCACAGGATGATGCCCAACCAACTGAGCCACACCGGCCAGGGCTCCGTTCTGCTTTTTAAGTGCATGCCTTGAGCAAGTTTCTTAGCTTCTCTTCTGTGTCCTCCTCTGCAAATGGTGACAAAACTTACCCTTTAAGGGTTGTGATGAGGTTAGAGATCTTATAAATAATGTCTCTGGAACACAACATGTGTTCAACAAACGGTCCATTTACTATTACTATTCCTGTGTGGAGCTGGAAGCGGGGTACCTGGTGCAGAGTTTCCTGCTGATGTGTGTGTGCTGAAGGATGGGAAACCATAGCCTTGATGCCTGCCTGGAGGAGGCCTTAGGCATTGGGCTTAGGCTGAAACCGGTTTGGCTCAGAGGATAGAGCGTCGGTCAGCGGACTGAAGGGTTCCAGGTTCGATTCCGGTCAAGGGCATGTACCTTGGTTGTGGGCACCTCCCCAGTGGGGGGTGTGCAAGAGGCAGCTGGTCGATGTTTCTCTCTCATCGATGTTTCTAGCTATCTATCTATCTCTCTCCCTTCCTCTCTGCAAAAAATCAATAAAATATATATATTTTTTAAAAGAAGAAATTGGGCTTAGGAGGAGGGTAAAGTCTAAGGCAAGGTGGGATGGGAAGGGCCTGGGTTTCGAGAGAGCAGAGCAGTCTTCACCCTCCTTTCAGCCCTCCTCAGGGAGCCCCTGTCAGCATCCAGGGCTCTTTCCCTGGGCTTGCTGGGAGGGACGCCCCCTCAGCTCCCCTCCATCCATCTCCTTTATCTGAGCTGCTGAAGGGCCGGAGCTCCGATGGGGCCTCTGACGGGGAGCAGATCCAGACCAGGCGGAAGCAGCCGGAACTGTGCCGAGCTGAAGTGGAGGACCGGGCCAGGGGGTCAGTGAAGACAGATAAAGCTCAGAGTAGCTGGTGACTCAAGGGACCTGGGGAGGAGGGGCTGCAGGGGCTGAGGGCAGGCTGTGTCCTGGGAGGAGGTGAGGGCCGGAAGTTCCTGATGGGGACCGGGGTCCATCACGGACTTCAGATGGCCAGACCCGGCCTCTAATGGCTCTTGGGGAGGAGACAAGGGGCAGAGCGCCATCCCCCAGGCGCGGGAAGGCCAGGGTGTGTCAGGGATAGAGGTTGGTCCCAGGGAGGGGCTGGGCCTGAGGATAGGATGGGTCCAGGTGCAGGCAGGAGGCAGAGCTTCTGGGGCCTGCCTCACCTTCCAGGCAGAAGGGGGGGGGGGGGGGGGGGGGGGGAGGCTGGTAAGCGATTCTCCGGTTTTAGTTCCTGTTTTAATTAACTCTGAAGGGCTTGGGGCCTCCCCGAGCTCCCGGGAGAGGAGCAGAGCAGACGATTATTTTCCTCTTTTCCCCTTTAAAGACAATTTTATTAAATCACTTTGTTTTCATTCCGGCTTGAACGTGGGGCATTTAAATGGAAAAGTAATTATTTCACCTTGTTTGCTTATGGAGAGCGGAGAGGCAGGAAGAGGAGGGAGGGAGGCCAGACTGAGGAAGAGGCCGGCAGCTTCGGCTGGCACACGCATGTGTGTGCACGAACACACACACACTCACACTCACGCCAGCACCCGTGTTCTCAGTCCCCTCACACTGGCATACCCTGTGTCCCCGCAGAAAGACACGCGGTGTCCACGCCCTCCCAAATGTAGGCGCTTCCCTACCTGCGAGCACACACCCGCGTCCTCCTGAAGACACAACCCTCCACCGCAGTCACACCTACAGGCAAACACTGTCTCAGCACAAACACAGCACATTGTGCTCACAGTACAGGCACTCTCAGAGGTACCCGCAGACACCCCTTTCAAGCGAGTGCGCACAACACACACACACACACACACACACACACACACACACCCTATTCAGCTCCTCTGAAGCCCCTTGAGTTACATCATCACAAACACACAGGCTCATACACACAATTCTCATTCTCAATCACACAAGTGCACCCTGACAAGGGTGCCTGCAGACAGACTTGGCTGAGGTGGAGAAGGCAGAAGAGGGGTGGAACTCTCCTCACTGGGGTTTCTGGCCCCCCAACTTACCTACCCCCTAGGCTCTTCCAGGAGCCTCTTTCTTTGTAACGTTCCCAGAATGATTGCTTGTGACCTTGATTCTGCAGCCTCTGGGACCGAGTGGCCTCCCCCTCCCTCTTCCCCCCAACCCGGATTGCTGGGGCTGGACGGGAGGAGGCCAACAGGTCTCCAGGCTCAGCCTGGCCCTCGCCAGTGCAGGGCTTGTAACTGGGCTTCCCCGGCTCCCACCCCTCCCCTGCGGTGCGGACTGGCTTTGGAGGGGTTAAAACTTGGGTAGCCCGCCCCTCTCGACTCCCACTCTGGGCTGGTACGTGGAGGGCCGGGTTTACAGGAGCCATACCTGTACTTTGTCTTCATCTGTCACCCCTTCTGACAGTCAGATACATCTTGTGGGGGGGGGGTGTGAGGGGCGGGGGAGCAATAATTAACCTCTCCCGCTTCATCCCCCAAATGCCGCTGCCTTGGCTGCAACCGCAGCAGGGTCTGCGGGAGAGAAGACAGAGGGCGGGAGGAGGAGGAGGGGAGAGGGAGGGAGGGGCAACGGAGAAGGCCTGGGAGGATCCAGAGAGAAGGACGCATCGAGGAGAGGCCCTGACGTTTTTATTGCCATGCCAACCTCTTTTCTGCACCTTCTTTCCACTCTCTTCCCGGGGAAGGGCAGGGAGAGGCGAGAGGTGTTAGAGAAAGCCTAGTGCAGCCACAAGCTCATCTTTTCCCCTCGCATCCCAGAGTCCAGGCCCCTATTGCAGGCTGGGGGTGGGGGAGGGGAGGGGTGGATGTGGGGTGAGCTCTGCGCAGGGACACACCGGACTAGAAGCGTGTGTTGGCTCGTGCAGCAGCCGTGGGGGACACCGCGCTGGTGTTTCACGTTTATGGCCAATGACGAGAGCTCGTGTTAAGATTGATTTTTCAATTATTCAATTTATTTGCTTTTATTAAGTAAATAAAAAAGGTTTCATACACTGAAAAAAAAAAAAGCAAATAAGAAAACAAAAACTCGCAGATACAGTCAACAGTATGATGGTTACCAGAGGGAAGGGAAGTGGGGCAGGGGGTAGTAAAGGGTCAAGGGGGTCAAGTATATGGTGACAGCTTGGGTGGTGGGCATACAATGATCATGTATTATAGAAATGTACACTTGAAACCTCTATGATGTTTTTAACCAATGCCACCCCAATACATTTCAAAATAATAAAAACTTACCTAACAGCCAAAAAAAAAAAAAAAAAGATTGATTTTTCTTCTGATCAATAAAGAGGGAGTCGTGTCATATATTATTCCTGGAGAAGGCAAGTGACTCCGGTGCCAAGGGATTGTGGGGTCAAAAGGGCTCCGGGATTGGGGTGGGAGGTGGAGGATATGTCTGAAAGGTAAAGGGCACTCACCAGTTTGGCTCAGCAGATAGAGCGTTGGCCTATGGACTGGAAGGTCCTGGGTTTGATTCTGGTTAGGGCCATATACCTGGGTTGTGGGCTTGATCCCCAGTGGGGGTGGTGGGGGTGCAGGTGGCAGCAATCAGTGATTCTTGTTCATCATTGATGTCTCTATCTCCCTCTCCCTCTCCCTTTCTCTCTGAAATCAATAAAAACATTAAAAAAAATAGAAAGTAAAGGAATTCCTTGGGGGTAGGCTGGAATCAGAGATTAGATAAATTTGTCTTGAGTTAGACCTTTGGATGAAGCAGAGATGAACTTGGATGTAGGCTGTTCCCGCCAGACTGGCCCATGCTGGGGTGTGCCCATGAAGGGGGAGGGAAGCAGGTGAGATGGTAAGGAGAGGTGTTGCTGCCGTTGCTAGGGCTGCTGGGGGCGCAGAGATGGGGCCCTGCCTGTCCCCAGGGCATCCTGAACGCCAGGCGATTCTAGCTTTTTCTGTCTCTTTGAGAAGCTGTTAGTCAAAACTGTCATCTACAGTCTCAGAAATAGGACTTTTTCTCTAAGGTGTCTGACAGAGCTGTGGACTCAGCACTGTCCACAGTCAGGGTCCCTGGTTCTCACCTGCTTCTGCCACCAGCTGTCTGGGTGCTAGAAGGTAAGTCATTCAGCCTCTCTGGACCGCAGCTTCGTCATTGTAAAAAGGCGGGTGAGGAACCGAGGAGACAAACTATAGACACCGCTGATACTGATGTCTAAGAATCTTTTTGAAATGCATCTTTATTATAGAAAATATTACATATTTCCCCCCTGCCCTATTGACCATCTCCACCCCTTGTCCTATAATCTTTTAAGATCTGAGGAACCATAACCTCCCACCTCCCCTTACACCACATTCTCTGAACCCTTTCCCCTCCAGCAACATATGCACAGTCCACAAGAGCCTCTCTCTCTCTCTCTCTCTCTCTCTCTCTCTCTCTCTCTCTCTCTCTCTCACACACACACACACACACACACACACACACACACACACACAGTCTCCTTTCCCCATGTACCATGCATCCCTGGGCTCCCAATCATCTGTAAAATTTGCTGTGGTTGGGAAGGAGCCCGGGGCCAGGGCACCCCAACAGAAAAGCTGACTCTGTATTTCTTCAAAAAGAAGAAGAAAAATACCTAGCAGAGTCGGAGAGTGGAGCATCAAGGCAGAAAATCAGCACCAGAAAGGGCTTGGCAAATGGGAAGAGGGGCATTGGGGAGGGGAAAACAGGCCTAGAGAGATGGGAGGGGAGGGAGGAAAGAGAGAGAGAGAGAGAGAGAGAGAGAGAGAGAGAGAGAGAGAGAGAGAGAGAGGGGCACCTCAGCTCAGCTGCAGGGGACTCTGCTGAGAGTGAGGATTGAAGCACGCTGACAGCCTTGTCAGGAAATCACCGCAAAGCTCCCACACCCTCATCTGTCAGGCTCTGTCTCCTCAGGGGAGGAGCCCCTGTGAGTCACGGCTGCTGCCTGTCCCCTTGATTCCACCCCCCAAACCCCAACACACAGCCCTGCTCCAGAAAAGGAAACTACTTTCTGGCTATGGTTTTCTTCACCTGGAGAAGTGCTGGGCATATCAGGGCTGAGTATCAGGGGAGGGAGAAGCCGAAAGAAGCTGGGGCTTCCTGGGCTGGGCCACCTAGGGTTGTGCTGAGTCACCCAGAGCAATGGACTGCCTCGGACTGAGCTGGTCTTCCAGGCAGCGTGGCACTTAAGAAAGAAGTGGGTTTTAAAAAAAAGAATATATATATATATATTATTTATTTATTTCAGAGAAGTTGGGAGAGGGAGTGAGAGATAGAAACATCCATAATGAGAGAGAATAATTGATTGGCTGCCTCCTGCACACCCCACACTAGGGATGGAGACCATAATCCTAGGCGCCCTGACCAAGAATCAAACCGAGACCTCCTGATTCACTGGTCGACCCTCAACCACTGAGCCACGCTATAGAAGTGGGCTTTCTTTAGCAGCACAGAGCCTGGGACAGCAGGGGGTCTCCTGGGACACATCCCGGGCCCTGGAACAAAGCTGAGCTGTGCACAGGCTCAGTTTAGCTGAAGGAGGGCTTGGCGTTTAGAGAGAACGGTTTGGGCAGCCTTGTTAGGAAAGTGGAGGGTTTCTCTCTTAGCCTTGGAGGTTGAAAGTGAGTTCCATGCTCACTGGACACACTCTGGGGTTTCCTCTCTGGACTTCCCTCCTTTTTTTCTTGCCCCCCTTTGTGTGGGAATAGGTCTCACATGCCACCCCCAATCCCAGCTTCCACTCCCTCCGAGAGCTTCACCCACCACCTTCCCAAGGTAACTTGTTGGTCTGTCTTTAAAAAATCCTTCTTATTATTCTTTACTTAAAAATATAGTACATGAATAGATACTTGTAAGAGTTTCAGTTTCAAACAATCCAGAAATGTGTAGAGTAAGAAGTAAAAGCCCTCTTTCCTCTCCATGAATCCTACTCTCTTCTCTATGTTGCAGCTGCTGGTAATATGGTGTATGTTCTTCTAGGTCTTTTATGTGTACACCACACACACAGAGACAGACATACCACACATACAGAGATACATACAAATTAGGTTTTAAAACAATTATTGTATAGCTTTATCATGTCATACTACTATTTTACTATTTGCTCTTTTCACTTAAAAAGATATCAGAGACATTTTTCAGGTCAGTAAGGATATACCACATAAGGATATACCTCAGTACATACAACCATTTCACATGGCCCTCCATAATAGATTTAACCAATTCCTTATTGGTGGACCTTTATAATGTTTAAAAAGTTTTGCTTGTGCAAACAATGCCACAGCGAGCTTCCTTACACATAACACATTTTGCACAAGATTAAGTATTTCTGAGTTTCAGATTTCCGAAAGTGGCATTACTGGGTCAAAAGATATGCGCTGTATATCTAACCGATTTCTCTTTCAAGCTTGAAGCCCACATTCTAAGCAAGTTCCCATGGGTGTTTGGAAGAGGGTGGACTGCTGTTTTTTCCCCCAAGTGAATATCTCCTAACACTTTAAAGTCAACAAAACGAAGCTTATTATCCTCTGGTCTTTCATCTGGCCACTCTGCCTCCCAGCCTCTGTGGCTTGGCCAGCATCACCCTGTACACGCTGGCACCCAAGCACTGCTCCGTGGGTCATTGCTACCAAGGTGTCTGTGTGTCCGGATTTGCCCAGGATTACTCAGCATGTGCCTATGGTCCTGGTAAAATAATTGACAGTACTCCTTTCATGCCCAAAACTGTTCTGGATTGGATAGTAAGTTAAATGGCCATATTGTCTCTCTTTACCTCTGATTCTTGTTCAGTCTATCACCAAGTCCCACCAACTCTCCCTTCATTCTTCCCTCTGTTCCTTTTGCATCGCGTGACTCTGAAGCCCATCATCAGGCTTGAATGACAGCAGGCTCCTAACTACTCTTCCTGCTCTGCTTCTCTCCTCCCTTCCACGCCACTGCCAGTCTTATTATTTTGAGGTCCCTACTTTTATCATATAACCCTCTTGTTCCCAATTGGCTGCAAGAATGAGTCCAATGCTCTGGTTTCTCTTCAAACCGCATAAATCTTTCGCCTTTTACAAGAATGAGTCCATTCAAGATCCATCATAATGCCAGAGCTCCCCAGAGCACGGGCCTCATGCCCAAGGGTCAGGGATCTGTATCACCTTGTGTGGAGAAGAGGCAAGCATCAGGCACTGGAAAACGGTTCCATGTCTCCCAGCTCTGCATGAATTAGCCCAGGGTGAGAGACACGAGTTAATAACTTAGGAAGAAAAGGACTTATTATCTGAATAAAGCCTGGAAGATGATTTGGTGTCTCTCTGAATTCAGATCTGTGTCCATAAAAAGAAGCATCCTTGGGGAGCACTCCTACTCCTGCTTTCTCTCCCTGCTCACCTGCTTAGTCCCCTGGTGCCACACAAACTCCAATCAGTGTCCCCCCATCTCTTGTTCCATGGCTGGAGTCTTCAGCAACATCTTTTCATGTCTGGCAGTTTCTGATTGGCTCTCATTCAGCTACTGCCTGCCCACCGCACTCCATTCCATCTCTGATCAGTGTCATATATTATCAAAGATCACAGGAACACCCCACCTTTGAGGGAGGGTGGCAACCGAGGGTGTTATTAGAGTGGATCTTCAAGTCATTTCAAATCATACCCTCAGGGGACTATTCTAGGGAACCTTCAGAGGGGCCTGGTCAGGATTCCCTATTCCCCCCCACTATATTGCCTGTCTCCCCAGCACACACCTGAATCTTTAGAATAAATCTCTGGAGCTCTTCACCAAACCTAAGGGCACCTGCAGCATCTCCACTCCCTTCCCTGGCATCCCCTCCCCTCACTCAGATGCTGCCAAGTGAATGGTGAGCTTGGATGGGTCCTGGTGGCCAAACTCCAAAAAGAGGGGAGGCATCCTGGCCCCTGGCCAGCGTTCTGTCCACGGTAATTTGGCAGGAAAGCACCAGCTGCATATATCTGCACATCTGTTTATGCCTCTGGCTTGTTATTTATTCTCTGCCTTTCATGGGCAGCAGAGCCAGAGTACACCTCAACTCTCCCCAAGTTAGATTAACTGGGAAAGAAGGCTGGGACACTCAGTCACTACAATTGCTGATGTTCATTGAAGGGTATGCCTTCTCCAGCAGCTGCTGCCACTTTTCATAGAGACAGAGAGGAGAGGAGCAAAGGGAGGGGGGGGGAGGAAGAGAAGGGAGATGAGGGGAGGGCTATGGAGTTAGAGCTATAGTCATGCTGGGGGTACTTAAATCAGGTGGGTGGACCCCTGGCCCCATTGGAGAGGAGGACACTTGGCTATTCTTTCAAATACAATTACTCTGATCTTCCTTCCTGCTAGACACCGGGTTTCAGCATGTGTGTGTGTTCTTGGGTGGTGTTGGTGAGAGTCAATCACTAAGATAAGGTTTTTAGCAGAATTTAGGTACAATAGGATTCTTGAGGTGCTTAAATGACCCTTCTTGAGGGATTCCTATGGTGCAATACTTGGTAGTGAAGACCCAGTTCCTAGGATTAAGAAGGAGAAGGGCCCTGGCCAAGTGGCTCACGTGGTTGGAGCAATGCCCCATACACCAAACGGTTCGAGTCTGGTCCTCCATCAGGCCATGTACCGAGGTTGCAGGTTTGATCTCTGGTCAGGTCATGTCCGGGAGGCAACCGATTGATGTTTCCCTCACATTGATGTTTCTCTCTCTCTTCCTCTCTCTAAAAAATCAAGAAACCAAAATAAAAGGAGGAGTTATAAGAGGAGGAAGGTGAGAAGAGAGGGAGGAATAAGAGAAAAGGGATAAGAAGAAAAAGAAAATGGGTGTTAAAGAATGGAGAAGCATGTTTGGCAGGAAAGAAAAACAAATGGGTGGAGGGGCCTGCAATGGGGAAGGCGCTATCCTTGGTCCTGACCAGCAAAGGACCCTGGAGTAGCCCGGAGTCTGTGCCCTGGACGTAGCTCCTTGTAATTTCCTTCGAAGGAGATTGGATAATTTTAGAATAAAACAAAGAACTAGAGCCTCCTGTAATGGGAACTGAATCCACAGGTCTGACTTCTCCCACTGTGAGCTCATCTCCCTCCTGCCTTTCCCCAACGCAAATTCCTGTCCCATGTATGCTCCTTGCAGCGGACAGGTAGTGTGGCTCTGAGAACTTGGGCAGGGCTGCTTGAGGAAAGGTGCAGGCACCTGAGCCCTGGGCAAACCTGGCCTGAAAGGGGGAAGGGGGGGGTGCCCTACGATGGAGAGTGCTGGCCTGGTCAGAATTAAAGCAAATAGACCCTGACAAAAGTTTGAACAGATATTTTGCTCCCACTTTTCCTCCCGATCCTTGACAAAACTTGAATACCAACTTCCTTTCCCCCTCCTTCAAAATATTACATGTAACGAGTTGTTCGCAGGCAGGCCTTGCACAGATGGGGGTTTAATCAGCTAGAATCTAAGCACACGGCATTCCAGCCTAATCCAATTCCCATCAGTTCATTAGGGGAAATACTCATCACCCAGAGATTATAGCAGGGCCAAAACTCTGAATGGATTCTAAAGAGCTGTCAGTGGAGCAGTAACTGTACCAGCCGAGACAGGAAGCCAGATTATGTGGCGAGTGCCTGGCTGTACCTGGCCATGCTCTGAGACCACTGGTCCTTGGTCCTACTAAGCTATTCATAGATACCTTTCCTTCCTTCCTCCTTCCCTCCTTCCTTCCTTTCTCTCTTTCTCTCTCTCTCTCTCTCCCTCCCTCCCTCCCTCTCTCCCTCCCTCCCTCCCTTCCTCCCTCCCTCCCTCCTTCCCTCCCTCCCTTCTCTCCCTCTCTCTCTCTCTCTCTCTCTCTCTCTCTCTCTCTCTCCCTCTCTCTCTCTCTCTCTCTCTCTCTCTCACTTTTTCTTTCTCTCTCTCTCTCTCTCTCTCTCTCTCTCTCTCTCTCTTTCTTTCTTTCTTTCTTTCTTTCTGTCTTTCTTCTTCTTTCTTTCTCATGTTTACAGAACTTGGGGCCAGGCACCAAGGGGGAATATAAACTGTCCTTGGGAGTTCCTGTTTAGAGAGGAGATACATGGTCCCCTGCTTTTAAGAACCCGCAGTCTAATGGGGAAGACATGGCTCCACCTCTAGACTGCTCTCTGGAGAGTGCTAACTTACAAGTAATCAGACAGCTTTGTCCTAGAATCTCTAGCAAAGAGGTAAGAAATTGCCTCCTCATGAGGGCACAGGCTCCTAGGAGCATGCCTCCTACCACTTCCTACAGCAAATGAGAAGCAGAAATTGGGACTAGAGGGCAAGGTTCAGATTCCAGACTAAGGGACACCGTTGCTTTCCTTCTACAGTGGGGGTATCAGGCTGGGTGAAGCCAAGGAGCGGAGTTAAGGAACATCTCTCCAGGTTGATCCAGATAAGATATGAAAAGGCAGCTGATATTTGGGAGTCCTAAAGTATTTGAATCCATAATAACCTTCCCACTTAGAGACAGGTCTGACCTACCTGGGACTTGGGACTGGATCCACATCCTGCTGCTGACTGGGAGGCGGTAACATCATCGGGGGCCCAGTTCAAACCTTGTTTTCTCACAGTGGCCAGCCACTGTTTTGCATCTAATTCCAGTTTCCTTGTCTCTAAAAGGGAGAACCCAGGAGAGGTTTATTCTAAGGAATTGGCTTACACAGTTGTGGAGATTGGCTAAGTAAGTCCAAAAATCTGTAGGTCAGGCTATCCAGAGGAAAAAATCAGGACCAAGCTAGAACAAGCTGGGCATTGGCAAAGCTGTAGCTCAAGACAGTCAGGAATGGAAGATCTAGTGAAGGAAGATCAATTGTAGACCCAGTTGCTGTTTGCAGTCTCCATCATCAGGAAGAGCTCCGTCCCTGTTAAGGGCTCAACTGGTTAGGTCAGGCTCACAGAGGATAATCTCCCTAGTTTGTTTGTTTGTTTGTTTGTTTATTTATTTTTATACTTTATTGATTTTTTACAGAGAGGAAGGGAGAGAGATAGAGAGCCAGAAACGTCAATGAGAAAGTAACATCAACCAGCTGCCTCCTGCACACCCCCTACCGGGGATGTGCCTGCAACCAAGGTACATGCCCCTGACCAGAATCGAACCCGGGACCTTTCAGTCTGCAGACCGACGCTCTACCACTGAGCCAAACCGGCTTCGGCATAATCTCCCTAGTTTAAACTCAACTGATTAGGGACTTCAATTACATCCTCAAAATCCCTTTACAGCAGGACCTAGTGTTTGTTTGCATCACTGGGAGAAGGTGTGTGCTTGCTTCTAAGTGGCTGCTGCCCTCGCTTTCATTCTCATTGCTTCCACTAGTTGATACATAAAAAATCACTTGGTGAAAATAATTTTTATGAAGATTAACTGTTAGATAGTCTTTAGGAAAGTTCCCACCAGCTAGGAATCTCCCTCTGCTAAGGGAAACCTCTATTTCCCTTAGCAAAGGGAGGCAGGCAGGGTCCATCCTTAGTTCTTGGTTGGAAGTAATGGTGTCTCTATGGGGCTACTGGGGTTTGTGGATGTGGTGCAGGATGGGGAGGATTTCAAGATCAACCAGCTCCAGGGATGCCTGCTCTGGCTGTTGGGGCCACCAGACCCAGAGCCACAGCTGC
Source organism: Pipistrellus kuhlii (assembly GCF_014108245.1). Taxonomy (NCBI): domain Eukaryota; kingdom Metazoa; phylum Chordata; class Mammalia; order Chiroptera; family Vespertilionidae; genus Pipistrellus; species Pipistrellus kuhlii. The sequence continues at coordinate 32,108,342 of NW_023425460.1, forward strand.
AGGTGATGGGAATGGCACTCGGTGACCAGTGGGGCTTCAGCAGGTAATTACCTGGCAGAAGTTGGGAACTGACAGGGTAATTATTAGCTTCTAATTGTAGGGCAAACCCAGGCTGAGATCCTCCTCTCTAAAGCAGAGGGCATTACTATTTGCATAGCAATTAATTACTTTGGGAGCCACAGAATTTAATTACCCACTAGTCCGCAGGAGCCAATAATTAAATTACTCTAAGAAACAGGGTTTTTTATTTCCCAGTTAGGCTGAGCAGGTAGCTCCTACCTGGGGGAGGGAGCCTGGGTGGTGACCCCTGAACTAATGGTTGGCCATTGGCCTGAGCAGGCAGGTGCCCCAGGAAGGAGTGTCCGCACTGTGGTGCAGACCGACACGCAGGTGCAGGCCCTGGAGGAGCACATGGACACGTGGCACACTCACTCAGGGCTGGCGCTCGGACATGGGGTGTGGCCTGTGGAGCTGGGCACATGCGCCAACATGGAATCACACATGCGGTGGGAAGAAGGACAAAGGGCCTGAATAGGGCATTTTGACTCAGTCATTTTGCCAATTATGTGGCCTAACTTGTGTCAACATACAAAAATGTATTTTTAGTACCACGTACTTTGGTAAACAGTCTGATTCTGAGCCCATCCTGAAACTCTCTTTTCATCCCTGATTCTTCTCAGGGACTGGGTGGGGTTGTGGGGGACAGAGGTGAGGGTGGGGGACCTCGGGACAGGGGTTGGGGTGGGGGTTGGAGAGGGGCTGGGAGTGCTTACGTTGAACACCACTTGATAAATAATTTTAAAATTCTGAAAGTTTAATGTTTCTGCACCCAAACGGCCATATTAAATATACTCCTAAGAGATGTGAGCTCATAGAAGATCCTGGGTTTCTGGAATCTTCCAAATAGAAAGTGGGCCCTTGGGGCAGAGCTGTGTTAGATCCAGATCTTAGTTCTCCCTCTTCGTGGGAAGCATGACAGGTCGGGGTCCTGGAGCTGAGGAGCTGAGGTGAGGGGGCGGCCACGGAGGGTGTGTCTGGGTCAGCGTGTCTGATAGATAACTGGCCCTGCTCCCCAGGCCTGAGAAAGCCCAGAGGTTGGGGAGTATCTCCCCCCACTCCCCATTGCCTGCCACTGGGTCACCCACCCAGCTCTCCATTTCATTGCTTTCCACTGGCTGCCTGGTAGGTAGTTGAGGCACGTGGCTTTTCCCTCCATTCCATCAGGAGAGTATGGGGTGAAGTGTCTGGCTCCTTAGGGCAGACAATTGCGTGTGATGGATGCTCCAGTCCGCTGCTAGTGGACCTGGGATCTCTGAGGAAGGGTGGAAGGAGCTGGGCTCACCTCCCTTGCTTTTCACTCCCTTTCCTGGGAGAGGTCTCAGGCAGATCCAGCGGGTCCTGGTCATCAGGTTCTATTAACATCCTCCTTCCCCTTCCCCCAGGGACCTTATGGAGCCCCCCCGCTGTGCGCAAGTCTGGAGCCAGGCCGCCTCCCTGCCCCAGGGCCTTTGGGTGAGTTCTCATCTGGTCCGTGGACCCAGACCCTGACCCCTTGGCATTCCCTCCCAAAGCGCAGACTTGAGCCCCAGCCCCAGCCCTCCAGCCCTGCCTCAGGGCTCCCCAGGCGGGATCCTATAGGCGCGTCTAATAAAGTTCTCTCGGACTCTGTTCCGGGCACCCACCTCCGGGGAAAGGAGCGGCCGCCGGCCCTCAGCCCAGGCCGCTGACAGCAGCAATCCATCTCCATCACAGTAATGGCGTCCCCATTAATCGGCCATAAACTAATAAAGCAAGCACTTTCCACCCCTCGCCCCCCCCCCCAACTTCATTAAGTCTTTAGTACATTAATATGTCTTACTTAGTGTCAGCTAAGCCTCCTCCTTCATTTGGGGTGGGGCATGGCGGAGTGGGCACCCTGCCCAGTGGGGGTAAACATGACCCTCTCCTGGCCTGGGCAGAGGGGCTGCGGACTCCCCTCCCTCCTCCTCCTCCACACACTGCCCCCCTGGAGGGGCTTGAGAGGTGGAGAGGGAAGGAGGGAAGCCGGAGCAGGAGGAAGAACAGGAAACCAGGAAGCAAATGAAGTGGGGAGAGAAGGGAGGAAAAGGAAGGAGGAGACGGATGGACTGCGGAGGACGGTGGGCTGGAGAAAGGAGGAGACAGGATGGGGGAGGAGCTGCGCACTTCCAAATTAAATTTGTGATTCAGGCATCAGATGGGCCGACAGCCAGAGATTAATTCGACTGATCGAGTTATAAAGAGCGGGAGGCCTGGGTAATCAATCTTGCAGCTGTCAGTCCGACAGGCAGGAGTATTAACCTGGCGAGACGGCACATACCGAGGACTTTTTTCATTTCATTCACCCCGACCATGTCCCTGGCCACCTCTGGCCCATCTCTCCAAATAATAATAATTGTGTCCGTTAACGATGACAGAGACAGGGTGAGGGGACTGGCTCCTCCGCCAGGGCTTTCTCTCCCTGAGCTCCCACCCACTGCTCAGTTTGACCACTCCCAGGAAGCAGGGCAACTAACCATGTCAGACTGGCCCTCTCTGAGAGGTGGGGACATTGAGGCAGGGAGTCCAACAAGACCTTCAGGCAGGCCAGAGGACTGAGAAGGTATTTTGAGATCAAGAGCCATGTCCTCTTGCCTCCTGGGAAAACAGTTGCTCCCCAACCAGTTGGCTTAGCCCCTGACACTTTCAGCTCGGGCTAGGGAAGCTGAGAAGGTTAAGCTGACCCCTCCTCTGGCCTCTTTCGGCCCTGGCCTTGAATCTGACCACTGGGTGGATTGGTGGAGGCCCCACCCCCGGCCCAGGCCCCTGGGCTGGGGCAGCCGCTCTTCCTGGCAAGCCACCTCCTCTCCAGCTCCCTCTCCTCCTCCCTGACAGTGTCAGTCCTCACCTGGGGGCGGGGCGGGGGTCTCCTTGCAGAGACTTGTGGAAACATCGCCCCTTGGGCAGGGAAGGAATGGAGATGGGGCAGTACCTTGAAGTTGACACCTCTCTGGCTCCAGCTAATTTTCACATCCTTCAAACTCTGTTATCTATGTCTTCCTCCTTGCTCCAGGGAAAGGAAGGGGGGAGAAGGAACAGTGTGTATGGGGGTGGGGGTGGGAGTGGGGGGCACGTAAGAAGATGTGATGGGGGCTGTGGTAGTGAGCCAGGACTGAATCAGCCCTGTGACTTGTCAAGCGGGGGTGAGTTTAGGGAGTGGAGGCCTCGGAGGGCCGAGGTGAGGGGACTTGAATCTGCTCCTTCTTTCTCAGTAAGAACCAGGCACAGGTTAGTGGAGGGGGCCTTGGTCCCTGTAATGCTCTCACCATGTTATCTATTATTAGTTATTATTACTATTACCAATCTAGGGGCAACCCCATCCCTGCAGACAGCACAACTCCCACTTACTGCGTTCTAAGTATCTTCAGATACTTGCTAAGCGTTTTAAATGTTTTAACCTTTAACGTTCACAAAAAGGCCTAGGTAGTAGTTTCTATTTTTAGCCCCATTTTACAGGTGAAAAATGGAAGTTCAGAGAGGTTGGGGGACTTGCTTAAGGTCACACAGCCAGGAAACAGGAAAGCCAATCCCAGCCCCTCACCCAGAGCCTCAGCACAGGCAATTTTCCCCCACAGTCCCCAAAGTTTACTTGCCCTCCACCCTGACCCCATTCCCACCAAGGTTTCCCTGGTTGGCTCATTCTGGAAATCTCTAGCTGAGGTTACCTGGGCACCGGTCCTGCTGGGTGTGAGGAGGGTGAGGGTGGTGGGGAGGGTGGTACTGCTTGTTCAGAGGGTGGGGTGGGGGGCTTGGTGTCAGGGCACTCTCATCCAGGGCAAAGGGAAGAATCGGGGCCCCACCTGGGGAGGTTCCCCAGGGCCCTGCCCTGGAGTAACCCCAAGGAGTAGGATTTGCCCTCTCCTCAAGTCCCATGGCCTCTTGGGAAAGAAAAGGGTGCTGACTTACACACATACCCCCTCCCCCCAGGAAAGGGCTGCCCTGCTGGGTGTGTGTCAGGGGAAGAGGCGATCCTGGCCTGGATGGGTCTAGAAAGACAGCTCTCCCTCTCCCCTCCTGATCCCAGCTGGGCTGGGCCCATGGTGGGCTGGGGAAGTGGCCTGGCTGGGGTGTCAAGAGTCGGAGGCTGGAGCCAGGCCAGCCCCTCTCCCAGGCTCCCTGGGACCCATTTCAAGTGGCTGCTTTCAGGCTGGGTCAGCCCTGGGGAGGGGGAGCAGGAACAGGGAGCCTGTTTTTAGGCAAAGGTTCAAGGGTCTCTCTTCCTGAGCCCCCGCCCTCTCGCTCAGGGCAGTCATTGATTCTACCCTGTCAGTCTCAAGTTTACTCCTTACTCCATATCCAGAGCCAAGGCCCCATGGAGGGACCTACGTCCCTGAAGAATTTATGTGTCTTCTGCACCCCATCTTCAGGCAGTTCTTGGCTTGGAATGAGGATGGACAGAGACTCCTAGCTCTGAACCTCAAGGGCCAGAACCTTAAAGTTCGATCACTGAGGCGGCAGAGGATTTTGCTGTCGCGGTTGCTCTCACACGCTCTCCGGCCCCTCCCACCAGTCTCCTCGCTCATGGCAGATCCTGGATCTGGGGACTGGTGTCTAGTAACTCAGGGCCTTCTTGTGGCTATCAGGATGGGGGTGTTCTCAGGTCTCTAGTCCTTTTACCCCATCAAGGTGTACACGGAATCAGACCCCAGGGACTGTCTTATCGTGATCACCACAACAGTCCCGCAAATCTCTCTGCCATTGTTTTCCACCTGTAGGCAACAGAAAATTATCTCCACGATCTCAGCTTATTCGGCCTTAGGATAGGGACAGGTGCTCTGCTGGGGAAGGAGAGATTTTCAAAGGCAAATCCTGTAGAACAGCTGGCCATCTTTCTGAGCCTCAGTTTCTTCGTCTGTAAAGCGGGAAAAACAATGCCTGCTCTCTTGGGTGGGGATGACTCTTATGTGAGATGGCAGAAGGCCTTGCACTGCGCCTATCCATGGCACTGGGCACCGTGGGGGCTGAATCAATATTTGAAACCACCAGCCAAAGCAGGAGAGGGGTCTGGCATGTGGTGAAGGTACAGGGTTCAGGGGAGACACTCCCTCCTTGTCTTCAGTCCCCTTGCCTCCCAACTCCCCACCCCTCGCTCCGTGAGAAACCAGGGCAGAGGCCAGGGGACATCCTGGCTCCGAGGAGCTCTTGAACAAGGCTGGGAGAGTGTCTGCATGCTGGGCCAGGTTGTGCTCCAGGCTGTGTGTTTCCACATCTGTTTCAAGGCAGGAGTATTTGGACACAGACCAAGCTGTGTCTCTATCTGAGGGCATGTGTCTGTGCCCTTGTATGTAACGTGTGTGTGTAGGCTCAATAGCTGGCATCCAAACACTGGCTGATTAATCTCTGTCTTTGCACACTCAGCCCTGGTCCCCGGGAGCCTCCAGGCCTGAGCTGGTGTCCAATGGGCCTGAGGGGGCAGAATAAGGCCCAGGAAGATGGATTTCCTTGTCCCCTCGGCCCCTGTCCAGCAGGGGAGGGCTGCTTAATTATGTTTAATGGGATTATTGGGGGGAGGGGGACAGTAGTCATGGGGCATTAGCTGCTAATTGGGTCCATAATAAAGTTAATAAAGCTCTTATGGTCTTTGCCATTAAGTGTAATTAAGGGGGTGCTCTGTGGCGGGGGGTGGGTGTTGGCAGGGAATGGGTACTGAGCTCTCACTGGTAGAAGGAGCCAGAACAGGAGCAGGTGATGGGGAAGCTGGCAGCTATGCCAAGGCTGGGAGCTGCACCAGTTTCTAGAGCCCAACCCCTGGCTGGGCTTGCCAGCAGGTCCTCCACGGGCTGGAGGGGTGAGGGGGGCAGAAATGGAAGGAGGTTCACTATGTGCTGTATGTGGGGCTCTGGGGGGAATTTATTAACCCCAGCCCAGGTGTCCATACCCTTGAAGGGCCCCAGAACACCTCATGCCCTTCCAAGGAGAGATGGCATGAGCAAGTTATGAGTTTTTGGATGGGTTTGCTGTGTGACCCTGGGAAAGTTGCGTAGCCTCTCTCAGCCTCGGTTTCCCCTCCTGTAACATGAGGATAATAACAGCTTGGTCATGCCGGTTCCAGAAGCTAATGTGCTGGGAGGAAAGTAGATGGGTGACTCAGGTGCCATTGTTGTTTTTCTGCCTTTAATTTATTTTATTTTGTAATTATACGAAAAATGCTTGAAGGCTTCTATATCTAGACACATATAGAGTGGACCTCCCCATCCCAGTTTCCTGTCTGTCGTCAATTTAAAGTTTAGTTTAGTTTTCCAGTTTGGGGGTTACATTTATGTAATATATATGTACACAAAGAAACATAGTGTTTCTTTTCTTTCTTCCTTCTTTTTTATACAAATGGAATGATATTTTTGTACAGTTTTGCAGTTTGCTTTTTCTCTTACATTTGCCTCTGTAGCGTTTCTATGCCCGTACATGTAGAGCTATGTTTATATGGCCACTTTGTATTCTATAGCCTGAATACATCATCATTTATTTAAACAATTATCTACTGATGAACATTTATTTCCAATGTATGACATTTAAACAACAGACCATCTATAATAATAAAAGCGTAATATGCTAATTAGACCAAACATCCTTCCATCCTTCCTGAAGAAGCTGGGACTTCTAGGGAAGCCCAACTTCCAGGTGCCTGTTGGCAGCCAGAGGGAGGGAAGCCTGGGTCCGGAGTGCTGGCAGCCAGGGAAGGAAGGCCTACTCTTGCGTGAATTTTGTGCATCAGGCCTCTAGTCTATATATATATATATATATATATATATAAAAGTGACTGACCATATGACCATCCGACCATCCAACCCACCAACCTGCAGGTACATATGATGTGCACTGGCAATTTAAAAATAAACATTGACTTGCCCATACATGATACATATAAAGCTCTCACTGTTCCAATTGCATGTGTGTGTTTCGATCTGTCATTGTCGTTCGTGAATTTGATTGACACTTCTACTATAGAGAAAGGGTGAATAGCGATATTAAAATATTTCTTCTAAATTATTTCCTTTCAATGTGCACGAATCCATGCACTGGGCCACTAGTCCTTGTATAATCTTGGTTTGCTTCTGTATTTCTATAGGCTAGATTTCTGGAAATCTAGGATATATGCATTTTACTTATGTTTGTATGTGTAATAATTTTGTTTATTTTAAAAAGTAAAGTATGCACAAAGTTCAAAAAAATACATAAAGCCCTAGCTGGTTTGGCTCAGTGGATAGAGTGTCGGCCTGCAGACTGAAGGGTGCCTGGTTCGATTCCAGTCAAGGGCACATACTTCAACTGCAGGCTTGATCCCAGCCCCGGGTAGGCCTGTGTGAGGCAACCCATCAATGTCCCTCTCTCACATTGATGTTCTCTCTGTGTCACTCTCCCTTCCTTCCACTCTCTCTAAAAATCAATGGAAAAATATCCTTTGGTGAGGATTAACCAAAAAAAGTCATAGAGTATGACAGTAAAACTTTGTCTCCCTTCCACTCCTGCCCTCAGTTCCTCTTCATGGGCCATCATTCTACTTCCTGAAGATTTAAAAAAGATATTTTCAAAGATATGTGAATGCTTGTTTGCATATTTCCCTTCTTCCTCTCCCAACAGTGGCATATTCTACACTGACCTGTACCTTGCCTTTTCTCTGCACCTTGCTAACCTTATACCTTGAAGACCATTCTCGATGGGAACATGCAGACTGTTCTTTTGAATGGCCGCATAGGGTTCCAATGTATGGCCATGGTTTTATTACTGAGCTAGTACTCTAGGTAGACACTTGGAATGTTTCTATTCTCTAGCGCTTACAATGCTACGATAAATACTCTTGATGTATTCATGTGAGCACAATTGCAGGGCATTTCTAGAAGTGGATTCACTGGGTTAAATGATATGTTTTCATTGAAAAGTTTCGATAGCATCTGGAGATGATGGTACTGATCTAGCCCCATTCCCAAAGGGGGATAGCTGCTGCCTCCCAGCCCCTTAGCTGCAGCCACATCTCAGGAGCTTCCAGAAGAACCTGTGAGTGTGCCAGTGCCGGTGAGCACTCACAGGTTCTTCTGGAAGCTCCTGGGATCTGGGAGTCCCAAGCAGGTTGCAGCTTTCCCTGGGAGTGCCCAGGCAGGAGGGGCAAGGGACAGACCCTCTGCTCTGTGCCTGAGAAAGCCACTGGGTAAACACAGTTGTCAGCAGGGAGGAAGAGTTACAGTCAGGGTCAGGGGTTAATGCGGATGGAGCTACCGGACATGCTGCACAAAGCAAACAAAACAAGTTGAGGGGAGAGGGGCTGGCTGAGGGGGGGTGGTGTGTGTGCGCGCACCAGCCCAGTCCTGGCTCTTCCCTGGGCAGCTGCTGTCCTGGGCACAGGCTCTGGGCTGCTGAGAACCTTGTGGTTGGCTGCGGGGCTCTGAGGCCACAGGGGCAGCTTTCCCCTTCCCTAGAGCCGCCCAGCCCAGCCAGCAGGGTGGGCCTGGGAGGGCCCCTCTGCAGGGTAATCCCCCGGGAGCCCTGTCTGGAGGCTTTGGGAGGAATTAGAGGTGAGCTGGGCGGGGGGCCCTGGAGCCAGGCACAGATCTGAGAGCATTCCTGGGCATTAGGCACCCTGTCCCAGCCCAGCCTTGCCCTCGCCCCGCTGAGCCCCGGGGCCTTTTCTGCCTCAGCCACTTGGGGCCTAATTACAGGTGCCCATGTCAGGGTCAGCAGGGGGGTTAATTTGGGGCTTGTCTTGGGGCGGCCAGGGCTCATTAATGGAGTCCTAAGGAGTCCAGGGGATGAGCCAGGCAATCAGGGGATTAGGGGCTGAGGAAGACTGTTGTCGCCGAATGACGGTTAGACAGGCTCTGAGTGAGGCGGCTTCACGTGTGTGTGTGTGTGTGTGTGTGTGTGTGTGTGTGTGTTCACATACTCACCACACAGGCTCATACAGAGACACAACAGGTGCTCAGCACATACAGCCACACACAGCCCAGACCCAGGTACGCACCGGAGACTCATGGAGGCAGACCCAGAATCTCATACCCACTCAGGCTCACAGACAGGGACACAGCCTGTGACAGACCTCCTTCCCACAAAGCTGTGCGTGTGCACGCGGTAGGGGCTTGGGGGAGATGAACCAGAGACTCTCCAGCCAGGAACTTCTGGCCAGTCCCCGCCAGCCTCCTCTAGCGCCCCAACCCACCCACCCCTCCCAGGGGGTGATGTTCCTTCTCCTTTCCTCTCAGCACCTCCTCCCGCCCTGGGACTGGACATCTGAAGCCTTGTCCTGTGTGGGTAGAATAACTTAGAGCAGCCGAGGCCGGTGTGGCTCAGTGGATAGAGCCTCAGCCTGCGGACTGAGGGGTCCCGGGTTCGATTCTGGTCGAGGGCATGTACTTGGGTTGGGGGCACATCCCCAGTTAGGAGGTGTGCAGGAGACAGCTGATTGGTGATTCTCTCTCATCGATGTTTCTAGCTCTCTATCCCTCTCCTTTCCTCTCTGTAAAAAACCAATAAAATATATTAAAAGAAAGAAAGAAAAAAAAAGAATAACTTAGAGAAGGCTCCCAGCAGGCTGGGGGTGCTGCCAGTCCAGCTCCCAGAAGAACCCCGTTACCGCCCCCCCCCCCCCAAGCCACGTAATAACCCTTGGGTCCTGAGGGGAGGCAGGGCCACATTGTACAGAGGTCACTGAAGAGGAGGAAAAGGAGGATGAGGATGAGGAGGAGGAGGAGGAAGAGGAGAGGAGGAAGGAGCTAATAGGAGCCGGGATTGGGAGGGGCTGGGCAAGGGGAAATCGCTTAACCCCAAAGCCGCCACTGGTCTTTGGAAAGCCCGGTGCTGATGGGGGCCAGCTGGCGCTGGCTGAGGACGAGAGGCCCGAGTGTGGGAATGCAGGGAGGGCGCCTTCCAGGGCCTCCCGGGTCAGCGGGGAGGCGGGCACCCGGAGCATTCTTTCCCGGCCTGCCCCGCTGCTGTCACCCCTGACGAGGGTGTGGGGGCAGGACCCGGCTCCCGGGCTCTGTCGCTGACAAGTAACTTTTTGCGGCCTGAACCACCACCCACACCCCGGCTGGCTGGTTGGTCTTACTTCACTCATGGTGGCAACATGGGGCTGGGGCATGTGGGGCAGGAGGTTAGAAACCCAACATCTGACGCTGGAAGAGTCAGATTTCCCCAAGAACACCTCCTTTCATCTGTGCCCCTTCCCAGCACACCCCCGTGGCTAGTATTCAGATGTGACTCCAGACACAAAGTTAGTGGGATGGAGCAGTGGGATGGACATTGCAGAAACAGCCACTGCTCCATCCCACTAACTTAACCTTCTCATCGTAAAGATGCCCGCAGGGATAGGCTGCCACCTGTTCCACTGCCGCCTCGGTCGTAGGCATCCACTGTTCCCTTCCTGAGCTCCCTGTCTCCCCATGTCATCCCCAGGACACACACACACACCCCCACACACACATGCCAGGCCCGTAATTGAATATAAAGGCGCAGAAGCCAGTGCAAACAGCGGCATTCATCACCGGCAACCTGGCAGCCTCCCGCCATAGATCTTTCTCACACGTAAAACAGCTCGTGTTAATCATTGCCGCTGATTTATTGTCTTCTCCGCCTTGTACATAAATTATTCACCGTTGCCTGCGCAGGGAAAGATCCTGTAATGAGGCTCCCGTGCTTCCACCTCTGAGGTGGAGCCCCGCTGGCCCATGGGTGTTCACTGGTCTGGCCCATGCATGGAGCCCCAAGCTAGGAGTTGGAGGGGATGGGAGGGGGAGGGACCCCATTCCTGAGTATCTGGGCCTCCCAGGGGCACAGGCAGCAACTCCTCAGCTCAAGAAAACAGGACTTTGGCCGTGGAGATCTCTCTATTGGGGACAGGGGAGAAAGAGAGCAGAATGGGGGCTATTGGGTGGCCCTGGACTTCCTAAGGCAGGGGTTGGGGTGGGCGTGGAGGGATGGGGGTGGGCATGGAGCAGAAGGAGCCTTTAACTGGAGGTTCCTGGACAACACCTGGGAGCTTCGCCAGCCAATCAAGCCCAGCTTTAGGGAGTTCCTCTTCCCTGGAAGCAGGATGTGGGCGTGGCCATGGGGCTGGGAGACCTGCCTTGTCCAGGGCCCTGTCCTACTCTGGGGTCTGCGCTGCTCTCTCTGGCCACGCCTCTGAGGTGGCCAGGGCCTCCGGAGAAGGTGGTGGTAGTAGTTATGACAATGTCCACCAGATGGCAGACCTAAAACCCAGCACAGCAGCTCCAAGAGGAGGGAGACTGCACTTGGATAAGTGCCTTTGGAAGGGAGGAGAGTGATGGGGACTAGGTGGAGATTGGGGGGGTGGGGGGGCGGGGCTTGCTGAGGGAAAGAGCCCTTAGCCTTAGTGGAACCAAAAGACAGGCCCATCTCACACATCAAACCACACAAGGTGCCAACCTCAAAAGGATGGTCTCGGGAGAAGAGCTGGGGCCTAGGAAGTGCGTGTGGGCAGAGGGACTCTGGTGGGGGAGGATGCAGTCAGTCCCACCTTTTCTGGCCTGGCCACGGGTCTCCTTCCCATCACTTCCCAACCCCTGCCTCTTGGCTGGGAGTCCCTCAGAAGCAGCCAATACTAGAGCTAATGGTGTCATGTGGTCAGTGGGGGTCCAGCAAAACCCAGCTGTCAGCATCTGGAGCGCTCACTGATCCTGGAATCAAACCCTCAGGCCTCTGAGCTGCTTGGATCCATTTTATTCAAAGACCTCCGTCTCCCCAGCACACCCGTTCCTTCCCCCCTCCACCTGGAGCTGCCCAGAGACACAAATGGGTCCTAAGGTTCAGGAGATCCGTGGCTTCAACACTGGGCTTGCCAGGGATCCCCAGCTGGACCCTTCTCCAAGCTTCTCTCTCAGCCCCCACATGGTCTTCTGCCATCTACTAAGGCTGGGCAGAGCCCTGCATGGCACTGTGTAACCACCTGCATCTAAGCTTCCACCTTCGATGCAGGATTCTGGCCCTTTAAATGCCCTGAGTCCCAAGGGTGGAGTTGGCAGAACCTGGCTCTGAAGGACAGCCAAAGCGTCCTTTAGTCCCAGCTGCCTCGACTGGAATCCTAGGAAAACAATGTCCAGTCTCCTTGGCAGTTCTTGCCTAGGTGTCCTTACTGTAAGCCCCTCCCCCCAGCTCTCTGCAGGTTTTACTCGTTGGAATCCTGGCGTGTCCCTCCTGGCTCCTGGACCTTTGTGACCTGCTGTGAACTCCTAGCTCCAGGCAGGGCCCCGCCTCCTCCTCTCGGGCTCAGTGAAGACCAGCATTTCTCTAGTGGGATGCTTGGGCCTGGAGGCCCACTGCATTGCAGGTGGTGGAGACTGGGTTCAGGGAATGGAACTGTAAATAAGCTTCTTTCTTTAAAAAAAAAAAATATTTTATTGATTTTTTTTACAGAGAGGAAGAGAGAGGAATAGAAAGCTAGAAACATCGATGAGAGAGAAACATCAATCAGCCAGCTGCCTCCTGCACACCCCCTACTGGGGATGTGCCCGCAACCCAGGTACATGCCCTTGACCGGAATCTAACCTGGGACCCTTCAGTCCGCAGGCCGACGCTCTATCCACTGAGCCAAACCCGTTTCGGCTGTAAATAAGCTTCTTAAAGTGAACACAAGAGACTTCCGCAGAGCCAGGGGAATGTGCTACTAGACCTGAGCTTCCTGAGGGCGGCCGCAGGGTGGCTGGCTGGGAAGGCTTCCTAGTTGGCATCAGAGTGCGGACTTCCTGGCGGCAGCTGCGCTGGAAGCGGGTACACCTTGTTGGCCTCTGCCCTTCCCACCCACCTGGCCCCCCTTCCTCCCCGGCCGGCCCTTCCACACCCTGCCTGCCCGGCTTCCTTGGACCCGCTGTCTTCATGTCTGTCTTCACGTCAGTCCCAGGGCTGCCCAGCCCCTCTTGTTTATCCTTCGTGGGGTCCGAATGGGTATTTCAACCCCAATTATGCTCTGACCACAGTCACCACAGATACCAAAACAAACGTCCCGGGCGTCAGGGGCGGGGCGGCTCAGACAGGCTGGTGCCAGGGGGGCTGGTAGAGGGGGATCGGCTTGGGCCCGGAGGCGATGAGAACTGCTCCTCGTGATGGGGCCCTGGAGACCCGGGGCTCGTGGGTAATTGGCCTCCTCAGCGAGGCCGAGGCCACAGAGAGAGAGCGAGAGAGAGCGGTCATGGCCTCAGTGTCCACCCCGTCTCCTTCTTCCCTGCGGTCTCATCTGTCCGAGGCCTGGGGCTGCCTTGGAAAAGCCCCGTCTCCCCTCCGCTGAGTCTGGCCTCACCTCCAGCAGATGCAGATCTTGACTCCTTCACCCAGGCCCTGGAGACTTTCTTACGGCCTCTTCGACCTGGTGGTCTAGTGTTGGAAGCACAGCCCCAACTCTGCTGGACTCACCCTGTGACTTGGATTGGGGTCCTGAGCCTCAGTTTCCCATCTCAAGGTCAATTAGTAGAAAATTGACTTCCCAGTCTGACTGCCCCGAAGGCAGAAAAATTCCAACCCTCCAAACCTCCCTGGGGTGGCTTCTCAGGGAGCGAGTAGGACATGAGGCCCTAGTGACAGGGTAAGGAAGAAGAAGGGGTGCAGTGCTGATGGGTCGGCCCTGGTTTCTATCTAGGGTTTCAGAAGGACGGGTGCCAGGCATCCAAGTCTAGGCCTCCAGCTCCCATCTGCCTCCGTGGCAGGGCAAGACTTGCCCTCTGAACCGGGGGCCCAGCAGAAGCCGTGCTCACATTCATTCCGGCTGTGTCCACCACCCTCTGGGGGGAGCCCGCTCACTCACTGCCGTCCTCTCTGGCTTCTCACCCCAGTACCTGCCTTACCCCTACCCTTGCCCTGCTGCTATGCCCTGGAAAGCCCACCTCAGCCCATCTGTCCCCTGGCCAATCTCTGCCATGACCACACCCAAGAACATTTTTAATAATAGTGATAATAACAAGGGTAACCAAACCAGCCCCCATTTATTGAACACTTTCCCTGCATCTGCCGGATGCCTCTGCAATTAGATCTCTGTATTAGTCCTGCAAGACCCGGCTTTATAGGCAAGGAAGCTGAGATATAGCAACCCAGCTTTAGAGAAGTGAATTGTCCAAATCACCACACTAGGAGGTGGTAGAATTGGATTCAAACCCAAAAGGCCTGACTTCCAGGCCCAAGGTTTTTGCATCAGGCTCAGGACAGCACAAGGAGAGTCTGGGGTTTCTATTCTGCTCTCTGTTCTGGCCTCTCTTACTCATTCAACCCTGGCTGCTGCCCAAACCCAGGCAGCCTCTGCCCCTGGGCTGGAGCCACAATGTGGCAGGTGGGGGGAAGGGGGGGTGGGCTGTGGGGTCAGAAATCTGCTTCCCGGCCACTCCCCAGAGGCCCAGACTCATCTCCCAAAAATACGTTCAGTGAGGTCAAGGTCAAGATTAGAAACCTGGCCTCTGGGAAGGAGGAGAGCCACCAGGGGCTTATGAGGTTGTGCCTGTGTGAGTGTACGCTGGAGACTGTGTTTGTCTGTGGCTATATGTCAGCGTGTGCCTGTGAGGCTGAGTGTATGCACCAGTGTGGGTGTGAATGTGTGGGTCTTTGTAAGAGCAAGTGTGACGAGGTAAGTGTGCTAGTGTAGCCATTGGGGTATGAGTGCTCCCAAGTGTAAATGATTGAACATGGATGTGAGAGCACAAACGTGAGTGGCAAAGGCAGTTTTCTTAGAGGGAAAATTCCAGAAGATCCAGAGTTCAATCTCTGCTCTGCTTTTAACCAGTTCCGGGGCTTTGGACTCCTTCTCTAGGTTTCCAAACTTGAAACGGGGAGCAAAGCCCTCGGAGGGTCATCATGAAGGTCAAATGTGACACGGGGATAACAGCAGAAGATACCTTTCAGAATTACAGTGAGGAACAAATGAGACAATGTGCAAGGCAGGATTCTCTCAACTGCAGAGGGCTGCCTGAGTGACTATTAGCACCAACCGTCACTCAGTGTTTGTCACGAATTGCTGAGACTGAATCCAGGGGTTGTAGGTACAGGCAGGACCTCCTGGGCCTGGACTTGTCTCTAAGACCACAGATTACAACTCAAGCAAGAATAAAGTCCAGTTTCCACCCTCCGATTTCCATTAACCCTTTGTGACCTTTCTGTGGCAGCTATGGCTTGGGCCCTGGCCATCTTCCTTATCTCTGTAAAAAGGAGGACTCCAGCATCAGTCTGGACATCTCCCCACTTTTAACATTCCAGGGGTGGAATGGAAGGTGAGTCCTTGTGACATTTGCCAAAGCAGAATTAT
Source organism: Pipistrellus kuhlii (assembly GCF_014108245.1). NCBI lineage: Eukaryota > Metazoa > Chordata > Mammalia > Chiroptera > Vespertilionidae > Pipistrellus > Pipistrellus kuhlii. Next base: position 32,123,625 of record NW_023425460.1, read on the forward strand.
TGCCAAAGAAGGGCCACTCTCTTCATTCAATGGATACTACTCCTGGTGTCGCATACCTTTATTAATTCATTAACATACCTTTATTAAAATTTATTTTAAATTTCAAAAGATATCTATGAATACATTTTTGTGGTAAAAAATGTAGATGATGTCCTAACCAGTTTGGCTCAGTGGATAGAGCGTCGGCTTGCGGATTGAAGGGTCCCAGGTTCGATTCCTATCAAGGGCATGTGCTTTGATTTTGGGCACATCCCCAGGAGGGGTTGTGCAGGAGGCAGCTGGTTGATGTTTCTCTCTCATTGATGTTTCTAACTCTCTCTCCCTCTCCCTTCCTCTCTGTAAAAAATCAATAAAATATATTTTTTTTTAAAGAAAAAAAATATATAGATGAACCACTCTTTCCAATACCAGAGGTCACTGCTATGGTCAGTTTACTGGGTATCCTTCTTGATAATTTCCTCTGCATTTAAATACATGTACATATCATTCATAAACAAATATACTTTTTGAGGGTATATTTTTATCTTTGTACATGTGTTATTTTTCTGCAATTTGCTTTTCTAATAAAAAACAGGGTGTGGAAAAACATATGGTGTGGAGATTCTCCTGGATGAATATATATAGATCTAGCTCATTATTTTTAACTGCTACATATTAAGTACTCCATAGCATGGTGTGCCATTGTTTATTTAGCCACCCTTCACATGTGGACTATTAGGTTGCTTCTAACTTTTCATTGTTTTGTAATAATACTCAGTGAACACCCTGGTATGTGGTTCTGTGGGCAGACATGAGTATTTTCATTAGCATAATGGATCTCTAGAAACAGAGTTGCTAAGACAAATATGGGCATTATTAATTTTTATAGAAATTGCTAAGGTACCTCCAAGAAGACTGGGTCCATTTATGTACCTCCAATTGTTGATGAGACAATCCACTTTTCTTTAATATTTTTTTAATTTTTCAATTACAGTTGACATACAATAATATATTAGCTTCAGGTGTACTACAGAGTGATTAAACATTTACATAACTTGTGAGGTTATCACCCCAATAAGTTTAGTGTCCATCTGACACCATACAGTTATAATATTGACTGTATTCCCTATGCTGTACTTTACATTTTTATAACTGCCAATTTGTACTTCTTAATCCCTTTTCTACTCATCTCCCCAACCCACACCCCAATCTGGCGACCATCATTTTGTCCTCTGTATCTATGACTTTGAACAATACACTTTTGTACATTCTCTCCAGTATTAGTATTAGCAATCTTTTTAAATGTTTGCTACTTTCATGGATCAAGCAAAAATAAATCTTATGTTTGTTTTAATTTGCATTTTACTAATTATGATTGCATTTCTTTATTTTTTATGTTTATTGGACATTTTGTATTTCTATTTGTATAAATTGCCTGTTCACATACTTTGCCCGTTTTTCTAATGGGATTAAACATTATTTTTCTTTTAAAAAATGTTTTGTTTTTTTATTGATTTCAGAAAGGAAGAGAGAGATAGAAACATCAAAGATGAGAGAGAATCATTGATTGGCTTCCTCCTGCATACAACCAACTAGGGATGGAGCCTACAACCCAGGCATGTGCCTTTGACTGGAATTGAATCTGGGACCCTTCAATCTGCAGGTCAATGCTCTATCCACTGAACCAAACCAGCTAGGGCACATTCTTTTTCTTATCAGTGTGTTAGAATTCTTTTTTTCTGGATGTTAATATATGTTATGCTTTAGTTGCTTGTCTTTTTGTCAGGTTCAATCTTTTATCAGCAGTTTCAAAGTTAGATGTTGTATACTTATCAATATTTTCCTTGATGGCTTTTATAGTTTGGGTCTTATTTTATTTTATTTTATTTTATTTTTAATTTTTATTTTTTAAATATATTTTATTGATTTTGTACAGAGAGGAAGGGAGAGAGATAGAGAGCTAGAAACATCGATGAGAGAGAGTCATCGATTAGCTGCCTCCTGCACACCCCTTACTGGGGATATGCCCGCAACCAAGGTACATGCCCTTGACTGGAATCGAACCCGGGTCCCTTTGGTCCCCAAGCCGACGTTCTATCCATTGAGCCAAACCAGTCTCGGCTGGATCTTATTTTAAACAAGACCCAAACTATAAAAGATTATTTAATTTTAAATTATTTAATTTTAACTTTTATTGTCTTCCAACATTTTTAGAGTCAGGTCTTTATTCCCTCTGTGCACCATAGAAATAATCCTTTTGTAAAACAGTTTGGAGACCTCCACCATCACGATGGAGTCTCAGGACTATGAATCTGATTTGCTAATATCAACAAGTGCCATTAGTGTTTTCACAGTTTGGAAGCAATGGCAGGTGTCTGGTGTGGTGAAGGAAGGTTGGGGAGGAGGTGGGTGTGACATGAGGGGTCCCCTCTCAGGGCTCTGCTGAGTGAAGATAAGTAGAGAACACTGGCCTTGGATCAACCCTTTCCACCCCTCAGATAAAAATGGCTCCAGGCAAAGAGAACAGCAGGTGATTCCCAGAGGATCCTGAAAGGGGCATCTCTGTGTGCACTCGGTGAATAGCACATGTCACACGGCATGGATGGTCTGCTTTCTTAGCACTGGCCCCCACTAAAATGTCACCCCTGGGGACAGGGATTGTGTCCTCTTCATTTTCATCTCCCCCGCACCTGACTCAGAGCTGGATCCTTGGGTGAATGCACATATACATCCTCATTTTCATGTGCCTACATTTCTGTGTATGAGAGGCACGTGCAAGGGGCAGGTTCCTGGGTGAGCACACATGCATCTCTCCCTGGGTGGGATGGATAGATGCATGTTGAAAGCACAATGGGCAGTGTATGTCCTTGTGTCTCTGACCGTGTGGGCCTTGAGTGCAGGCTGGCATACCTGTTTCTGTGGGTGCGAGAACACACGTGTGCTTCCTCCCCTCCCCCATCAGCTTCTCCACCCTCTACATCTCTGGTCACAGAGATTTTTCTCCTCACAGGTGGGAGGTGTTATAACTGGGGACAAAGTCAAAACATGGCAAATCTTATAGTTTCTCCCAGGAAACTTCTTTCTTTTCTTCTCCTCCTTCCTCTTCTTTGCTCTCTTCTCCCCACTCCTTCCTATTTCACATCTCTCCTCTCCTCCTGCCGGGAGGAAGCTCATCTGAGCTCAGCCTTTGCTGACATGGCCATTTGGGCCCATTAGCTGCTTTCTAATGAGTGACTGCCTTCTTGGCCCCTTCCCCCACCCCAGTTGGGAGGGTGTGATCAATTAGCCACTGAACACACACACACACTCCTACACATGTATTCTTGCCCCTGTATATACGTGTACACATCACATCTACTAGTACTCTCATAACCAACACATGCATCCTTTCTCCTTGACCAATAATATCCTTTTAGGGGTCCCTACTTTACACAGTGTTCTCCAGGTGCCTAGAGAGAGAGCCTGTTAAATCAACAAGCAGAACACCCACTGCCAAGCCTACTCACCCCAGCTCATTCCCAGATACCCATGATTCTAAACAGTCCAGCTCTCATGTTTTACAGACGGGTAAACAGAGGCTGAGTGGGAAGGGACTTGTCCAAGGCCCTTCAGCCAATGAGAAGCCAAGCTGGGAATGGTTCATGTCCTCAGACACCCAGTCCCACACTGTTGCTATCAACAGATAGAAACGGACTCTTAATGAAGGCCTGCCCTGTCCCCAGCAGAGCTCTGGGGTTCTAAAGGAGTGAGTTCCCATTAAAGGGAGCGGGCAGGCCTGCCGTGTGCTAAGGAGGGAGAGGGTGAGCTCTCAGGGAGGCCTGCTTGTCCCACAGAGGCAACTTGGCCTAGAAATTGTGGACAGATTGGCTTTCTCTCCCTCCACTGAGCACTGACCTCAGGGATTCCCCCATGCAAGCTTTCTTGATCAGACTAGAAGGGGGCCCCTTTGCCCATCTGGGTGGCTTAATGGGTAGGAGAGTCATTTTGTACACCTAAAAGGTTGCAGGTTCAATTCTCAGTCAGAACACATGTCTAGATTGCAGGTTTGATCCCAGGTCGAGGCACCCACAGGAGGCAGCTGATCAGTGTTTTTCTCTCTCTCTCCCCCCCACACCACTCCCCCGCCAGCGCTCTCTCTCTCCCTCTTTTCCTTCCTCTCTCCCTCCCTCTCTCCCTCCCTCCCTCCTTCTGCCTTCCATCCCTCCCTCTGTCTCTCTCTTTGAAATCAATGAACATATTATTGGATGATATTGGGGGGAAGTGGATCACAGGGCTGAGGCATGCAGGGCCCAACAGGGATAACTGAGCCGCCTGGGTCAGAATGCCCGGGCACCGTGGTGCCAGTGCCAAGCACCCAAGGAAAGCCTTGGCAGCTGGAAGTATGGCTGAGCCTTGGCAATTCACATCTCCTAAGGTCCCACCCCCACAGGCTTTGTATGAAAGAGGATTTAAAGATAGTCCGGGTCCTTCTGAAAGCTTAAGGGGAGTCACAGAAAGCAAACCCAAAGGGCTTCCACAGCCCTCCTCACATCCAGGAACTGACAATTGTGCTTTCCTTGGCCCTGCTCAGCTGTCTCCCAGAGGCAGGGATGGAAGAGTGGGAGTTCTTATGTAAAGGTCCCTCTTCTCCCTGGGAGCCACAGACCCCCCTCCTCCCTGATTGTGTCCCTGGCCCGGAGGTACCATGAAGACTGAGGCCTATCTGTCTGCAGCTCTCCATAACCTCAGCCTCAGTGAAACCTGATATGGACTCAATCGGGGCACCCTGGGACCCAGTCCCTGGCTGATGTGGGCCCTGACATGGTCTCAATCAAGTTCCTAGGCCTCTCCCTGCCTCCTTCTCAGCAGGGCTCAGCCCAGCAAGTTCACCCCTAAATTGAGTTGCCAGAAGGGGGTCCTTTTCCAGCACCTCCCCTCGCCCTGCCCTAAGAGCACTGGGCAGTAGAGTCCTGGACTGCTCAGGGGGTGAGGGAGCCTCTCACCTCAGTTGGGCCATCATGGCGCCAGCATGGGGTGGAGGAGGCAACGGGCCCAGGGGCAGAGGGGGAGGAGGACACAGGCTGCAGGTTAGGAAGACTTGCATTGGCAACTGAACTTCCCCACTTAGCACCCGAGTGACTGTTTTAATTTTACTACCAAAGCTAAAGAAAGGAAGGAAAGAAGAGACACACCATTTCCAGCCAAGTAACTGAGCTTCAGGTTGAGTCAGTAGACGGCAGCCCTAATTGCTGTCTGTTTATGTGTAGCAATCCCTCTTTCTGTGGCCACTGTGTCTGGGCGTGAAAGTGATTTGTAAATAAATTGCTGTATAAATGGTAGGAGTGATTAACATCTGGGTAATGATATATTTCTATGCACAATTACATATGTGAGGTGGTTTATCTTAAGCATGAGTAGGGGTGTGTATATCTATATATCTTTAAGGGTAGTTATGCATATATTATAGGTGGTGGTTAAGAGCACAAACTCAGTAGCCATAGTGCCTGGGTTTGAATCCTGAGCCAACTATTTACTGGAGATATGATCTTGACCAAGTTAGTTAACCTTTTTGGGTGTCCAGTCTTCCTGTCTTTCAAATGGGGATGATAAATATACCTTCTCCTTAGGATTGTTATGAAGTTTAAATGAGCTAAGTTATTTAAAACTCCTAGAACAGCCCCTGGCACATAGTAAGTGTCTAATAAATGTTTTTTGTTTTGTGTATCTGTGTATGCATGTGAGTGTTTCTCATCCCCGTTGAGGAAGGAATGCTGTCTCGGCCCATCTTCCATCTTGGAGGGGAAGATGCAGGGTCAGGGGTGTTCTGTCTGCCCCTTTGGTCTGTTTGTAGACGCCTCCTGTGAAGACCTAGGGTGCTTGAGAGACCCGAGTCACTCTTTTTTAAGAGTCCAGAGTCAGGGCCCCATCCTCAGAGGGACACCTGGGGACAAGAGTGGTGACTCACCGCTAATTCTCATCCCTTTCATGCTTCTAGAACACTCTTTGGGGGTGGCATACCCCGGTTGCCCCCTGAGTCACTCAGATAAAATGTCAGCTGAACTGGGACTGATTCATTGAGGGTGGAGGCTGGGAGAAGGAAGTCATTCTCCACTGAAGCGGCGGGAGGGGGGGGGGGGACCAGGGCCCTGGGGAAGGGGGCTCTGCAAGCTGAGGTCAGAGACAAGCACCATGAGGCAGCTTCTGGCAGCTCAAGGCTAATTTCCCCAACCCTCTCTGAGGTCAGCCTGCCCTCCCACCTACCCTCTCCCAGCTCTGGTGCATTTCCTGGTTCAGGGAGACGGCTGCTATCCTGAAGAGGGGCACTGGAAGCACCTCTGGTAAATGCTGGGTTGCCAGGCGGGTTGAGCAGGTTTGGGAAGGGGAGGGAGGGGCCTCGACTTGGGGGAGCGACCTGGCCCTGGAATGGACTGACAGCGTGAGGAGAAGAGTGAGTGGATGGGCCCCACCTCTAGGAAGATAGGGCAGCTCAACCAGGCTGACCTTCCCTCTTAGAGGCATAGCTCCCTGCCCAGTGTAGACCCTATGTCCTGGAGACCTGAAGAGGTTCTGAACCCCAAACTGGGACATGGGGCAGGCAAGTGTTTGAGGAAATCGCAGGGTTGAATAATTTGGAGTGAAATAAATTTGCTCTACCTCCTCCATGGAGCAGAGGTAGCCATGAAGTCACAGCCTGGGGCTCACATGCATATCCCATCGCACAGGCACATGCTTCTCCCGTGGGCATGTGCACACAATCCTGTCCACACAGACACACACAGGCAGACAATCGGCGACAGTGCTGGAACCCACAGTGCTTTCTGTCACTTCACAGATTAAGCAACCGGATTCTGGGAGCTTAAATAGTGAGGCCACAATCCACCTTTGGGGGGGGGGGTCTCTACAAAGAGACCTTTTAGCCCCCTAAAAATCCATCCTCTAATGATACCCTCCAGCTACCAACTCAGTCGCTCAGATTGCTCAGATTCGTATGCCGCTTACACACCCACCTTTAGGGAAATAAGGAGGGAAGAGGAAGAGAGTCCAGGGCCATTGAAGAAGGTGGGCAGTGTGGGCATAGGTGAGGAACATGGGAGAAGGTGAGGAAACAGACTTCATGCTTAATTTTTGGTAGTAAATGTTTATTGAACTCTAACACAAATCCAGACAATACATACATTACATATGTACTTGATGGCTTATTGTTATATGAATGTATTGCTCTGCGACTTTCCACAAAATAGACACACACACCAAGTAAGCAGTGTCCTGATCAAAAAGTAGACCATTATTGGTCCCCAAGAACCCCTTATGCCCCCTTTTCAGGCACAATACCCTATTCTGTCTTTTTACGCCATAGATTAATTTTGCCTATTTTTATACTTTATATAAGCAGAATCATAGAGTATGCTAACTTCTGAGTCTGGCTCTGGCTCTTAACATTATAGTTCTGAGGTCTATCCCTGTTATTGTGCAGACACATCTTTTTTTTGCAGACACGTTTTTTAAACAATATTCATACCTGGAGATGTACACAAGTACAAGCTCACACTCAGGCAGAGTCATGAGTATGTGGTCTGTCAAGTCTGCACACCTAAACTGCTCACACACGACCAGGTTCTTGTGCACATATGCACATTCTCATGCACTGACATATGTGACTATCATGCACACACATATGTGTATATATAAATACTCACACCCCAAAACTCATGCTATACACAGTCGCAGATACACACACACACACACACACACACACACACACATTATCAAGACAGACACATCAAATGGGCCTCTCACACCCATGTATCCTCAGTCTCACACATTGGTTCCCATTTCACACACACACACACACACACACACACATTATCAAGACAGACACATCAAATGGACCTCTCACACCTATGTATCCTCAATCTCACACATTGGTTCCCATTTCACACACACACACACACACACACACACATACATTATCAAGACAGACACATCAAATGGGCCTCTCACACCTAATCTCACACATTGGTTCCCATTTCTCACACACACACACACACACACACACACACACACACACACACGTGCCCATGCACACACTGGTCAGCCCTCGGTCTCTCAGGCTCTAAGCAGACAGAGGAATGTGATCAAATCGACAGCTGAGAACTGTCCTGAGAGTCAAGCTGTACTTTGCTGAGAAACCGGAGCCTTTATTGGAGGCATACAAGTGCCTGTGTCTGAAGGCGGGGGGGAGGGAGGTGCGGAGGGGTCTCCCAGGGCGCCTGTGGCCGCTGGGCTGTTTCCATTATAAAAAATGATGAAAGGAGCGGTGCAGGGAGAGCATGGCTGTGAGTAAATAAAGCTGCCTCCTCTGACCTTTGGAGGCCAGGGCTGAATGGATGCTCATCGGGGAGGGGGACATTCAGCCCAGCCCAAGTTCTCGGCACCCCAGGCTCAAGGCCAGGCTCCAAGGGGCAGGGGGTTCGGGAACCTGGATGATGCCAGGGGACATGTGAAGGAAAGAGGGAATAATAGAGGTTGGGGACATTGTGGAGGGGGTGAGGGAATAATGAAGGAGTGGGGACAGGGAGAACTCTGACTTCTGGCTCTCCCGCCCTGTACTTCTCTCTTTGTGTCTGTCTGTCTATCTCTCATTCTCTTGGCACCTCTTCAGGTCTCCTCTGCTTCTGGTCTCTGAAACAAGCATATGCCCCCCTTTTCATGTTTAAGGCCTGGTTTGCTTGTTTTTCTAATCACCAGGAGCTACAGGCAAACAGGGGTTAGCAAAAATAACAAACACAGGTGATGTACAAAGTCACCCGGAATTCCAGAAAGATGGAGAAGTGGCTGGTTCAGGCTGTGATAGAAATGTGTGTGCTGGACCTGCCTGTCCTCCCCCCACCTCCACCATGGGCCCTCCTGAGCGCCTTCCCCAGGAGGCCTGTCCAGTCAGCATTCGGCAGGCACAGTCCCTGGCTCAGAGCAAAGCTCAACAAACTTAGCTGCATAGATAAATACATTAAAAAAAAAGAAAAAAAGAAAAAAAAAAAGGGTGGATGAATGAAAAGTTTCTTGGTAATCAATCTCCCCAACTCTGTGTGGGTTTAAAACTCTTTGAACACATATACAGGTTGGCTTCACTGTGGAGTCAGAAAGGCTTCTTTCTCACCTCTTTCCAGGCCTCTCCCTTCTCTTCTCTCTGCAGCCCCTCAGGGCCCCCCTCTCCCTAGGGCTGACACTCACTTTGCTCTGAACCCATCGTGGCTCTTACCTGGTCCCATCCCCAGGAGAAGAAAGCACTCTGTAATCTGGCCCTCAGAGAGCCATGCCCGCGTGTCCCTCCATCCTGCATCCACCCAGTGATCACTCCTTTCGCTCCTCCTGGGGGCCACTAAGGGGCCTTCAGTAGGTTCTTGGAAGTCTGACCTTGGCTAGTTACAATGAGACTGATAATAACAATAAAATATAGCGATAAGCACAAATGCTTTCACCAAAAGATAAGGACACTCCCAGCTTTATGTGTGAGGGACATATAGGGAAGATGACAGGAAACACACCGCTCCCTACACCTCCCTCTCCTGTGCCCGACTCAGCCAGAGGACTAGAGAGATGCAATTCAAGAAAAACAGTCCCATTTTCCTGTGAGTCTGGAGCCTCGCTGCTGGAGCTGCAGTCTAACTGGAGGCAGCAATTGCTGGAGGAAGTAAATTGGAGGGAGCGATTGCGGGAGGAAGCTGAATGTAAGCTCCAAGCAGGACAGAGTGTGCCTGGGGCCAGTCCTCTGCCCAGTGAGACAAGGCCTCCTGTCAAGTGCCCAGAACCTGGCCACTCTGCTCTTTATCCCCCAGGCACAAAGCCTGTTTTTCCCAAATCCTTGATTGATACTTGGCTTGGTCTTTTTCCCTGGGGGGAGGGGAAAGCTGATGCCCCAGGAGGGCGGAGGCAGCTGAGGCCTGCGTGTCAGCACTGGGTTCTTGGTCTGCACCAAAGACCCCCTCTTGATTAAGTCTCTCTTTTCTTGCCAGCTGAGATGATGGAGAAAGCCAGATGGGCTCAGCTTCAAAACCAACTGGAGACCTAGAAGACTGAGGTATCATGGAAATCAAACACTGTTTGCATTCACCCCCAACCCAAATCATTATCAACTTTTACTGGGAAATTACTCTGGGTCGCACACTGTTCACTGGGTTTGTGTGGATTAACTGCTTTAATCCTCACAACAGTTCTATGAATAGGTGCTATTATGATCTCCATTGTATTTTTTTTATTATTACTAGAGGTCTGGTGCATGGATTTGTACACTTGTCCCTCAGCCTGACCTGTAGGGATTTGGGTGAAACTGGCTCTCTGACATCCCCCAAGGGGTTCCAGATTATGAGAGGGCGCAGGCCAGGCAGAGGGACCCCACTAGTGCACGATTGGAGCTAGAGAGGGATCTCAGGAGGGCTCCAGGGTGTCCAACCTGACTAGCCCAGTCCCCATTGGCTGGACCCCAGTAGCAAGCTAACCTACTGGTCATTGAGTCTGCCCCCTCGTGGTCAGTGCATGTCATAGAGACTGCTCAAGTGGTTGAATGGTTGGACACTTAGCATATTAGGCTTTTATTATGTAGGATTTTTAATCCTCACTCGAGGATATTTTTCTATTTATTTTTAGGGAGAGTGGAAGAGAGAGGGAAAGACAGAGAGAAATATTGATGTAAAAGAAACACATGGATTGGTTACCTCCTGTACAAGCCTCGACCAGGCCCCAAGGCCAGGAAGGAGCCTACAACTGAGGTACAGGTACTTGCCCTTGACTGAAATCAAACCCGGGATCCTTTGGTCCACCAGATGATGCTCTATCCACTGAGCCAAATCTGCTAGGGCATGATCTTCATTTTATAGATGAGAAGGCTGAGATTCAGAGAGGTTAAATTACTGGTCCAAGGCCACCCAGTTTTTAGTGGAATTGGAATCCAGGCAGTCTGGCCTCTAGGGAGCTGTTAGGTGTCTGAGTCTGGTTTGGGGGCAGGAAAGCCCAGGTTCAGGGCCAGGTTCAAGAGTCAAATTAGAAGGTAGTGAGTATTCCCAGCCAGCTGTCCTGGCTCTCTACTGCTGGGTCCCCCATCTGACCTGGAGCCCTCCCACAAGCAGCACTGACTTTCTGTCAGCCTTGATGGAAAGGTGGAAGCACTAACATCCTTCTACTTTCCCCATTTCATTCAACCCCTACCTCCTCAACAACAAAAAATTCCACCAATTTGAAACAGCAACTCTTTACATCAATCATAATGTTTCATCCCTTGATCCTTATCAAGGTTAAGACCTGTACTTTTTTTGGTTGTAGTCAGTAAGAACATACAATTTTCTTTGAATTTTAAAAAATTAACATTGCAGTGTACCTATATTTCCCTGCATCTACAGATTCTCTTCATCATTTTAATTATTTAATCCACCTTACATTCAACTTTATATAATATAAAATAACATTTTTCAAGTGACAAAGCTTTTCTCAGCACCATTTATTGAGTTGTTTCTTTCTCCCATTTTTCTAATATCTATATTAAATTTTTAGGTGACTGGGTCTAATTTTGGGCTCTTTCTGTCCCGCTGATTTAAAAGTCTGTTTTGGTGTCTACACCACACTGCTTTTATTCTGTTATCCTTTATCAAAATGTTTTTTTTTTAAATATATTTTTTATTGATTTTAGAGAGAGGAAAGGATAGGGAGAGAGAGATCGAAATATCAATGATGAGAGAGAGTCATTGATTGGTTGCCTTCTGCATGCCCCCTCGCAGGTATCGAGCCTGCAACCTTGGCACGTGCCCTTGACCAGAATGGAACCCAGGACCCTTCAGTCTGCAAGCTGACGCTCTATCCACGGAGCCAAACTTCAATAGGGCAACAAAATGTTTTAACATCTGATCAAACTTGCTCTTCTTTAAAAAGTTATTTGATATAATTGTTCACTTATTTGCTTTTCATGTGAAACTTGGAATCAGTTTTTCCTAAGTACCAAAAAAATATGTAGTGTGATTTAGATTAAGTCTATAAAGGTTCCAGAGACTATTGACATTTTTACATTGTCTGGCATCTTGGTATGTTCCACTGCTTCACCTGTGTCATGCCCAGCTATCTGAATGGCTACTCGCTACTCCTTGTGCTGCTGTTCCCCGGCTGGCTTACCCATTTCCCTCGTATTGGGTATTTGGGTTGCCTCCAAGGTGGAGCTATTATGAATAGTGCTGCTATAAACATCTGTGTACAAATTGCTTTTTTATTTCCTTGGGATATGGTCCCCAAAGTGGGATTATCTGATCAAAGGATATGAACAGTATCGTGGTTTTTGTTACATAACCCAGGGAGAATGGGACCAATTTACAGCACCACCAGCAACATAGAAAACAAGATTCACTTTTTCCTCAGACCCTGGAGCAGCCTGAAGACTTAAAGGGGTAACTTGTTCCTAAGGTAACCAAACCACGGCCACTAGAGGAAAAAAGAGGAAGTCAGTGTGCGGGATTCTGAAGAGCGCTGAGTCTGCAGCTGGAGAGGTAGGCTGCCCCTGGCCTGTGGCTGTCCTGCTTCCTCCGAGTCTTCAGAGCCAGATTCCCCATCAGCAGGTGAGCCTGGTTTATTTTTATTAATTAGCATATGTTTGTATAGCAATTAGTATGTGTCAACTACTACTCTAAACACTACAAATATTAACTCATTTAGTTCTCATAGTTAGTGAATAAAAAGAGATTCTATTACTATTACCATGAAGAAACTGAGTCAGAGGAATTCGCTATATCTCACATAGCTGGTGGGACTCGAACTCAGGCAGTCTGGCAATAGTTCGTTAACCACTGCTCTCTTGCCTGGGAACTGGAACTTCCACTTGTAGCTGCCCTTCTTTCTCTGGGTCCTGCCTTGGCCCCAGTAGCCCCAATCCCCTCCAGGGAAGGAAGACCCTAAATCTTCCAGGCCTTCTTGTTACCTCCTTCTCATATTCAGCCACCATCTGTTGGATCCTGCCATGTGCCAGCCACTGGGCTAAGCACTTTTACATCTTTCCATCTTTACCAAAATTGGACAAAGTAGGTAGTGCATCTTCATTTTATAGGAGAGGAAACTGAAGTCCAGAGAGAGTACCATATTTTTCGGACCATAAGACGCACTTATTTCCCCCCAGAAGTGGGGGGAAAAAGTCCCTGCGTCTTATGGTCCAAATATAGCCTACACATATACTTTTAAAAAAAAGTTTTTTTACTTGCCCGGCTCTGTGTGGTCTCTGTGTGCTTGCCCGGCTCTAAAATGGTTCTAAATGCTGCTGTTTACTTTACAGGGTTGATTACATGTGTTTATGACTGTGATGTTGGGTTTTAATGCACATAAAATATTTTAGGACACTATCTGTTTCAGAATCTTTTTTTCTTCATTTCCCTTCTCTAAAAACTGGTGCGTCTTATGGTCCGGAGCGTCTTATGGTCCAAAAAATACGGTAAGTGTGCAGCCCGAGCTCACACAGCTGGTAGAGCGGCAGAGGGAGAATGGGAATCCGGTTCAAACATTAGTGCCTTTGGTCTTTCTATTATACTTGGCTCCTCTCTGCCCCTCTGAGACTCCACTTGACTGTTGTTCATTTCTCTCTCTCTGATGGTTTCCTTGAAGTTTACTTCGGTGGAAAGAAACCCTTTGGGTGCAGCTCCCGGCTCTTCCTGGCCACAGTCGGGCCTGGTTTCACCAGGGCCCAAGTAGCCAGCCCCCAAGAAACAACCACCATTACCTTGTGCTTTTTGGAAGTTAGGGCCACTCCCTGAGAGAGGCCCAAGTAGCTCCTTCCTTTCTGTTTCCAAGGCCACACCCCTTTGGGGCCTGCCCACTGATTCCCACTTCCTGCTTTGGGATCTCCAGCTGATTTACTGAGTACAGATGATGGGCAGGTCCTGGTTCCAATGAACAGGCCACACCCCCAGCTCAGATGTGGACGCCAGGTCCTCTGGGATGACTCAGAGCTCAGCGACCTTCCGGGGAGTGGTTTTTCCCAATCCTGTCACACAATCTGTACAGGTCCTAAACACCCTGAACACATAGCACTCCCACTGGGGATAAAAAAAGGCACTGATCCCTGACAGGTTCTGGAAGATTCCATGGCAGCATCAGCTTCAGAAACTGTGCTTGTGTATTTCTCTGTGTGCATACTTTTCAGTGGGAGAGAACACAGTTGCATGTCTCATGGGCCTGGTGCCTCAAGGATGGGCTGATGTGTTAAGGAGTTTATACGTGTGTGTGTGTGTGTGTGTGTGTGTGTGTGTGTGTATGTGTGTGTAAGGGCCTGCAAGTACCTGTGAGTTGGTGTGTGTATTTGCATGCATGCTGTATACAATTTGAGGGAAAGGGCTGGTTAGGAGGGTTTTCAACAGCACCCAGGAGGAAGTCTGGACAGGAGAGAATGGGAAAAGAGAGTCGAGTCTGATGCTTCGTAAATAAGTGGAGGGAAGTTGTGGTAAGTCCAAAATGTCCCAGACAGAGTCAGACAGGTTTGCAGCATTCGGTGTCACCTGCAGCCCAGGGCAGGAATGGCAGGGTGGAAGTGGTAGTATGTGCTGGCCTGACCAGGCATAGCCCAGGTTTAAGGAACAGGGGACTGGAGGACATGGTAGAGCATTGCACCCCCTGCCCCCCAATCTTCTAAGCCCTGGGCTCCGGTCTGTCCCTACAGACCCATGGCCTCTCTGGGGTGAAGACGGGTTAGCCTTTGTAGAGATCTGGGGGCAGAGATCCACGGGGCCTGTGAAGAGGCCTTGCCATGTCCCCTACCCCTCAGCCTCCTCCAAAGGAAAAGGAGCCTCCTTCTTCCAGCTTAGAAGCTGCTCAGAGGTTTCGCTGACTTCAGAGGGATGGCGGAGGGAGGAAGGAGGAGAGGCCTCTGAGGTGGGGAAGCTTTTGCTGAGCCTGCAGGCTACCCAGCCCCTCCCTGGTTCCTCATTACTGTGGTCCTTGGACATAAAATGACTTTTTATTTGAAGGCCAAGAAGGACCCAGGGCTGTGCTAATGACCAGCCACACAGAGTGAGGCCTGAGTTGGCAGGGTGAGGGGGGCATGGGGGGGGGGGGGTTGGCTCTCTTGACCTTGAAATCTTGTCTGAACTTTTTCTGTTGCGCTGACTTCCTTCCTTCCTTCCTTTCTTCCTTCCTTCCTTCCTTCCTTCCTTCCTTCCTTCCTTCCTTCCTTCCTCCCTCCCTCCCTCCCTCCCTCTCTCTTTTTTCCCTTTCTTTCTTTCTTTAAAAAAAAATCTTTAGTGTTCAGATTTTTACCCCCCACCCATAGCTCCCCTCCACCCCATTCCCACCCCACCCTCTGCCCTTACCCTCTCCTCACTGTCCTCATCCATAGGAATACTATTTTTGTCCAGTTTCTTCCCCCACCTCCCATAACCCTTTCCCCGTGAGGATTGTCAGTCCACTCCCTTTCTATGTCCCTGATTCTATTATATTCACCAGTTTATTCTGATCATCAGATTTTTTTTATTCACTTGATTTTTAGATTCATTTGTTGATAGATATGTATTTGTTGTTCATAATTTTTATCTTTACCTTTTCCTTCTTCTTCTTACAGAATACCTTTCAGCATTTCATATAATACTGGTATGGTGCTGATGAACTCCTTTAGCTTTTTCTTATCTGTGAAGCTCTTTATCTGACCTTCAATTCTGAATGATAGCTTTGCTGGATAGAGTAATCTTGGTTGAAGGTTCTTGCTGTTCATCACTTTGAATATTTTTTGCCACTCCTGTCTGGCCTGCATAGTTTCTGTTGAGAAAAAAACTGACATTTGTATGGGTGCTCCCTTGTAGGTAACTGTTGTTTTTTTTTATCGCTGCTTTTAATATTCTCTTTGTCTTTTGCTCTTGACATTTTATTTTATTTTATTTTAAAATATATTTTATTGATTTTTTACAGAGAGGAAGGGAGAGGGATAGAGAACTAGAAATGTCGATGAGAAAGAAACATCGACCAGCTGCCTCTTGCACACCCCCTACCGGGGATGTGCCAGCAACCAATGTACATGCCCCTGACCAGAATCGAACCCAGGACCTTTCAGTCCGCAGACCGACGCTCTACCACTGAGCCAAACCGGCTTCAGCTGCTCTTGACATTTTAATTATGATATGTCTTGATGTGGTCCTCTTTGAATTCCTTTTGTTTGGGGTTTTCTGTACTTCCTGGACTTGTAAATCTATTTCTTTCACCAGGTGGGGGAAGTTTTCTGTCATTATTTCTTCAAATATGTTTTCAGTATCTTGCTCTCTCTCTTCTGGGACGCCCATAATTCTGATTTTGGTACGTTTAAAGTTGTCCCAGAGGCTCCTTACACTATCTTCATATTTTTGGATTCTTTTTGCTTTTCCAGTAGGGTATTTTTTGCTTCTTTGTATTTCAAATCTTTGACTTGATTCTTGTGATCCTCTAGTCTGCTGTTGAATCTCTGTATATTATTTTTTATTTCATTCAGTGTATGCTTAATTTCTAGTTGGTCCTTTTTCATATCTTTGAGGGTCTCACTAAATTTATTGACCTTTTCTAGAAAATTCTTGAAAAACCTTATAACCATGGTTTTGAACTCTATATCCAAGTTTGCTTTTCTCTATTTCTTTCATTTGTGATCTGTTTCTTTGTCTTCACATTTTGGCTGCTTCCCTGAGTTGATAGAGTGGCTTTGTGTGCTATGTGTCCTATAGGGCCCAGTGGTACAGCCTCCCCAATTACCTGAGGTGGACACTCTCGGTGCATCCCTTTTCGGGCTGTGTGCACAGTCTTGTTGTAGTTAAGCCTTGACTGTTGTTGGTATCACTGGGGGGAATTGGCTGTGAGAATCAGCTGTGTCTATGATGGGAGAATTTCTGTGCTGGAGACACCCTTATGAGGCAAGATTTGCTTCAGTGGGGCTTTGGTGCTCACTGAGTCTGCTCCTTGAGTGTGTCCTTTATGGATCTGAGGAGTTGTAATCTGGATGGTCCTACTCTGACCCCTGGGTACACTGGTTCTTAGATCTCCAAGGAGCTAATTTAGTCTCTGCCTGAGGCCACCCAGCAGGAGCTACTGAGAGGTCTGAGATTCTTCTTCTTTGTTTGGGTTTTAGAGGTGCCAAATGAGGCCCAGCTGTGAAGCAATGAAAACTGCTGTGGGGCCTTGGACCTTCTTTTGGATGTTCTGGGTCTCACTGACTCAGTTGCAGTTTGTTAGGTAAGTTTAGAATTCAAAGGACTAGGCTATTCATATGCAAAAGCCTCTGCACTCAGCTTGGATGGGGCAGAGTTTCAGGACGGAGCAAGAAGCAGTGGCTTCCCATCAGCCCTGCTGTAAGAAGCCCCTGGGTCTATGTCCCACAGTAACTGCTGTAAGCACTTCAGAGAGAAAGCCACCCTTGAGTTTCGCCTGCTGCCAGACAGTCCAGTTTCTCCCCGAATGAGTCTGGGTCGCCAGAGTCTCGCCCAGATCTGAAGTTCAGAGCTGTCGGAGCTTTTGTCTTCCTCCTGGTTGAGAAAGCCAGCCCTCTCTATGAGCACTCCTTCATACCTCTGGATTTTACTTCCACAGCTCCTCTGAGTCTCAGTGTACATGCCCTGGCTCAATCCCCAGTAAGGGGCATGCAGGAGGCAGCTGATCAATGATTCTCTCTCATCGTTGTTTTTATATCTCTCTCCCTCTTCCTTCCTCTCTGAAATAAATAAATAAATAAATAAATAAATAAATACTGAAATTAACTAAAGCAGAGATACACCCAATGAATTAGGAAATTTTTACATTGTTTCATTTTATGCTGATTCTGACAATGATTTGATGAAATAGAAGGCAGAATTCACTATGCCTCATTTATTTATTTATGTATTTATTTATTTATTTAATAGGACAACCACAAAACAAGGGCCAAAGAAGTTAACTGATTTGTTCCAATTCACATTTGTAAAGTAGTGTGGCTAGGACTCCAATCCATGTTTCTGTGACTCCAAATCTACAACACCACCAAAAAAATGCAATTTTTAAAAATATATTTTATTGATATTTTACAGAGAGGAAGGGAGAAGGATAGAGAGTTAGAAACATCGATGAGAGAGAAGCATCAATTAGCTGCCTCCTGCACACCTCCTACTGGGGATGTGCTGGTAACCAGGGTACATGTCCTTGATTGGAATCGAACTGGGACCTTTCAGTCCGCAGGCTGATGCTCTATCCACTGAGCCAAACAGGTTAGGGCAAAAAACCAAACAAACACAAACTGCAATTTTTAAAAGTGTGTTATTGGCCACTTGAAGGACTCATACATTATGTCAGGAGAATGTTGGGGAGGCAGAAATTTGAGCTGGGTTTTGAAGTGTAGGATCTTTCTCTCTTTTCTTTCTTTTTTTTTTTTTTTTTTTTTTTTTTTTTTTCCCAGTGGGCATTAGCCCACTTTTTTCTTTTTCTTTTCTTTTCTTTTCTTCTCTTTTCTTTCTTTCTTTCTTTCTTTCTTTCTTTCTTTCTTTCTTTCTTTCTTTCTTTCTTTCTTTTTTTTTTTTTTTTTCCAGAGTATCAGCGCTCAAAAGTTGGGTGCAAGTGGGAAGGTGTGAGAAGAACGTTTATCTCAGTTCATACAGAATGGCCAGTGTTTGGGGGAGGGTACTATAGATGAAGCATAAAGTAAGCTGAGGGCCTTGAATGGTGGATAAAGAGGTTTGATTTTTCTCATCGGCAAGGTGAGCAGTTCTAAGACAGGGAAGAATGTGTCCTCTCTAGCAGTGTGAATTCTGAAGAGAGGAGCAGAGCGCCGGACCAAACTGTTCTCCCAAAAGAAGCGGGCAAGTGAGGGTGTCCATGAAGTCCCCCAGCTTGGGGCAGATGCTGAGGCTGCCCCTGGGAAATGGAGTGCTAAGCTCAGAGGCCCAGAGGGGAGGGTGGCCCTGGCAGCCTAGTGGAGCCCCAGAGCCCAGGGTGGCCACGCTTCGGCCATTCTTACCGAGTGTGCAGTGTGGGCAGCCCCAGGCGCTGCCTTCTGAGCCTCCTGCCTCATTGAGAGGTTATTAATAGGGAGTTTGTCTGGTGTCAGAGCGAAGACATAAACTGCATTAGCATTACCCCATAATCTTATTTAGGAAATGCTCATGCCGCTCCGTCTCCTGTAATTGCATTGGGAAGATGCAATATTTATGAAAGGGGAGAGGGGAATGTCACTGCTCATCTCAGCGATGCAGTAAAAATCCCGGGAAATGCAGTGCAGACTGCAGAGGCCTGGCCCCTGGCCTGAGAGAGTGGCCCCCAGACCATTGCCACCCCCCCCTCGCTCCCATCCCCCGCTTAGGAGCCTTGGGCTGTGGAGCAAGGGGGCTTAGAGGTGACAGCTACTGCTCCCCTTGGCATGATTCTTCCTAAAGGTCTTGGTCCCTACCAGATGCATGGAATCCTCCGGAGGGTACAAGGCTCCTGGCTTTGGATCACCCCCACCCTCGCTGGATGTCTAGGGGACTTCCTCTTCCCTGTGCAACTTAAGTGGCTTGACGCAGCTCCGTGGGCAGCAGCAGGTGGGCCTTGGACCAGGGGCTTTGGCTGGAGCAAGGTCTGGGATCCCCCAACGCCCACTGTAGCCTTAGGTTCCCAGGGTGGCGGCCCTCTTCCACCCTCCTGGGATCACATGGTTCATTCCAGGACACCCCTTACACACACACACACACACACACACACACGCACCCACATGCAAACACACACACACACACACACCACGTCACTCACTGGGCAGCGGCTCACAGCTCTCAATGCTCTCGCACAGTCATGAAGTTAGCCTCACGCCCTGACGCACTCATTGGCTCCATGCTCACCTCGGCCTCACTGTGCTGGTCCACCCCTCACCAGGCCGCACCTCCCTCCCTCAGGCATCCAACCCCTCTCATTTCCTCCTCCCTCACTTCCCAGGTGGGGCAGGGGCACCCTAATCGGAGGCAGCTGAGAACCAGGGAGAGAGTGGGTGAGGGAGGGCCGCGCCAGCCCCCGCTCCGCTGTCCCATCAATCACAGCGCGGCAGGCCAGTTGGGGGTACCTGGCGCCCAGGGCCACACGCAGCCCAGGGGACAGTGCGATTCTTTCTGGAGGGAGAGGCCGCCTGGGGCAGGGGCGCAGGCGGCAGTGCCTCTGTCCCTCCAGCCGTCCCTCGGCGCCCGACCAGCGCCCGCGGCGCCCGGGGCCGGTGGCGGAGCGGCCGCGGGTGGCGCGCGGGTGGCGGGGCCGGAGCGGCCTAATTCAATTAGCGGGGCGCCCGGCCTCGGCGCGGCTCTGCGCCCCGGGGCTGAGCTGGGGCAGCTGCTCTTTGTGCGGCGATCGCATGCATATGGATACAGTTCCTCCCCCTGGCACGCCCCCCGCTTCTGGCACCTGCGGCTCTGCTCCCCACCCGCTCCGGAGAGGAGGCGGCCTGGGTCTCTCTGGAAAAGTTGGGAAAGTGTGTGGCTGCTGGTGGGCACCGTGTCTGCGGAGGAGGGAGCAGGAAGAGCGTGCGGAAAGGGGTGCACCTGCGGGCTGGGGGGGGGGGGGTGTACCTGTGCACGGTGACCTGCAGGTTGTGTTGCGAAGGGAGAGGGTTTGGTTTCGCCTGGCAGCGGCGCCCAGGGGCGGGGGCTGGGTGGCTGGGCGTGGCTGTGGGCACCGCGGTGCGGGGGTGCGGGGTGGGGAGGCTTCGTGAGCGTCCGCGGGCTGCACTCGGGTGTGTCTGGGTTTTCTGATGGGTGTGGGCCTGGGCGGGTGTGAGAAGGCGCTGTAGCTGCTCCGCCGCTGTCCCTGGAAAGCCGCGGTGTTCAGTGTGTCTGTGCGCGGCCTTTTGGATACAAGCGGGGGTCCCTGTGCCATCCGCCTGCCTGCGGAGTGGGACACCTCACCCCACCCCACCCCACCCCGCCCCACCCCCTCCACCAGCAGCCCCGCAGCAGCTGCGGGCCCCCAGGCTTTTTGGAAAGAGGAGCAGCTTGGAGAGTGTATTTCAAACCCAACTCCAGCTCAACTCGGCTACTGGGACGACACCCCCCAGTCCACAGGCTGGCGGGGCGGCCAGGCCCCCTCCGCTGGCGTCGGTCCAGATCCGGGTCCGGGCGAGCCAGGTTACTTGTTCCCAGAACAGCCGGCACCGAGGCTCAGGGGGCCAGCTGCTTCTGACGCACACCCCCTGCGCCCCTCAAATTACCAGGCCTATCCGTGCCAAGCTCCTAGGGTCAACCGCAGAGACCTCCAATCAGCCTCCGGCGCAGCCGGGTTTGGAGCCGCTAGGTGTCCGGGTTTGGGGGCTGGAAGGCCTTCATCCGCTTCCTCTAAGGCCAAGTCTGTGCTCCCTGGGGGCGAGGAACTGAGGTGGGAAGTTTGGGTAGATATGAGCACTGCACCTGTCTTTACTGCTGGGGCGAGGGGGTGGGAGTGGGGGTGGGGGTGCAGAGATGGGGCGGGGTGGGGGAATCTGCACAGCTTGGGAGGTTCAGCCCTCTGAGCAGGAAGGGAGGGAGTCCCATTGTCAGCCTGGCCCAAGGTGGTTCCTGGAAGACAGCGGTGGCCCTCGGAGGCGTGGCTGGCACTCTCTGTTCCCATCCCTGCACCCTGCTCAGGCCCAGGCTCCCTGGGCGGGTGCCCCCTCACACCTGAAATTCCTCGGGTTGGACATGGACCCGCCCAGCGGCTGAGTAGGGCCAAGGGTAGAGGCTGAGGATGGGAGGCTGGGCCCTGCCTGTGTGCTGGGTCCTAAGCAGAGCGGCACCCGAGGCCCCTGGGTGGGAAGCTCACTTAGTGTCTCCTGGGTGGTGCTCAGGGAGCCAGCCATCCAGCTGTCAGGAATGGCAGAGCTATCCTGCCTGAACCTGCTTTCAGCTCACCCCGTTTTGGAAACCTGAGAGGAGACCAGCATGGGAGACATGCTGGACCAGGGGCACCCATGCTGGATGGTGGGACCAGGGGGCATCTGGTTTTCCCATGGGAGGGAGCTGGGCAGAGAAAGGCCCTCAGCCCTCACTGGGTGCCCAGAGGCGGTGGGCCAACAGAAGCTAAGAGGGAAGCCCTAGTTGCTCCAGCAGGCTTTGGGTTGGGGGGTGGGAGGAGGAGAAAGGTGCTGGCCCCTATACCAGGTGACACTCCTACATCAGATCAGCTCTGTCCCCTGTCTCTCCATCTTCTGCTCACCCAGAGTCCCTGCACTGAGGGAACTCCGTGCCTGCCTTGCTGTGTGGGAGAGGTCCTTGGCCCTGTTGCTGTAAGGATTGAGCCGGGGCACCTGGGGCTGAAGAATCATTCAGTTGTGTGCCTGGAACCAGCCTGCTCCCTTGTCCTTCGCCAACATAGGTTCCTAGAGAGAAGCACCCCCTCCCCAGGGCCCTGGGCAGGTGGGGGTCCCCTTTACTGGGCCTCTAACTCCCTAAGTCACAGCTGTGCCTGCCTCTTTCACGGAAGGAGAAATTTCCTACCCTTTACTGCCAGCCTGATTACCCCCTAACCACTCCCTTGCCAGCCTGATGGATTCCTAACTACTCCCCTGTTGGCCCCAACTGCCCCCAACTGCCCTCCCTTACTGGCCTGATCGCCCCCAACTGCCTTCCCCTGCAGAAGAGGCTTGTTTGGTTCTGAGAATCCAGACCTCAACCGTCTCACCGTGAACTGCTTCACAGTACACATCCCCGTACATATTTCTCAGCCTGCTCCACACCTTTCCCGCTAAATGCCTATTGGGCATACCCTGTCACTCCCTTCCCACACCCACAGGTCCACATATGGCCACTTCCCTGACAACGACACTGGAAAATAGAACACCCCTCCCCCAGGTACACACATACCATCAGCATCATACATTATTATTACATTCACACTTTCACACACAGGCCAGCCCCCCACCATCATGTATGGGCCATTACAGAGGAATAGCCGTAGACACACGCAATCATCCTGTTATAGAAAACACATCCCCTCGCGTTCTCACTGGCACACACATCCTTTACACAGGCAAATCCAGTTGTAAAACAGACCCAGACTGACACCCCCCCTGCCCCCCAGCCATCTTACCAATAGACATGCCTCTTGTTTGCAGTTGTGTCCCAACAGCCTAACACAGTTACATAATGGACACTCGGTTACATGTTTGGGTAAATTTTTAAAGTTATCCCTTAAAGACAAACACACCACACTCACTGTCATACACATCCAGCTTCCCCTCATGGACACACAGTCCCCCCACACACACACACACATACACAAACAAAGTAATTAAGTTACCACACAGCCCCCTAAGCTAAAGGACAACCCCTGGCCCAGGGGTCTCCCCCAGAGGGGGAAGGAAGCAATGTGGGGTCCAAAGGGGCTTCCCCTGTTACTGAGCCCTCCCTTTTCTCCCCCACCCCCCACTCTCCAGCCTCAGCCTCAGCTGCTCCTCTTTTAATTGGAAGCACTTCTTTATTCTGCAGGCGGGTGTGCAGGGGGCTGGGAGGGTTGGTGCTGGAAGGGGGTGGGGGATGTTACCAGGTGGCCTCAGGGCTGGAACTCACCTAGGGGTGTGCAAAGATACTCCTGCAAGGCAAGGACCACAGCTGTAATGAATGGAGTCAGAAAAACAGCATTTGAGTCCAAGTCTGTCCCTGTTCAGTGTCCAGTGCCTTGGTTTTTTCATCTGTAAAACAGAGACAACAAAAGCCGCATCACAGGACATTTGGGGGATGGGCTGAGAAGGTACCTGGGACACCACCGGTTCTTTGTGAGTCCTGCCTCCTTTCCCTCCCTCCTCTTTCCTAACAGGACTCCTCTGCAAGGCACGGAACACAAGCTGCATGGAAGATAAGCTCTGAGTCTCCTCCTCCTTTTCAGAAAACTTTCTAACCTGCAGCGCTGTGCTCAAGAAGCACTGCTTCGGGGAGTGCCAGGGGCCAAACCCAACCAATCCTAGCACCCTTGTCTCATCTTCCTACCAGAGAAGGGACACATTGGATCACCCTGCCCTCAGCCTATCCCATCGGAAGACAAAGGCCAAGGTCAAACTGGACTCAGAGAACCCCAGCAGAGGGGAGGTCAGCAGCTCAGAACTGGGTTGGGTTAAAAGTTGCCTCTGATAAGCAGGAGAGGTGGGCGGGACATTCAGAAGAAATCAGGTAGCAGTGAGGCAGGGAAAGGCAGGAAGTCTCTGGGTGTTGAATTTGGTGAGAAGAGCACCCTGACAGTCTTAGTGGACCCCGAGGCGGAGTGACTTCTGCCAGTCTTAGACTAGGCCAGCAAGGGTGAGGTCTCTCCCAGCCACCCTGGACAACTGGTGACAGAAGGGAGGTGGTGTTCAAGAGGTAAGTGAGGCAGATGCCCAAAGGTTGGATCAGGCAGGATTGGAAAGTCATGGGGCTGGAAAGGTGCATCAGGAGGGGAGAGGGAGGATGGGGAGAGCGTTTAGGAACACTCAAAGGGTTTCTAGCATGGGCCAGAAGGTAGCAAAGAGAAGTTGTGTTGAGGTAACCTAGAAAGATACGATTTTAATTGCATTAGGCAGAACTGTGGTTAGACACCATTGTGGCATCTTGACTAAAGGGAGAAAGAGCGAGGCAATGGGACCCAACCTCAAAGGATGTGGAAGGGTCTCTCCCCATAGCTTTCACTCTGCAGGAAAAGGAGTTCCGAGTTTAGGATCCCAGCTCAGTCCTCTTCTGTCTGTGTGGCTTTGGGCAACTTCATTCATCTCTCTGAGTCTGTTTTTGTTTTCTTAAAATTAGATATAATTCATGTAACATAATTCCAACCCTTTAAATGGTACAACTCAGTTCCTTTAGTATATTCACAAAATTGTGCAACCATAACCATCTAACTCCCGAATATTTTCAACTCCCAACCTCCCTCCCCCTCCAGCTCCTGGAAACCACTAATTTATTTTCTGTCTCTATAGATTTGCCTATTCTGGATGGCTCATATAAATACACGTATATAATATGTGGCCTTTTGTGCCTGGCTTCCTTCACTTAGTACAGTGTTTTCTAGGTCCTTCCATGTTGTAGCATGAGCCAGGATGTCCTTTCCATTCCTTTTTATGGCTGAGTAAAAAGTCAATTGTACAGAGATGCCTCGTTTTATTTACCCATTCATCAACATTGCTTTATGAATAATACTATTCATTATGAAAAAATACTCTTATGAAGATTCATTTTTCTTAATAATTTAAAAATGGGGATGTTTCTATGAACTTCACAGGGTTGTGTGCGCCTTAAATGAGACCAGTGTGGTGCGGTGCCTGGCACATAGTAGTTTCTCAGTAAAACACTTGTGTCAATTTCTTCTTCAGATCTTCCAACACAAGAAGCAGAAAAGAGACATATTCAGGTTCAAACAACTTCCAAAGACAGTGATGGAGCCTCCTGGTTGAGGTGTAGTCCTGGAATTAGGGTGGGTGGAGGGGAGAGAACTGTTAAGGAGTAGGACTCTCTCCTCATGTGTCTGTTTAGTGTTGCAAACAACCACATCTGGCTTTATATTGAGTGGACCCCTGTCCACTTGCCTGGAGCCCAGACGAGGTGTTCCTTATGGAGATGCTGCTCCAGGCCGCAGCCAGGCTTTCAGGGTAACCCATGGAGGAAAGTAGAATCAAGCTCCCCCATCTTCTCAAGCCACTTAGCCTCTGTTCCTTTGCCTCTGTAAAATAGAGATGGTACTCATCTCAAAGAGTTAGTGTAGAGTTTATAGTTTTCTCCATAACACTTATTATCCTCTGGCTTATTGTATTTGCTTCTTTTTATTTTATTTATCTATTCATTTTTAAATATATTTTACTGATTTTTTTTTTTTTACAGAGAGGAAGGGAGATATAGTTAGAAACATTGATGAGAGAGTCATCGATCAGCTGCCTCTTGCACGCCCCCTACAGGGGATGTGCCCGCAACCAAGGTACATGCCCTTGAATCCAACCCGGGACCCCTCAGTCCGCAGGCCAATGCTCTATCCACTGAGCAAAACCGGTTTCGGCTGTATTTGCTTCTTTATATCCCCTCTATGGAATGCAAGCTCCATGAGGGCAGAAACTGTTCTGTTTACTGCTCTTTTCTCAATGCCAAGAACCATGCCTGACACATAGTATGTGCTCAAAAAATTTGTTGAATAAGGAGGTTCTTTTATTCATTATTCACTCAAAATGAATATATTTTGTGGGTTGGGGCTATACTCCGGGGGGGGGGGGGAGACAAAGATCAGTAAGCAATTTTTTTTGCCTCCAAGGAGATCTCTTCAAGTGGAAGTAAAAGGCCAAAGCAAATATTATGTTGTGATAAGACTTGATAAGTAGAATGTGTGCTTTCACATTCTAGCACCTTGCCTGGTAGAGACACCCCTCTCTGAAGGCCTGTTGAATCTAGACTAGACCAGAAATAGATCCCACGTTAGCCAACCTATGCCTTTCCCTAATGTTGGCTTCTGGGAGGGATCAAACATTTCCCTGCTGGAGAGGGGAAAGGGGAAGCAGAAAAGGGAGTTTCCTCCTCTCCTGGGCTCTAAGCCAGTCAGCCACAGGCACCACTCTGCAAAGGCCTAAATCTGTTCTGGATGCGCTTCCCTCATCTCGGTTCCACCATCCCCCGGCCCCGCCGCCTAAGACCCTAGATTCCAAAAATAAGAAAAAAAACTCCTCCCCTTTACCACAGTCTGAAGGTTTCTTGCTTGAAATTGCCTCTCCTGGCCGAGTTGCCAGGTGAAACGATCCAGTTGAATTCATCCGCTCGCGGTGGGCGCTGCTCCCTGGGGCATCTGTGTGTTCTAAAGGAAAGGGGTGTCTTGAAGCAGAGGCACCATGGCAACAGGCCTCAAGCTGACTCCCTCGTCTGTGCTTGTCTTTCAGGAAGTCTTCCCTTCCTCAGTTTCCTTAATCAGGCTAAGTTGGGTGGTGGTTGATTTTTTTTCTTTCTTCTTCAACATATAGCCAGTAATTCATAGGCCCGAGTTTCAAAGCAGGCCCAGCCTGAACTCACTCTCCCTGACTCAGGGACCTGGCTCCATACCTGGGGGGAGCAGACAGTCTTCTGTCCAACAAGCTAGACTCGAAGTTCAGTGTAAATACTCTGGTTGGTGGATAGGTGTTTCCCAGGTGAGCGAGCCCCTGGGAAGACTCTCCAGCAGCGAAGGGACACCTCCTCCCCAGAGGCCTGTGGCTGGACCCCTTCTGCCCAACTCAAACTTAGGGGGAGCGGCTCCTGCCTGCCTGGGAAGAGGGCTCTGACCTCCACCTCCTGCGCTCCGTCTGGTCTGTCAGTCCCTGGGAACGGCCACCTCCTGCTCTTTTTCTTTCTCCTTTTAAGTCTCTGTTTCCCCTCTTCCTGAACTACTTCTCTGAGCCACAGGCTCCGTCCTCCTCCGGTCTCTGGCTCCGGCATCTGTCTGGGCTCCCGGCCTCCCTCTCCCGGCCTCCGCCCCTCCCCCGCGCTGTCATTCACCCCGCTCCTCTCCGCTCACAGCCAATGGAGAGACCGGGCCGGAGCGGCTAGGCTCCCTCGCACCGGGCTTTTTCGCCCGGTGATTGATGTCCCAGAGTCAACAGCGAGCGAGCAGCCGGAGAGGGGAAGGAGCCGCCGGAGAGGAGTAGGATACGGCGCCCCCTCTCTCCTCCCCTCCCCCCCACTTTAGCCTCGTGCGGACTTCGCCTCCGAGTCTCGGCGAGGCCAGGAACCGCTCCTGCTCCCGCGCCCCTGCGCGCTGCACCCGGAGCGGAAAGCAGCGAGTCCCGCCGCCCGGGCCCCCCGCCCCCCTCCCCGCGGGGCCGGGGCCGGGGCGGGGGTCGGCATGGAGCACCTGGGGCCGCACCACCTCCACCCGGGCCACGCGGAGCCCATCAGCTTCGGCATCGACCAGATCCTCAACAGCCCGGACCAGGGCGGCTGCCTGGGGCCGAACTCGCGCCTGCAGGACGGGGACTACGGCCTCGGCTGTTTGGTCGGAGGCGCCTACGCTTACGGCGGCGGCGGCGCGGGACCGGTGGCCGGGGCGGCGGCCGCGAACGCGGGGGCCTACGGCGCGGGCGGCCCGAGCGGCCCCGGGGGCCCGGCGGGCGGCGGGGGCGGCGCCTGCAGCATGGGCCCGCTGGCCGGCGGCTCCTACAGCGTGAACATGGCCTTGGCGGGCGGCCCGGCCCCGGGCGGCGGCGGCGGCGGCGGCGGGGCGCTGAGCGCGGCGGGCGTGATCCGGGTGCCCGCGCACAGACCGCTCGCTGGCGCGGTGGCCCACCCGCAGCCTCTGGCCACCGGCTTGCCCACGGTGCCCTCCGTGCCCGCCGTGCCAGGCGTCAACAACCTCACCGGCCTCACCTTCCCCTGGATGGAGAGCAACCGCAGATACACAAAGGACAGGTTCACAGGTGAGTCCGGGGCGCCGCGGCCCGGGCTCTGCGCCCTCCCCGCTAGGGGCTCCCCGCGGCCCCCGTGGCCTGCCCGGGCGGGCGGGCGCTCAGCTCCTCTGGGTGCTTCCGCCGAGTTTAGCCGCTGCCACCTTTCTAGGCTCCAGGAATCGCCACGCTGGAGGAGTTCCTCCCAGCCTGGGCCCGCGGCGTCTCCCCTGAAGTCCCCAGCTTCAGAAGCTCCCCTAGATCCCATCCCAGACCCCCTCCCGGAGTCCCGGGCCCGGCCAGAGGGAGGGAAAGGGAACACATTTCCCCCCGCCCCTAGGGCCCGGATCTCAGAGAAGGGGCGCGATGTGAACAGACTGTTTCTCCCGTCCCGGCCGACGTTCTTTTGGGAGGCGGTGAGCCCCAGAACCAAACGCCAGGAAAGAACAGGTTCCCCACCTCCGAGCGCCGGCCCCCGCCCCCCTCCAAGTTCAGTGCCTGCTGCGCCGCGGGCCAGCGGAGGCCACGAGCCCGAGCGAAGCAGCCCGGCCAGCCCGGCCGGCGGGCCTTTCTTCCCGAGCTACGGGCTCCGTCCGGGTCGGCGCGGCGTGGGGCTGAGCCGCCCGCTTCGATTTCGTTCTGTCCGGGCTCGGCCTCCTCCTCCGCCTCCTCCCCCGCCTCCTCCTCTGCCCGCGGGCGTAAATACCGCACCGGCCGGGCCCGGGGTCGACCGGCCGCCCAAGGACGACTCTCGGGACGATTGCGCCTTCGGCGGCGCCGGCTGCCGTCCTCCCCGCCGCCCGCTCCCCGCCGCCCCCCCGTTAGTCCCGGCTCCCTGCGCTCCCGCTTCCGCTGCCGGCGCTCGGCGCGGGCCCTTACCCCGGCTTCCCTTCCCGCTTCCCTTGGCATCCCCTGGCCCTGAGTCTTAGCTTCCCGCTGAGCCAGGCCCCCACGCCCGCTGGGAAGCAGCGAAGCAGCCACGAGTTGAGCCTGGGTTCCGGACAGGCCTTAGGAGCGGGAGAAGGAGGCACAGGCCAGGGCTCCCGCGGGGTCTGGGCTCCAGCGCCCAACTGTGAAAGGGGTTAGGCAGCTTAGAGCTAGACCCTGGACTAGGAGACCCTGGGGCCCCCAGGCTCCCCGGCTCCTGTTCCAACCTTGGCTCAGGCTCTAGGTCTGTGGCAAAAGTTTTTTTTTTCCTTGGGGGGGGGGGGAGAAAAGGGAATTCCTAGACAGAACAGCCACTCTACTTTGGGGCTCTAGGAAGGGCCCTGTACTCCAGGGGCTCCACTGCCCCAACCCAAGTTCTCTCAGGCCTGGAGGAGAGGGAAGGACTCTGAGGGAAGCCCTGGCCGGGAACCCACTAAGCCTGGGTCCGGTGGAAGGAACTTCACATAGGCCTACCTACGGGAGCCACTGCGCATCTACTCTCCACTCAGGCCTGAGAAGGTTCTGAGGGAGTGTATGACTCGCCTTGTGTTACCTAGTGCTGCCTGTGTCCTGTGTGTGTCTGCCTGAGTGCCTGTGCCTGTTTGCTGTCTTGTTTAGATGTATAGATCTACAATTTGCCACTATAATTTGTGTGTGATGTGTCTGTGTACATCGCTGTGTGTCGGAGGCTTAGGTCAGGACCAGGCAGGGTCCAGCCCCTCACTATTGGGCAGCTTCTCCGAGGCTGGAGGCCTGGGGCAGTGGAAGCTGAGGGGGCCTCTGGAGGGCTGCCATCCTTTGCTCGCCTCAGGGAGACTGGGGAGGTGGTTGTGGTTCAGTGTCTGGTTGGGCACGTGGAAGCCCGGGACTAGGGAGGCCTCCGCGGCAGCAGCAGAGGCTGGCTGCAGCTTGGCGGCGGGAATGGGCCCTTTCCCGCCCTGGCTTGGAGCTTGAGGGCTGGAAGGGGAGGATCGAGGCCCTGATCGGCCCTGATCGCGGGGTCTACCAGCTGTGCTTGCTGAGTCGCGGGGTGTTGGGCCTGGGACGCCTCCTGACGCTCTGCCGCTTGCCTCTGCCGTCTGTCTGTCTGTCTCCCGCTCCAGTGGCCCTCTCACCCTTCACTGTAACACGCCGTATAGGTCACCCCTATCAGAACCGGACGCCCCCCAAGAAGAAGAAGCCGCGCACGTCCTTCACGCGCCTGCAGATCTGCGAGCTGGAGAAGCGCTTCCACCGCCAGAAGTACCTGGCCTCCGCCGAGCGCGCCGCGCTGGCCAAGGCGCTCAAGATGACGGACGCCCAGGTCAAAACCTGGTTCCAGAACCGCCGCACCAAGTGGAGGTGAGCGCGGCGGGCGGCGGGCGCGGCTGCTCCGGCTCCGACTCCGGGCCTCCCGGGGCGCGCACGCTTCCTCCGCGGCCCGTTTCCGGCGCGTTTGGAGGAGCTGGCAGCTCCGGGGAGTGGGAGGCAGGCGCTGCCGGCTGACCGAGATGAGGAGGCTGGAGAGCCCAGGCTATTGATCAGAGGCTTCCTAGCCTTGTGGTCGGCAAACCCAAAGCCTTTGTAAACGGGGCTGATCTGGGCCGCTGCTGGAGGAAACAGCAGGTTAGAGCAGTCTACGTTGTCCGGGTCTTCTGATCAGTGAGTCCTATGGGGCTTGCTGTTTGCGCAAACTTGCACTTTCAGGGATACCCAGTTCCTGCGCGCCAGCCGGGCTCCCTGCAGAGCGCCGGGGCCCCAGCCCTCCGCCCGGGCTCTGCTGACTCCCTCCTCCCGCCACCCCCATCCTCCCCGCCAGGGGCTCCCCACGCTGGCAGGGGAAAATCAATCCGCGCCGGCTGTAGCGGGATTTTCGATGGTCCCACAGAACCCGGGATCAATGAGGAGCAGATGGGTGTGTGTGTGTGTGTGTGTGTGTGTGTGTGTGTGTGTGTGTGTGTGTGTGAGAGAGAGAGAGAGGGAGAGAGAGAGAAAGAGAGAAAGAGAGAGATATTACCCGTCTCACATCACACATCCACTATACTAATTTCCCCCCTTTATACATACACCTTGACCTCTGTCCCTCTCTGTCTCTCTCTCTTCCTCCGTCCTTCCCCCTCTTTCTTGTGTCCCGCTGACTTCGGGGCAGCCTTATTCTCCGCTCACCCAGCGCTCTCTCCCCCGGTCCCTCCTGCACCCCTGCACCCTCCGCCCGCACACCCAGCCCGCACTCTCGGTTCCCCGAGGCCTGGCCTTTCCCGCCAGCTCAGGCCTCAGGGGGAGCCAGGAGTCTGGGGCAGGCGGCGGCGCCGGGCCGGGCGGGCCTGAGGAAGGAATTGGAGTTTCCTCTTTTGCTGAATGAAGGCGAGGAATCTGCCCGGGATTCCGCCCGCGGTGGCCACAAAGGAAGCCACTGCCCCGCGAGTCTGCTGCCCTCCCCTCCTCTCCCCTCCCCACATTCCTGCCGCTGGGGCAGGGGGGACCTCTGGAAAGCTAGTTGAAGAGGGGGCGAGGCCGGCTGGGTGGGGGTACACCCGCCTTCTCAGGGCTGTAGCCGAGGGGAGGGAGGGAGCCAGGCAAGGCCCTTCCCAGGTGGGGGAGAGAGAAACTAAAATGCAAAAAAAAAAGGGGGGGCAAGCTAGATACCCCACCCGGGCAGAAAAGGAAACCAGGCAGCCGAAGGAAGTCTTAGGTACAAACAGCAAAGCAATGGATGAGAAAAACCTCCATTTTCGTTGCAAACAAATTCCCTTCATCTTGAGAAAGCCAACGGGGCAGGGGCGGGGGTGAAAGAAAACAAGAAATCCAGACAAAAGCCCGGAGGAAGAGAAACAGCCCGGCAGTTTGAAAGCGCAGGAGAGAAGGGTAAGAGAAGAGCCTGAGACTCAGTGAAAAGCAAGAAGGGGAGCGGGTGGGAGGCCGCCGCCGCGGGGAGAGGCCTGGCTGGCCTCGGCGGCTTCATCGATCGCCTACAAATTGCTTCTGGAGGCCCCGGGGACCCCCATTAG
Organism: Pipistrellus kuhlii; assembly: GCF_014108245.1. Classification (NCBI taxonomy): domain Eukaryota; kingdom Metazoa; phylum Chordata; class Mammalia; order Chiroptera; family Vespertilionidae; genus Pipistrellus; species Pipistrellus kuhlii. The sequence goes on from NW_023425460.1 coordinate 32,155,773, forward strand.
GTCCGTCCACCTTAGAGACAGACGTTTGATCTCAGTTGACGGGGCGGAGGGGAGGCATTAAATGGAGTGAGTCATCGCCTCCCTGGACGCCTCGGAGGAAGCGGCTGGCCCGGCGGCAGACACGGCCGGGGCGCAGGGCTCGGCGCAGGAGGTCCGAGGCCCGGAGGCGTCCGCAGAGAAAGGGGGGAAGAGAGGCTGGGCAGGATAGCTCGCACCCACAGCCCTTGCCTTCGTCCTGGGCTGGTGGGGAAGGTGCGGCCCCTCAGGATCAGGCCTGGAGTGTCTGGCCTTCCTGGGGTGTGTGGGGAGGGACGGAGGGTGGAGGCAAGATGCCATTTTATTCGTGGCTGAGCCCTTCCAGGCGGCTGTGGGCGCTGCGCGGGGACAGGGAGCCCCAGCTCCTTGCCTAGCGGACTTTCCCGCAGCTTCCCGGATGTAGCTCGGCTCCATCTATTTTTGGGGTTACCAGTCTTTGTCGGATCTTGGAGATCAGGGGATGCGTTGGAGGGGCCCACGCTGAGCCCGGTGCTGCCAAGGCAGCAGTGCCCAGGCGGGCACGCGGGCTCTCCCAGGATCGCGCGGCAGCGTGGGTAACGGCTTGTCCCCCGCAGGCGGCAGACGGCGGAGGAGCGCGAGGCCGAGAGGCAGCAGGCGAACCGCATCCTCCTGCAGCTGCAGCAGGAGGCCTTCCAGAAGAGCCTGGCGCAGCCGCTGCCCGCCGACCCGCTCTGCGTGCACAACTCCTCGCTCTTCGCTCTGCAGAACCTGCAGCCCTGGTCGGACGACTCCACCAAGATCACCAGCGTCACGTCTGTGGCTTCGGCCTGCGAGTGAGCCTTCCCAGCCCCCATCCCTGGGGCCCCGGCCCAGCCAAGGGGGTCAGCGCGGAGGCCTGAGAGCCAGGACTCTCTCCTGCCCTACCGGCCTCAGCCTGCCCATGGAGGGCCTCAGCCTGCCCACGGAGGGCCTCAGCCTGCCCACGGAGGGCCTCAGCCTGCCCACGGAGGGGACCACGCCCCTCCACAGGGGCCGCGCTTTCTTCCAGGGAAAGAAGAGAGTGCAGAGGACAGGGACCTTGGGCCCACTCCCGGACTCCCACGCAGTCCTGTGCCCCCTAAGACTGTTCAGAATCGCCTCCGTTTGCATCTATTTTATTTTCATCTGATTTTTAACGTGGAACTGAAACAGAAGAAGAGTTTCCGGAGTCCCCAGAGGACAGACAGCATGGGCTGTCATTGGAACCTTCTCTCTGTATCCCACTCCTCATCACATACCATCACGTACGCACACCCACGGGCCCTCACAGAGATGGTTCCACCATCCCTCTTGGTGTCACCCCAGATCACACACAGGGGGCCTATGGCAGAATGTGTGTCACGCACACACACAGGGCCACGGCCTTCTTACTTTAGACTCTCACTATCTGTCCCAGGCCAGGAGTGACCTAGACTCACTCTGAACAGCGAGGCTGTGACCACACCGCGGTACACTATTCCATACGCAGGCGCGGTCACAGTGTCACTCACCTCCATCGCACACCCGAGCCCCACCCCGGTACGCACAGGCAGGTTTCCACACAGATCCTGTTCATGGGAGGGGGGTTAAGTTATGCACTTATAAGGTGTTTTCTGTGTAACCATTTTATAAAGTGCTTGTGTAATTTATGTGAAAAAAAGAATAAAACCCTCCGGATCCGGAGTTAGGGCTGCCTGCTCCTTGCTGAGCCCACATCCTGCAGCTACTTGGGATGGGTGTTATGGGGCAACTCTGGAGCCTGAGCTGGAGGGACATCTGGGGGCCAGCACCTGCAGGCTCCGGAGAGAGGAAGGAAGAAGGGGGACAAACAGAGAGAAGGCAAAGCTGAGGTGAGGACGGAGAGAAAGGCTCTCCTGGGACAGCCAGTGCTAGGGAGGATATAGTGTCTTGGAGTGCGAGAGCTGTGTGCGTGTGCATTCTGAACGGTGTGGGCAATCAGAGTATTACTGATTTGTAATAGTGTGCAATTGTGTTTGCAATTATTTTGATTTTTTGAGTTTGCAATTATTGTGTGTGCTTCTTTCTGCTTAAGTTGCAAATCGAAACTATCATATACTCAAACGTGTGTGTGCATGCGTGTGTGTGTGTGTGTGTGTGTGTGTAACTATGTTTAAATGGAGCTGAGCTTTGAGAGATAATTGTATGATTACCCACCGGTATTTGTGATTGTGTATGAATCATGTGTGAATGTTTGTGAGCATACATATTAGTTTCTCCCTATGAATCTGTTTCTGTGTTAAATGTGTGAATGTTTGAGATTGTGTATCACCTGTAATTGTGTAGATGTAATTGTGTGTGAGATGTAAACATGTGTGAGATGCATATTTTACTGTATATATCGTGTGTAACAGTATGTATATATTTGGGGAAATGAATCAGTGGGGATATGGATCATTGTGGGTGACTGTCCTTGCCAGTGACTCGGAGTGGGTATAATTGTTCTCTAGTGGTGGACAAGATGAGGGGGGTCTAAGGTAGGGTGTGAGATACATTGTGGGGGTACCAACATCTGCTAGGAGTTCTGGAGTTCTAGGCCCTTACCCAGCAAGCTGCAGAAGCTAGGGTACACTGAGTCAGGCTCCTCGGTGGTGCCCTGGCCAGGACCTCACAGCTCCCAGCACTGGGTGGGATCTGAATAGGTGACTTCTCAGGGACCTTCTGAGAGGCCCCAAATCACTCCAGTCAGGACAGCAGCCACAGTGCACAATATTTTTCATAACATCTAGTCCCTCACCCACCCCCCCACACACCCTAGACCAACCTCAGGTGCATAAAATTGCCTTGGGCCTGCTTTTGTGGGAGAAGCCAGGGGGTGGAGGGTCTGAGAACATACCGTTCTGGGGGCGTAGAGAGGGGAGATAGGAGGCTTTTTTGGGGTGTGGAAGAGGGAGAGAACTTTGTGGCTAGAAACTAGAAGTGAGCTAGTGCTGCCAGGACGACTGCCGGTGCCTGAGCTTGAGGGCCATCTGGGGGCCAGGACCTGCAGGCTCTGGAGGGAGGAAAGGGACGTGTGTGTGCAGAGCTGGGGTCGAGGGAGCCATGGAAACCATCAGAGAGCCCTGTCCTTCATCCCTGGACATGTCTTAAGAAATGGGGACAAAGAACAGCAGCCTCTCCGCTCAGAAGGCCAAGGGGGAGCTGGCTGTGGGGGGAAGAGACCGTGCTTCTTCGTCCCTCCGCGGTGGCCCCCTCGGAGCCGGCTCTGTAAGACAGAGCTCTGTGTCCAAAAATCAATCGTAGGCCAGCCTCTGGCCCCACCCCATAGGCCACGGGGGACCCAGGCCGGGCCCTGCCAGGGACCCAGGCCAGGCCCTGCCAGACTGTTGTTAACGGTGACATCTGTGGTGGGTCTCTGGCCTGCAGTGGCTTGGCTGCGGCGCCCAGTACCCCGGCTGAGCGAAATCCGGAAACGGCCTCCTGGAGCCGGTAGAATTCGCCTCCTTCTGCCTGGCGGGTCCGGCTGCCTCCTCCCCTCTCCGGTCCTGGAGCGTCTCAGCCACACGTTTCGTTCTGTGAGGTCTCCTCCGTTTCTGGCCTTTGTGACATACCTTCGTGCTTCCTGGCGGCAGAGTCGTGGGGCATGAAGGAGACTGGGGCCTCCTACCAGCTCCCAGTCCCTGGACCCCCCCCCCCCCCCCACTGCCCGCCCCTCCGAGAAGCTGCTGAAAGGCCCCGGGGCTCCTGGATATTTTCTGGCCTCAGACCATCAACCTGAGGAGCTGAGGCAGGAAGGAGGGGCGGCTGCTGGGCCCAAACACAACCCAGGGGCCGGCTCCTCACCGCCACCTCGCCCCCACCTCGCCCCCTGTCTTGCAAGACAAATGCAGGCAGCATTAGGCATAAGGCACCTCCTCCCCCAAATACCTCCCACCTCCTCATTCTCACACATAGCTAGGGTTCGAGCACTGGGGGGGGAGTGGGGGTGGGTGCGTGAATGCTCAGCCCGGTGGCTCTCAGCTGGCCGGCTTCTGTTCAGTTTTCAGGGAGTGGGCACCCCGCATGCCAGATCCCAGTGCCGCTGCCCCCCACCCATGCCTATTGCGGGCACAGGCAGCTTCCCGGCCGCCCAGACCAGCCAGCCAGCCAGCCGGACCTCCCGCCCCGCTCCCCGCCCTCGCTGGTGGCCGGGGTCTCCCTTCCCAGAGGTACCAGGTCCCCAGGGCGCGGGGGCTCCTGGCCTGAGGCACCACGCCAGACTTCCCACTCTCCGCCAGGAATTCGTTGCGTCCGAATCTTGGCAAATCCCGCGTCCGCCGCAGCTGGCCGCGCAGCCCGGAAAGGCCAGGCTGCCACCGGTCCAGGGCAGAGGCAAGGGGGAGGGGTTTCGGGGGGTCGCGGTCAGGGCCAACGCCCCGCAGCAGAGAGTCCATCCCTCCCGCCCGCCACGCGCCTGCCAGAGCGGTCGGTCTCTGTTCAAAAACAGAAAAGGAATCATCCGAATAATTGTGCGCAGAGGTGCCGGGAGAGAAGGGAAATGAACGAGCTGCCTGGGCGGAGGAGAGGCCTGCCTCCTTCCTTGGCTGGAGTGAGCCGGTTGCACTGACCAAATTCCCAGAGTGAGCCCTGGGCAGCCCGAGGGCAGGTTCAGGGGAGGCCCAGAGACCCGTGCAGGGCCGGGGTCCTGGACGCAGGGCTGTGCCTCCCGCGGCCCACAGAGAATCTGGCTCAACCTGTTACCCATAATAGCGGCTTTGTGCGGCGGTCTGAGCTGGGGGGCTGAGGGCATGGCCTGAGCACCCCCCCCGGGGGGGGGTTGGGAGGGGGGCAGGTACGGTGTTACCCTGTGCCCAGGACTCAGAAGGGCCTCGCTGGTGGTGTGAGTGACTTGCAGGTGGGTGAAACAGGTCCCAGGTGTGTGAGCCAAGAAAGCAGGGCCCTCCCTCCCGGCTGGCTGTGCAGAGCTGGGGCAGCTGGGAATGGGCAGCCATGCTGGGGAGGGGAGAAGTGGAGGCCCCAGGGCCCCTCAGGCCAGATGGGGAAGGAACGCCCTCCTTCCTGCTCCCCTCACCTCACACGCTTCTCTCTCCCCCGAAGTTCTGCTCCCAGGCAGCAACTCCCCGTCCTGGCACTCCCTAACCAGCTCAGAGTCTGGAGCCCACGGCCAGGCATTTGCCTGGGCAGCTAACCAGACTGCCTGGGCTTTTCCAGGATGGCACGGATCTGCTGCCCACACAGGACCAGGGAGCCTCTGCACACTCATCTGCACCCACACCTGCACCCACGCCGGGTTCCTCACCCCAGGGAGTCCGGGAGGAATAGACTGAGCAAAGGAGAGGGGGGCTGGAGCCCGCGTGGGTTCCAAGGAGCAGGCCGGGAAGATGGGGGGGGGGTGTTCGTGGATGGGGAGGAAGAGAGGAGTGGAGGGAGGGATGTTATTGTGAGGGGTGGGTCCAAACTCACCCCCTCTCACCCAGCCTGCATTGTGTACAACCCCACACGCCTCTTCTGCTCGGGGTGTGCCTGTGACTCACGGGGAGCTACAGGTGTGCGGTGTAGGTACACACATGCACACATGCAATCTCCACTGCGGGTGTTTCTTTTCTTTTTTAAAAAAAAAATATATTTTATTGATTTAACACAGAGAGGAAGGAAGAGAGAGCGAGCCAGAAACGTCGATGAGAGAGAAACATCGACCAGCTGCCTCCTGTACACCCCCCACCATGCCCTTGACCGGAATCGAACCTGGGACCCCTCAGTCCGCAGACCGACCCTCTATCCACTTAGCGAAACCGGATTCGGCTCAATGCGGGTGTTTTCAATGCCTCTCACAGGCTTACCCCCCCTTAGGCTCCTCTCCCCCAGCTCCCACCCCTCCACGGGCACCCCTCCTCCGCTTTTTCCTCCTCCTCCTTATCCCTGAGGGAGGAGGGTCTAACTCCGCTGCCAGGGGGCCTGGGGGTGGGGATTGTCTAGGCGGCGCATTCACTCCCAGCCCCGCAGCTCCAGCGGCCACACGTCCCATGAGCTTGTGGCTGGGCTTGGGGGCCACGGACCCTAACAAGCCGGCGCCCCCGCCGCCTCCTCCAACCTACGAAAGTCCGGGCTCCTCCTGGGCGCGCGAGAAGGTGGTGGGGAGCCTGGGGGTGCGAGGCCCCCCGTGCCAAGGGTCGCCCTAAGGCTTTGGTGGGAGCTGCTTCTGCCCCGCCCGTTTTCCGCCCTGCGGTCCCAGAGCCCACGGATCTTCGGTTCCTGCAGGAGGATTCTCAAACCCAAAAGCTGGAGTCGGAGGCGGCGGTGACTCAGCCCCCCAACGTGGGAGCCGGACCTTGGGCCTCAACGCAGAAACAAGTGAGTTCCGGGCGCCCTCTAGGGGCCGCGCGGGGGGGAGGCGCCTGGAGCCAAGACCCCTGGGAGCCTGGGGTCTGAGGAACCCTTGGGACAGCAGGGTGGCTACCACCAGCCCTGGTAGAAAACAACGATAAGAATATTAATAAGCAGCATTATCGAGGGCCTTCGATGAGTTCCCGGCACTGCAGTAGGCCCTAGAGGTATTGTATGTACCTAACAACCACCGTGTGGCACTTCAGTCCCCTTTAGAGACAAGGGAAATTGAAGTCCAGGGTGGTTAAGCAACTTGCCTACAAGCAGGCAGCTAACAAAAGGTGGGGATCAGCATTCCACCTCAGGGCCTGGCCCTAGAACCAGGGCCCTTGGGAGAGATGGCTGAGTCCAGGGATGCGATTTGGGGAGGCCTCCAGGTGAGACCCCACCAGCCTCCCTAAGGATGCCTCCTTTTGTGGAGGGAGCTCTTAGCTCAGAAGTCCCGGGAGTTCGCCCCTAGGACTCCGGAAAAAGTGCTTCCCAGCCACGGACCCTTCTGGCTCGGAATGCCTGCTCTCCCCCACCTCCCTTATTAGTCCTGAAGCACTGCCAGGCCCAGGAGACCTCCTCTTCCCCACACCTATCCAGCACCACCCCCCTGCCTTCCCAGACTGGGCTTGCCTCCCACTGGGATGGAAAGGGGTTCTGTGCACTTCCACCCCTCCTTCTCCCTCTTCTGGGTTAGGGGCATGGGAGGACTCAACCAAGCAGAAAGTTAAAAATAGAAGCTAGAGAATTCGGACTGTTGGGGTAGGTAGGAGGGTGCAGCCTGCAGGTGTTCTTTATCCACCTTTTAGGTGGTAAGAATCAGCCAGAATACAAAAGGAAAAGAGAGCAGGACCCTCCGGTCTTCCCTGCCTCCGCCCTGGGGGGGAGGGGGGGCGGGGAGAAGGAGGAGGAGGAGGAGGAAGAGGAGGGGAAGGAAGGGGAGGAGGAGGAGGTGGTAGTGAGGAGTCCCTGGAGAGGCTCTTTAATATACAACATAAGGCACACTCACTTATTTGCTGTATAGATATCCCCTGACAAAGCCTTCAACTTTAACGTGTGGAAGACACACTTGTTAAAATGCAGATTTTCATTAGTTATATCTGGAGTGGGACCTGAGATTCCAGATTTAAAACAACTTCTGATGGGGCTGATGCTAGTTCAAGGATCGAGGTCTTAGACTACCACCCTCTGTCTGAGATCTAATCCTGGTTCTCAAACGTGCCTTGTCTATATGGCTTGCACTCTTTTTTTAAAAAAATATATTTTATTGATTTTACACAGAGAGGAATTGAGAGGGACAGAGAGTTAGAAACGTCGATGAGAGAGAAACATCGACCAACTGCCTCTTGCACATCTGGGGATGTGCCCGCAACCAAGGTACATGCTCTTGACCGGAATCGAACCTGGGACCTTTCAGTCCGCAGACCAACGCTCTACCACTGAGCCAAACTGGTATCAGCAGCTTCTGTGCTTTCTAAGCTCCGGAAAGCTAATTGAACTTAAGGAGCCTGCACTTTTATTGCCCAAATTATAGGGCCAATCCTTCCTTGGATTTCTGAAGGGATTAAGGAGATAACACAGGGGAAAACACTTGGCTCTTTTCGGGTGCTCCGGGGAGGCTCAGGGTGCCCCAGGGTGGCTTGACCCAGTTTCTCACACACTGGGTGAGGTGGGGTGGGGCTGGAGGGGGCTCATTCTACGAACTGCAGGGGCCGGGCTCTCCCCACCTCAGTCCTAGACCCCAGATTTCGTGGGGAAGGCCCAGTGGCTGCTCCTCAATGGGAGTTTCCCCTCCCAGCACTTCAAAGGGAGGCTTACTGCGTATTTAGGTGCGGTGCTTCCCACCCCTCCTTGAAGCAAGGGGCGAATTAGCAAATCCCCGAATTCACAGGCGCCCAACTGTCCACGGGACTGGGCCCGGCGGGGCAGAGTGAGAGCAGGGAGAGACCCCGCAGGGATGGGCGGGACCTGAGGGAGGAACCCTCCTGAGGACCCGCCCAGCCCTAAAGGGCTGCAGGCTCCAGCGAGGGGTGGGGCTGCTGCAGGCGGGTGGGTCCCCTGCCACGTGCCCTGCACACACACACACACACACACACACACGCACACATTGCACACCTCACGTGCTCACAGGAACTCCCTGTTGCTCTCTCTCTGACCAGCCGGCCTGGACCAGTGGAGAGCTGCTAGTGCCTGAGGGGTATTGGCGGGGGTGGGGGGGCAGGCTGAGGCAGCAGGCCATTGGAAAGCCTGGGGCCTCTGGTTGGACCAACTGAGCAGAACCCTCCTTTAAGGACGGCCCCCTAGCGATTCCCCAGCTTCTGGGGTGGGCTCCGCCGTCCCCTCCACACAGCATCCAGCGTCCTTGCTTTGCTGGCGGTGCAGCCAGCTTACAGGCGTTCTCGGGGCCCCAGTGAGCCCTGGGGCGCAGGGGGCAAAGGGCGACAGCTCAGGGCGTGGGGCGCCCTGAAGCCTGTTCCCAGGTAGTTCTGTTGGGTGGTTAGTGAACGACTCAGAAGCACCCCATAGTCACCCCCTTCCGCACCCCCCTCCCTCCCAAGTCTCAGGGGCTGTCTGGTGGGCAGCAGCGGTTGGAATTTGCCAGAAATGCGAAAAGGGTGAGAAACAGGCTTTCATTTTGAAGCCCGGCCCGCCAGGATCCAAATATTCTAAGGAGAGAAGGGACTTGAGCTGTCGCCCCAGTAAATCTGGTCCCTCTGGGAGTGCTGAGGGCGGGAAGCAGCCCGCACCCACCCGCTGGGATTCACCCTCCCCCCACTCCGGGCAAACTTGAACCTCCACCCAGCTCGGACCGACTCCACTCGCCCTGGGGGCGCGGGCATGGCTGCGGTCACCGAGGAGGAGACCGAAGTGTGGGTGTGGCGGTTCTTCAGCGAGTCTCCGTGCTCCCAGCTGAAGGGCAGTCAGCACTCCCCGCCCCCTCCCCCGCCCCCACTGCCCTGGGCTGCGGAGGGCAGCCTGAGAGGGCGCCCTTGCCCTGGCAGAGAAGACATTGCCCCGTCCGCCGCAGCGGCATCTGCCGGGAGGACTTCCGGGCTCAGTGGAGGACCGCGGGGCTCCTCCTTGCCTGGGACCTGCCCGCGGCAGGAAGGTGCAGGGCGGCGCTTTCACCCTGCAGGACCCGGCGCTCTCCGCCTCCAGGGTTTGTGGGAAACAAGTGTCTACGCAGCGGTGGCCTGGGCGCCAGGTCCCGCCTTGTCTAACCTGGAAATTCCCTGGGCCACGGATTCGCTCCTGGCGGTTCGGGCAGAGACCCCGAAAGCTGAGCTCAGCGGTTCTGACCGGCTATGGCCAGTGCCTCACCGGGATCCCAGCCACCAGCTGCAGAAAGGTAAGCACCGGGAGCCCATGGGCAGGGGCAGGATCCTTTGGGGCACGGGGTCATTCTGTGTCCCGGAGCAGAGGGTGAGGATCCAAGGTGAGAGCCTGAAAGGAGAAACACTCTCCGGGCAAAGCGGCAACACCCCCCGCCCCCCCCCCCAAGCCTCCCTTGTTCCTTCCGTGCCCTGGGTCCTGTGAGGCTCCAGGAGGAGAGAGGGAGGGCGTTACCCCAATGCAGAGAGAAGACGTCCGCCAGGGGCACCTATGGAGCCAGCTGGCCTTCTCCCCCCCCCCCCCCACCCCCTCACACACACACCACAGTGAGCTCTCCCCTCCCACCACCCAGCTTGCGGCATCTGCAAAGGACCTAGCAAGTGCCTAGCTTCCTCTCCACACTCCTCAGAGGGCCGGAATCCTGAGAATGGAAGAGGAACCCAGTTCTGACTGGAACTTCCCAACACCTCTGCCTTTTTGGCCCTTGGACCTCTGGGAATAGGGGTGGGCGCCGAGTCCTTAAAATCCCTGGACCGGAGTCCATAAAGGGGCCTGTAGGAAACAGCATCGCTCTCCAGCCAACACCGGACACGAGAGCTTCTCACTTGCAGAAGGTTCAGGAAATACTTCTCAACCCTAGGCTGCAGAAAGCACGCTTCTTCCTGGAACCCTGACTTAAGGTAGCTCACGGGACTCACAGGAAAGACACGGAATTAAGGAAAACTGGCCTCAGAAAACACCATGAGTTCTCACAGCAGGCAAAGCTGGTCAGGGCACTGCTGCTGGCACCCCTGTCACCTGACTCCTGGCACTAACATCACTATGTGTACGTCTTCAGGTTCCCTATTACCCTTACTCTCTCTACTCCCTCGGGACTCAAAGCACTGGTCAAGTTGCACATGATAAATCCTCTCCACTGTTCCTATCTTCCCAAGTTTTCAGATTTCTTTGAGGTCACACCACTTCTGACATTGTAACTTGAGACCAGGCAGGATTTCATGATGTACAAGCACTTAGTAAACATTCTGGAGCCGTTGTTGTCGCTTCAGCACTCGGGAGCCTAGGTTTTTTCCAACTGTTTCTGCTCCTTCAAACAGAACCACCCCTGAACATCGGCATGCTGGGATGTAACACATCTGGAGAAGATGTTGGGTAGGAGGGGTGGAGCATGAGGGTAAATGGTGTCCTCTTGCAATGTAACTAAAAGAAAGCTCTGTCCTCTTTGCTTCTCTAGTAGCAGGTGAGGTTCTGCCTCCCTCCAAACACACACCACATGGGGTTCCTCCCACATTGGAGGGTAATCAGATGTGGAATAGATACACACGTGCGCATGCACGCGCACACACAGCTGTTCACTGTAGTTTGGAACCTCCTACTTTTCCCTTCTCCACGCAGCCAAGAAATCCTCTCCAACTCAGCCTGAGCTTTCATTTAATCCAAGCCACCAACAAACCCCAGGCCTGGACTCATATCACCACCTCACCAGGCCACAGAGCACGTCTGGAGAAGCTCACCCAGCTAGGGAACAGGTACATTCATGGGGGCGTAGAACCTCTTTTATGTTACATATCATAATATTTACCTAAAAAAAAAAAATAAGGTCTTTTCATACGTGGCTAAAAAGGACAATAATTTTTAATAGCATCTAATATCCATCCCACATTTAAACTGTTTTTGTGAAGGTGATCTTTCTATAAGGCAAACATGGTTATATCACTTTCTTCATTAAGTTATTTTCACATATCAACATTGTATAATAAAAGGATGCAAATGCAAACAGTACAAAGTGGGATGCCATAATGTTCCTCATCACCTTTCTCTTCTCCCCTCTCCCTTCCAGTCCTGTCCATCTCTTCAAAGTATCAATTGTTGATTGTATGTGTTCTCTTCCAATAAGTTTCCAGACATTCACATGCAAACAAGAACATATACCAGTATTAATTCAAAATACAAAGGGATCATACCATACACACTCTTTTTTTAAAAAAAATATATATTTTATTGATTTTGTACAGAGAGGAAAGGAGAGAGATAGAGAGTTAGAAACATCGATGAGAGAGAGTCATCGATCAGCTGCCTCTTGCACACCCCCTACTGGGAATATGCCCGCAACCAAGGTACATGCCCTTGACCGGAATCGAACCCGGGTCCCTTCAGTCCCCAAGGCAACGCTTTATCCATTGAGCCAAACCGGTCTAGGCAATACCATACACACTCTTGTGTGATTTGCTTTATGCATTTGATAACCTATTTTGGACATCTTTTCATGTCAGTAGAACAGAAACAAACAAAAATAACAATCCTTCAGTGGTCCCTGTCTCCTCTCACTGGAGTGCCATGTCTACCAAACAGCGTGCAGTTCCCTGAGTGTGCTGCATGCTCTCAGACCTCTGTGGCCCTGTACATGTCATTTCCTCTGTTGGAATGGCTTCTCCTCTTTCATGGGTGCCCAATACACTTTTACCTTTTTTAAGCCTTCCCTGCCCTCAGAAAAGAAGCATGCTTTCTTCCTAGCTCCCCAAATATCCTTGGTATTCTCTTCTCATCACACTCATCACAGAGTTTTGTGGATGCTCATTTACTTGCCTTCTTTTTTTTAAATATATTTTATTGATTTTTTACAGAGAGGAGGAGAGAGGGATAGAGAGCTAGAAACGTTGATGAGAGAGAAACATCGACCAGCAGCCTCCTGCACACCCCCCACCGGGGATGTGCCCTCAACCAATGCACATGCCCTTGACCGGAATCGAACCTGGGACTCTTCTGTCCGCAGACCGACGCTCCACCACTGAGCCAAACCGGTTTTGGCTTACTTGTCTTCTTGTCCCACTAGCCTGCAGGCTCTGGAGGGCACCCTCTGAATTGTGGCCAACTCTGTCCCAGTGCTTGCTTCAGGGCTGTCAGTGGTGCTTCATAAATGGTTGTTACTGAGCTCCTTCTCCCATCTACAGAGATCAAGGACATCTTTGGGCAATAGAGATACAGGGACACTGCCCTCCCCACATCCTTCAGTCAGCAGGATACTAGGAGCCAAGACTTGGAGAATGCCAAAGATAAGATTTTCCAACATTTTTTGGCATCAAAGGGGGTGCTCTGAGTGAAAATTAGCCAAGATCCTCTTCCCCTTGGGGTCCTTTTGGGTTCCTCCCAAAAAGGTCCTGAGGAATAAGGCATACATTTTTATAAGAATAGTTGAGGATATAGCCGAAACCAGTTTGGCTCAATGGATAGAGCGTCGCCTTGGGGACTGAAGGGTCCCGGGTTTGATTCCTGTCAAGGGCATGTACATTGGTTGCGGGCATATCCCCAGTAGGGGATGTGCAAGAGTCAGCTGATCGATGACTCTCTCTCATTGATGTTTCTAACTCTCTATCTCTCTCCTTTCCTCTCTGTACAAAATCAATAAAATATATATTTTTTAAAAAACTTAAAAAAAAAAAAGAATAGTTGAGGATATAGGTAATAATGACCCCAAAATTATCAGCCTGACTTTGATCTTTTAGGGGTAGGCTGAGTGAGAATTACTGAATGATGGTTCTACCTAGAGAATGAGGCTGTGCTTGACCAAACAGATAAGACATCTTTGGAGTGGATGGGAGAGAGGCTCCTTCTTCCCCCTGACAGGCTGATGCTAAGGAAGATGGAATTGGGGGTGCAGTGAGCTAGATGGGTTGAGTTAGTGGGATTTCTGAGAGAGGATGTAGTTTTATCATCAGTTGTAAGGTGTGGTGGATACTTTGAAGTAGCCCATTCTGCATCTGTCCAACCTTCTTCTAGTGTGCATTCTTGAAAGTTTGCAATCAAGGAGTTACCTAGGCTGCAATCTCATCAGAAGGCTTGACTGAGGAAGCATCTACTTCCAAGTCCATTACATAGTTGTTGTCAGAATTCAGTTCCTTGTGGGTTATTGGACGGAATCTCACTGGCTGTTGGCTGGTAGATTTCCTCAGTTCCTTGCCAGCTGAGCCTCTCTGCAGGGAAGCACAACCTGGCAGCTGGCCTCGTCAGAGCATGTAAGCAAGAACCTATGAGAGCAAGCTAAAGGGAATCTATAGTCAAGGTGGGACCCATCGTCTTTTTGTTACCTAATCTCAAAAGTAACAGCCCCTTACTTTTTCTATGTATTATTTATTAGAAGCAAGTCTGTATAGGTAGAGCCCATACTCAAGGGGAAGTGATTCCACAGGAACCAGGAATCCAGTAGAACCATCACAAAGACTGCCTACCATACTTGTCACTTAAAAAGCTCCAGTACCAGGACTAACTTATCTTCCCATCTGGACTTACACCCTCTCCCATGTGATCCTGGTTCTACAAGCCACAGCCTCCCACAGCCTTGGCTGCCTCTCCCAAGTGAAGATCCAGCATAACCTCAGGAGTAGTTTGGTTTTAGAAGACAGAGACTTCAGAGCTCAGGTGCCCCGGTTCATGGAACGGATAGATGTATTTGGTACGGCCATTGCCATTGGTGAGCAGGCAGGTTAAATATGGAGAAGAACCAGGAGCCAGAATGGGTTCAGGAGGCACTTTCTCTCCTGGGGCTGGTCAGATGCACAGTGCCACATCAAGCCATAAGTCCAATTCAGAGTCTTTCCCAAAGGCAGAGGGGCTTTAGGATTGGCTCTCCTAAGGGCAAGCCCTTGCCTGACTTGGCTGGTTTAGGCCCCACTTGCCGATTTGAGCATCACTATCTTAGTTGTAGGGAGGCGGAGGGCAGGTCTGGGAACTCACAAAGGTCTATGAACCTGGAGAGTGAAGTCTTTGCAATTTCCGTTACAGGTGATCTCAGCCCATTGTAGTGGATCCATTTTTCTTTTTCTTTTTTATTGTTGAAAGCATTACAGATGTCCCATTTTCCCCCCATTGACTCTCCACCCTGCAGCTGCCCCCCCCCAGCCCCCAGGCCTCCATTGCACTATTGTCTGTGGTAGGTGGACCAATTTTCTCATCTCTGATTCTCCCTTAATTATTTTTTTGTTTTGTTTTTTAAATACATTTTTTATTGATTTCAGAAAGAGGGGGGAGAGATAGATACATCAATGATGAGAAAGAATCATTGACCAACTGCCTCCTGCATACCTCACACTGGGGATCGAGCCCACAACCCAGGCATGTGCCCTGGCTGGAATCGAACTGTGACCTCCTGCTTCATGGGTCGTTCAACCATTAAGCCACACCAGATGGGCTGTTTTTTTTGTTTGTTTCCGGATTTTCATTTCTCTGACATTCTTCTCTTAATTTCATACTCTAAAGCAGGCGTCCTCAAACTTTTTAAAGTGGGGGCCAGATCACGGTCCCTCAGAGAGCTGGAGGGCCGGACTATATGAACTACTAATTCCTACTGTAACACCTCGGCTGCGCTCACTGCCCAAAAAACCTGGCAGGCCGGATCAGACTCCTCTGCGGGCCGCATGTGGCCAGCGGGCCGTAGTTTGAAGACGCCTGCTCTAAAGCATCTTAGGGAACAGGATACTCCTAAATTTGAGTCTACACTGTCTAGAAAAAGGCAGCAGGATTCGGAAGAACTCTTTCCCCTCTGCCTTTAGCACCTGAGGCAAAGGAGAAATCTTGGATCTGTGTTCCTCTGCACTAGAAGTTTGGGAAAGGTCAGCAATACTGTTTTTTTCATACTGTGTCCACAAGAGGGCGCGCTCTACACCGCACCTGTTCTAGAGTTTACAACAGGTCTTCCAAAACACCACTCAAAGGAAGACTGACGAATAAGGCATAAAACGGCCATACCAGAAAGGCCTGGGGGGGTGGGGGGGTACAGAGCAGTATAAGGGTGTATGTGGTCTACATTAACTCCCAACATCCATCCAGGAGCTTGGAGGTCAGTACTCAGATCGGTTGTTGGTCTCTGGTTCAGAGCTGAGAATGGCCAGCACTCCTTCCTTGGCTGGTTCACCACCTCTGCCAGCCCGTCCAGGAAGGGGACCAGGTTCAATTCATCTCTGTGTTCTTAGGGCCTGAATGAATGAATGACCAAACCAGCAAATGAGTAAACAAAGTGTAATACTTAAGAGGCTTTGGTCCAGATACACATTCATGTGTGAGAAATGACATGTTTACAAACATATGCATTGGGACATTATTTGTAATTGCAAAAGATTGGAAAGAACTCAAATGTCTATCCATAGAGGACTGGGTGAATAAATTATGGCATATGCTTCAGTGTAATAGGATGCAGCCATGAAAAGTACAAGACAACTCTAGGTACACTGATGTGGGGTAACTTCTATAAGATATATATATATATATATATATATATATATATATATATATATGTATATGTATATGTATATATGTATATATATATGGTGTCCCCAAAATGTACACACACTTTGAATAATTATTAATTCAAATAGGTTAAATCTGAGAAGAAAGAAACATCAATTGAGCTATTAGAAAAGTGTGTAGTCCGGCTGGTGTGGCTCAGTGGTTGAGCATTGACCTATGAACCAGGAGGTCATGGTTCAATTCCCAGTCAGGGCACATGCCAGGGTTTTAGGCTCAGTCCCCAGTAGAGAGCATGCAGGAGGCATCCAACTAGTGATTCTCGCTGATCATTGATGTTTCTATCAATATTTCTCTCTCCCTTCTTCTCTGAAATCAATAAAAATGTATTTTAAAAAGTGAAAAAGTGTGTGTACATTTTGGGGGGACACTTTGTCTATTGTTAGGTGGGAAGAACAAGATGCAGAACAGGGCGCATGCCAGGCTTCCTTCCACATGTGCATGTGTGTGAGCAGAACACGTAGGTTTCAGTTTGTATAGAAAAGCTTGGGAAGAGCACTGAAGGAAAGCATAGCTCTGGTTCTCTGGAAAGAGCGATGGAGTGCCTGAGAGAGAGGGTGGAAGGAAGGTGGGCTTGTCACTGCTTTGCACTGTTGGAATATTGTGTGATGTGAGTGTGTTATTTATTCAAAACAATTTTAAGAGCACACATTGGATTGCCATCCCAGCTTTGCCAATTCTCTGCTGTGTGATGGTGAGCAAATTGTATTACTCTTTGAGTCTCCATTTCTTTGCCTGTAAAAATAGGCTGCCAGAAGTCTTTCCGATGCTTGGAGGGTATTCCGAGGTGATTCGGTGGCACGGTTGTGGTCCATTTTCACCATTACATGCAAATGATGAATGAGGAGAGACCTCTAACCAGGAGAGGCCAAGTTACTTACTAAAACTTCACAAAAGGTAACACAGTGAGAGATGGAAGGTGTGATCCCTGACCTCACTAATCAGGGCCCCAATTGTGGACAGCCGGCTCAAATGTCCTCTTGGGGCTCACCTGCTGGTGAAGAGAGTTCACTGGTGGACTCTCTTCCTCCACTTCAGCGGCCATACCCAGGACCAAAGCTCAGGGACTCTGTCCCAGCACCCGAGGGTTGTATCATAAAATCCTTCCTTGATTTTTTTTCTCCCTACATTTGAACAGTGAAGGAATGGTTCAGATACAAAGGAATGTAACATGTAGCTAGTTGTTTGGGGTTTGGCAAGGGGAAGTGCTCGAGATTTCAAGGTTAACGATCTTTAGAGATATTCTCCCTAAAGTGAGTGCCAGCTTGAGGCACTGATTAACTCTAGGCTGTGACACTGACCCTGTGTCTGAGCTACGCATGCCAGGAATGCTCTCTCATTCATCATTCACTCATTCGACAAAAATGAGCTCAGCCCCTTCTCTCTGCCAGGGGTGTACTGGAGAGTACGCTGCCTGAGGAGGGTATGGTCCATTGGTGAAGGTAAACAATTAGGTAAACTAGTCATAGTGAAGTGTGAGAAGCATCAGATAGACAGCCAGGCTCTCTGGGTGTACCCAGCTGAGGGATAGGACTCAGGGGCAGGGGCAGCAGGCTTCTCCGGGAGGAAGCGAGGCCTCTGCCTGAACCTGAGGGTAGAGGATGGAGGACAAGTGCTGGCGGAGAGACGGTTCCCCACCGGCTGTTGTGAAGGTGAAACGATGGGTGTAAATGACTAGTGCAAGGCCATACACATGTAAGCACTTGTTCAGTTCTAGACCATGGTTCCCAAAGGGGTGGGGGACACCATACACCGCACGGGGGGTGGAGGGGGCAATTTGAGAATGAATTATTAACAGTGAAATTTTTTTTGCATTTCTTATGGTTCTAGGGGCCTCGTATTCAGCATATAAATACATATTGTGACATATTTATGCATTTAAGGTCTCTGTTGTACGTACTGAAACGTTATTTGCTTCACATTATTATTATTATTATTATTTAAACAATTTATTAGTGGTTTCTTCCTCAGTACTTCAACTGTCCTTTCATTCTTTTATTTTTCTCTTTCATGGATGCCATGTTCTTTGTAAGCTTGTGTAGACCAAATTAATGGCCTTTTAGGCTTTCTCCACGTAAATAGGAGTTCACTTTTTTTTTAAAATATATATATAATATTTTTATTGATTTTATACAGAGAGGAAGGGAGAGAGATAGAGAGCCAGAAACGTTGATGAGAGAGAAACATCGACCAGCCGTCTCCTGCACACCCCCGACCCGGGTGGGTGTGGGGGGCGGGAATGGCTAAAAAAAAAAAAAAAAAGGGTGGGAACCACTGTTCTAGACAATACAGGAGGGAATTTCCCCAGATGCCTAGGCGCCAGTTCAGGGCTGACATTACCATGAAGTGCCACAAGAGGGAGCTCATCTCCTGTTACTGTGCGTTCAGACTTCTGTTCCTCCAGCTGCAATGTAGGCCTTCTTCCGGATAAGGGCGGCTTGTTTACACCTTACAAAACTGTTACAAAGTGCCCCAGACACCGGTGGCCCCTGCTAAGTCTATTATGTGCCAGAGCCCAACTGACTCCTGACAATCTTGTCCTAGTGTTTTCTCTAAACTCTCACCATCTCAAAATAGCTCCCAACACCAAAAATAGCCTCCAATTATGTTCCTGTTTCTTCTTACTCGCAGCCGGCATTCACCGCGGCCCATCCCCTAGTAGCACCAATGGGGGCGAGGCACTGGCCACCGATGCTCTGGGCCAGCAGAGCTTCATTTCCCTGTGCCTGTCAGCCGCAGGCCAGTCCAGACCCTCCCCAGCGGGGGTGAAAAAGTATTCCTTCTCCCACATACCTCCTCCCAGAGTTGGAAATGCACTTTGGCCAAAACCGGTTTGGCTCAGTGGATAAGAGTGTCCGCCTGTGGACCGAAAGGTCCCAGGTTCGATTCCGGTCAGGGGCATGTACCTTGGTTGCGGGCACATCCCCAGTAGGAGGTATGTAAGAGGCAGCTGATTGATGATTCTCTCTCATCGGTGTTTCTAGCTCTCTATTCCTCTCTCTTCCTCTCTGTAAAAATCAATAAAATATATATTTTATTTAAAAAAGAAAAAAAAGAAAAGAAATGCACTTTGCTTGGAACCCCATGGTCTCTGCCCCGGTGGCTTCTGGGAGGGTTTGATGGCTACATGCTCTGGAGTGAGACATCTGTTGTCCAAGCCTCACTCTACTGGTGACCTTGAGCAGGTCGCATCACCTCCAGTCATATCCAGGATATAGATTTAAAGAGCTAACATCTGACTTTCTGGGCTGGTTGAACATACCCTAGGACAGTGATTGGCAAACTGCGGCTTGTGAGCCACATGCGGCTCTTTGGCCCCTTGAGTGTGGCTCTTCCACAAAATACCACATGGAGGCACGCAGGTACAGTGAGATTGAAACTTTGTGGCCCATGCGCAAGAAGTCGGTTTTCATCTCTCAAAAGAAATTGCAATCGTTGTACTGTTGATATTTGGCTCTGTGGATTAACGAGTTTGCCGACCACTGCCCTAGGAAAAAGGTGTGTTCACAAGCCACTTTATTCATTTCCTTCCCTCACCCATGGAAGAACTTTAAACAAATAGATGGGTGTATAGGTAACTCCTGACAGAGGGCTTCAGGCCAGAGCTAAACCTGGGTCAGGCGGGGGCTGGCAGGAAGTTGGCACACTCGATCTTTAACTCTCTCCCCAGAGGACTCTGGCTGAGGTTGAGGGCTGACAAGTACAGGACCTGACAAGTTCAGAGAAGGGAGAGCAGAGGATTTCCAGGCGGAGGAAGCATAGACATGGATGGACTTCAAGGGCTGGTTTCTGGGTTACTCCCTGTCCCCATCAGAGGGCAGGGACAGTGCCTGGCATAGAGGGCAGCCTTCGGGAGTCGAGAGTGGCCAGGGCCTTCATCCCTGGGCTTTGGTCCCGGCAGGCCCCACGGCAGTCATCTGCTGGTTAGCCGCCTTTGGAGAATGACAGCGGCCACCCCAGAGGTTTCTCGGTGAAACTAGAGTTGGACCACACTGAAGGGTT
Organism: Pipistrellus kuhlii; assembly: GCF_014108245.1. NCBI lineage: Eukaryota > Metazoa > Chordata > Mammalia > Chiroptera > Vespertilionidae > Pipistrellus > Pipistrellus kuhlii. The sequence goes on from NW_023425460.1 coordinate 32,175,750, forward strand.
TGCAGCTGCTCCTCGGAGTCCCTCGGAAAACAGGAGGGAGGACAACAAATGCCCAAAGCCCCTGTCTCTGCTTCACTAGAGGAGCTCCAAAGGAGCTTGTGTGACTGAGAAAGAACAATAAAGAAAAACCCATACCACCTGTTTGTTCAGTTTAATAACCCTACATTATAAAACCCTAATATGCAAATCGACTGAACAGCGAAAATGACCAGTCACTATAACGTGCACTGACCACCAGGGGGCAGATGCTCAGTGCAGGAGCTGCCTCTTGCTGGTCAGTGCGCTCCCACAGGGGGAACCCTGCTCACCCAGAAGCCAGGCTCACAGCTGTTGAGCGCAGAGGCAGTGGCAGGAGCCTCTCCTGCCTCCTCTGCAGGGGGGCTAGGAGTGAGGGGCCCAGGACTGCAAGAGCCCTAGATTGCGAGAGGGATGTCTGACTGCTGACTTAGGCCTGATCCCTAGGGGCATTGGGCCTAAGCCAGCAGGCGGACATCCCCTGAGGGGTCCCGGACTATGAGAGGGGACAGGGCAGGCTGAGGGACCCCTCCCCTCCAGTGCACAAATTTTTTGCACTGGGTCTCTACTTAGTTATAAAATGAATAACACATCATGCAGGTCAAGAAAAAGAGCATTACCTGCACCTCAGTATCCCCTGAATATCCTTCTGCCTAACACTTCAGAGGCTCCAGGCTTAATTTTAAGGGGCTAACAGGACTGGTACAAACATATATAGCTGTAATGTAAGTGTGTGAGTGGTCTGTTTTGACTAGGGTAGACCTCAGATGCTGAGTTCAGTTAACCACACTCCCAGGCCATGCAATGCAATCATGCTCTCACGCTAGGCCTTCTCTAGTTTATTTTTATATGTTTACAAGAATTCATGCATGGGTGGGGTCCCTCAGCCTGGCCAGCGATTGGGGCCAATTGGGGCCGTCTTGCCTAGTTTGGGGAGAGGGACTATGGGAGGTTGGCCTGTCATGGGAGGTTGGCTGTGGGAGCACAGTGATCACCAGGGGGCAGCTCTTGCATTGAGCATCTGCCCCCTGGTGGTCAGTGCTTGTCATAGCAACTGGTCAACCGGTTGTTTGGTCTTCCTTCATCTCCATTACTGCTTGTATTGCTCCATTCTCTCATAGATACTAGATTGTATTTAGCCTATGTCCTTGGGTAGATATGTATCTTTGAAAGATACATGTTTTAGATCTGTCTGCATTTTATATCTTTCCATTCTTTACCTTTTTCACTGCTTTTAAGATTTATCCATGTTTATTTTATACACCTCAAACCTATTGTTTGTAACCCACAGAATGCATCTATCATGTTTTACTGGCCCTTTCTCCTCATGATGAATGCCAAGACGCCTCCCTTTCTCTGTTGTGGCTGGGGCGGTGGGGGCTTGCCCTTGGGGGTGCTAATAGGCAGGGGATATAGATGCTGAGTGGCCCCAAAATGACAAATGTCCACTACATGAGTGCAGAAAGGAGCAGATAAAAATCCATTGGGGATGGAAGAGGGGGAGGGAGGAAGGAAAAGGGAGAAGAGGGAGAAGGGAGAAGGGAGAGGGAGGGGCTTGCAAGAGTCTAGGGAAGAGTAACCCTTGCAAGTTCCTGAATCAAGGCCCTTAGACGGCTTCCCTGATCCCTACAACTTAAAGCCCATGAGCTGCTATTTCCTTCTATAAACACCCTGTTTGGGTTGAGCAAGTTGAGTACGTTTTCTGCTCCTTGCAACCATATTCCTCTTTCTAACACGGAACTTTGTTCCCATGTGGGTGCATCTCAACCTGCTAGCATGAGGTCTCTTCCCACCTGGCGGCCCTCGGGTGTCCGCCCAGGCACCTCCTGCCTCCCCTGGGCAGCCCCACAACCCCAACGGCAGATGCTGGCTCTGGCAGTCCCTCCCCACCCCCAGTCTTGCTGCCTTACGTTTTAGCCTGAATTCCAGCCTCTGTGTGGTGGTTAATCCCGCCTGGGGGAGAACCCTCCACCTCCCTCAGGAGAGGTATTCCATTACCAGTAAAGTGGGGTTTACGTTGCTGGAGGGAAGTGTGACAGAGTCTGTCAGAGTGGAGCTGGACTTGCCAAAACTTGGTGTAACGAGGGGACGCTGTCAGCGAGCCTCCTGCGGAAACCTGAGCTGAGCTGAGCTGGGGCGCGAGGGGTGTTCCAGGTAAGAGGCAGGAAGCGGGGTGGGGGAGGGGAGGCAGTGCGCAGGCCCTGGGTGGCCTGGGACAGAAGGGCTGCTGGGAGTGGGGCTTCTTTGTCGCTGCCAGGCCAAGCGCCAGGATGTCCCAGCTGCGTGGGGGTGGGGTGGGTGACACTGGACTCAAGCCAGGAGTGGGGACCAGGCAGGTGGGATCTCATAGGAAGCTGAGGGGAGGACAGGATTTCCTCCAGTACGTGTTTTAGCCTGAGGCCAGAGGCACCTGCACAAGGACCTGAACCTGGAGAGGAAAGACCCTCCCTGTCCACCAGAGAGAAGCAGCGCCAGGTGGACAGGCCTGAGCCTCGGGGCAGCCCCTTGGGGCTGGAGGGCCCAGGGCTGGCCAACAAGCATTTCCAACCGGATGGTGTGAGCCCAAAGACAGCCCCTCCAGCAGATACCGGAAATGGGCCCAGCCGGATTCCCAGACCTTCGGAGCCCCTTCTCAGAGGCCCTCTCCTCCTTCCCCATCCCCACCCGCTGCTCCTATCACGTCTCTTCATTCAAAGAAGACACTCCCCGCCTCCAGTTCTTCTCTCCCACCCGGACCGGAGTTGGTCAGGGTTCGGTCTGACCCTCCTCCCTCTGCCTCTCATCCCTAAAACCCTCCGCCCCTCCCACCACGGAAGTCAGCTCTTCTCCATCCCTCCGGAGGAGCGGGCCCAGGGCCTGCCAAGCGGTGCCAGCCTCGCCCAAGCCAGGCTCCAGCTGAGACACGGTCCCTTCCGTCTCTGCAAGCCGAGGCGCCTGGAGCTGTAATTATGAGCTCCTCAAAGCCTTCCTGGAAGCAGGTGAGATAGAGTGTAAACAAGGGAGCCAGTGAGTCATCCCCTCCCTCCCCGCCCTGCAGGACCGAATATCCTTCCCGCCCGTGTCCGACCCGCCCGCCTCTCCCATAACAAACCACGGTCCTCTCCCAATGCGGACACTGTCCTGGGGCTCCCCCACCGTCACCCACATCGTCTTCCTCCCTGGCACCCCCACCACCGGTGGATCGGTAACTCACCCGGCGGAGCACTTGCCATGAACCAGTCCATTGAGTCCTCACACAGGCTCGCCAGGTAGGTACAGTGATGCCCTGCAGTGTGTTTTACAGGTGACAGAAGCAAGGCCTAGAGAGGGTAAGTACTATAGCCAATGTTCCAGAGTTTGGTAGTGAACCCAGGTTCAAATTCCAGCAGTCCGACTGCCCGAGCACTTTTAAGCGCTTCCCGTATTCCCTACCTCTCTCCTCTTTTTTCCCTTTTAGAATCCCTAACTCACAGTCACACACCGCAGCTGCCCTGTAGCTTTGCTTCTGGCTCCTCGCTAGTCACAAGAGCTTCTTATTCCCATTGCAAAGCCCCTCCCTTATTCTCGGAGATCAGGAAGGAGAGCTCTTAGCTGGGTGTGTGTGTGTGTGTGTCTGCGTGTAGGCTGGAAAAGGGGGCAGGATAACTGAGGTGACTTCTTTGTGAGGTCTCTGCTCTGGATATAACTTTTGGGAGGTTCACGAGGGACAAAGAGGGAAAGACTGGGCGTGGGGGTGGGGGTTGCAAAGATAACCCTGCAGCCCATTTCTTTCCATCTGCTGTGACCTGAGCCTCAGCCTCACAACTGGGGAGGGAAGCAAGGAGTTGGCGTGCTCTGAGGGGGAGGTAGGGGTGAGAGAACATCTCATTAACGCCCACATGTCGTGGCTAGAAGGAAAGCATGGCAGCAGGCTGTGGAATCAGACAGGCCCGAGCCTGAATCTCACTGCTTTGTGGCCTCCAGAGCTTCGAAGGTTCAATCTATAAAATGAGTTAATAAATAGCAGCTGATTTCTAGTTGTTACAAAGGGGACAATCCATTTTGCAATTGTCACAGAAATTATTGATTCAGGAAAGAATCACCGATGGATGCTAAAACGACTGGGCAAGAGTTCATGGGGGGAAAGGACAGTCTCACAGTATCTCCCCACAAAGCATTTACTACTTCCAAAGGGGAAAAGGCAGCCTTTCCTTCTTTAATGTGGTGTGGGAATGACCTTCACCAGCTATCAAACTCAGCATCACCGATGGCCCCACGACTTCCTGTGCCTCCGATTCAGGCACTGAGGAGGATGCAGTGTCACTCGTGGCATCCCTGACCCAAACACGCCAACTGAATCCAGCCATGAGAAACTGTCGGACATCCAAACTCTTCAAAAAAAAAAAAAAAAAGTCAATATTATGACAGGCAAAACAGACTGAGAAGAACTTTTCCAGATTAAAGAAGACTAAAGGGATATGATAACAAACCACAACACATCAGATCCTGGGCCAGAAGAAAAATGGCTCTGAAAGACAAAATTACAATTTGGACCGTGTATTAGATAATAGTGTACATCCATGACCTTGCCTTCATTCGGTAGTTGTCCTAGGAAATGTAAGAAAATGTTCTTGTTCTTGAGAAATATGTGCTGAAGTATTTAGGGATAAAGGATTATCATGTCTGAAACATCCTCAAATAGTTCAGAAAAAAATAGTACTAAGATAATCACATCCCTATGTGTGTATGTGTAAGAGAAAGGAAGAATAAAGCAAATGTAAAATATTATCAGTGTTTCTTGGAAAAGGGCATTTAAGAATTTATTATACTAGTGGCCTGGTGCATGAAATTCGTGTACATTAAAGGGAATTAATAAGAGGAAATATTTTAATATTGCTATTTGCCCTTTCTCTATAATAGAAATGCCAGAGATGAAAGAAAATTAGTAAAATGTCTATGAAAATCTTCCTCCTGTCAGAGTCTGGGGTGTGCCACGGGGACCAGAGTTAAGTCCCTGCCCACCATGTGCACCTAGAAATCACAAGAGACCCAGACCCGGCCGACCCCACCCCTATTGGGTGAAATCCAGACCTGGCCGACCCCATCCCCATCAAGCCCCACCGGGGTGGGGGGTATAGCCTCAGGGCCCCCATCAAGCCCCACTGGGTGGGGGACACAGCCTCAAGTCCCCTGGCACAGCCTCAGGACCCTCAGCCAGGTGCCCTGGCAGGGCGCATGACCTCAGATCCCCCGGCCTGGCACTGGGGTGGAGGGTGTGGCCTTAGGTCCCCTGACCCAGCACTGGAGTGGGGGGCACGGCCTGAGGTCCCCCAGCCTGGGCCAGGATGGGTGTGCAGCCTCAGGACCCCCAGTCAAACCCTGCTGGGTGGGGGGGTGCAGCCTGAGGTCCCCCAGTTCAGCACCAGGGCGGGAGCTCACCTTGAGGTCCCCTATCAAGCCCCACTGGGTAGGGGGCATGGCCTGAGGTCCCCTGACCTGGTGCTGGGGTGGGGAGCACGGCCTCAAGTCCCTGCTGATTGCTCGTTAAGGCTCCTTACAGAAACCCCCTGCCTCCACTGTGGGCACCGCCATCTTTGTTGCAGCATGGTGGTCAATTTGCATATTCCCTCTTTATTATATTAGACTGGAGGCCTGATGCATGAAATTCCTGCAAGGAGCTCAGCCCTCACAGCCGCGGCTTTGTCCAGAAGATCATCCAGAAGGACCTCCAGCTGTCTGGTCTAATTAGTATATTACACTTTTATTATAATAGATTCTTTTCATTTTTTTCCTGTAAAAGTTGTTGAATTTTTTATTTTTTATTTTTCCAAAGCAAAAGGGTTGTTAAAAGGCAGTTTCTGAGTTAACACAGTCTGGCACTAATTTTGACCTTGATAGATGCTCATTCACACATTTGCAGGACAATGAATGGGTCCCAAAAGCATTGCTACCCCAGCCACCCAGTAAGACCCAGGGTCAAGGTCTTAGCCCTGACCTCTTCTCTGAGATCCCCGAACTTCCACCTTCGTGTCAACTCCCAGGATCTTCCCGGCCATGGCTGAGAAGTGGGCAATAGGAAGTGATGGCCAAGGGTGTGGAAAAGACTGCCCTTCCTCTTTCCTCACTCCCAGGACTGCACCTTCGGAGAGTCTGGACAGATGTGTCCACATGTATTAAGTGGTTTGTGCTGAGGGATTTGCCGGCAGAAAAGGTGCTGACTGAGAAGCAGGAATGCCCCTCTGGCTCACTCTCCTGCCTGCGCCTCTGAGCCCCAGGAAGGCGCAGCCCAGACCCACGGAGGCCTCACTCAGCCCTGGGAAAGCCAGCCCGAGTGCCAGCACTCTGGCAGAAAGAGGTGCTAACACGCATATTTGAAGATGTCTGAACAGACTTGTTTGAGAGACAGCCGGAGTTGTGAGGTAATCCTGCTGTCTCCCCGTGTCTCGGTTTTGAAGGCAGGGTTTGCCTGCAGGCCTCTGACCTCTAATGTGTTTCTATTATTGTTAGCATTTGACAAAACTTTGCTTAAGACTTGGGGATGACAGAAGTCAACACGGAGAGGAGCTTACATTGCTGTTAGAACGGCTACTTTTAGACCCTCTGGGACAGGCGTCCTCCAGGCCCAAAGCTGGGCCAGGGATGCTTTCCACTCTGTTCATACCGTTCCCTGAGCCAATCCAGTCCCTCTTTTGCTTTTAGGTTACTTTAAATTGAGACTTCTGTCTCTTCTTAAATAAAAGGAGGGAGGTGGGGTCCTGATCAATATATTGTGTAGATGCCTTGTCCCCTAAGCCAAGCAGAATCAATCATTAACTCTCTTCCTTCCCCTGCCTGTCTCACATTGAAACTAGAGATTATAGTCCAGTGGTTGGAACTGAAAGGCTGTGTGGATTCAGGACTAGGGTAGCCATTTGTTTGGGGACTTGCTTTTGGAAGTAAATGGTCTGTTGAGATAAATAGGGAAAGAAAAGACCCGGATGGGCAGATTCAGAGACACATGGCTTTCCCCATTCCTGAGACCCAGGGCACTTCCCACCTTCTTTTCTGTGATATTCTCTCCAACACCCTCTGTCTTAGACTTTTTTGGATGTAAGTGACAGCAACTCACTCAGGCTAACTTAGGCACAAGTGCTAGTTATTATAAGACATTAGTATTACATCGCATAGTTATCATAAGGACAGGTGGTGCACCAGGCCTCAAGCCTGCTCTCAGCCCCATAGTTTTAAGCATCTGACCTGAGACCAACTTCCTTCAGTTCTCCCTGTGCACCAGGCTGAGCATGGCTGCTTCATAGCCCCAGAGAGTACACGTCACGTGGCCACAGCGATATCCTGATCACTCTCTAGCTCTTGTCCAAACCAGGAGGAAGGCTCTGACAGGCCCAGTCTGGATCAGTACCTACCCCTGCTCAGAGAAGCCATGTCTGGTGGAGTAGGGGTCACATTGTACCCCAGCTTCTGAAGCCAGACTTCCGGGAAGTGTCAAAGAGGAGTCCTCTGCAGCTGTGTTACATCAAGCTGTTTCGGGTGGGTTTCCATTCACTGCCATTAAACTAACCCAAGTGCTGATAGTCTTAGGAGACCTCTTTGCCCCTCACCTCTTTCTCCTGGAAACTGTGGCTCATGGGAGTGTCCAGCTGGATCAAAAAGCTGGTTCTTCCTACATGAGGGTAGAGAACATTCTTCCACAATGTGAACAACTAGAATTCATGGTGGTGGCAGCTGACTGTCCCTCCCTCCCACCACCACCCTCCACCACCACTGGCCAGTGACAGATTATCTGGATCCATTATACATCCTGTGTAGGGTGGCAAAGAACCCTGCGGAACATTCCATAGGCTGAAACCTACTTTGCATGGACATGACAGTTGATCACATTTTACCCTTTTAGGACAATCATATACCAGTGTTTCATCATCTCTGGACATTCCTGGAATCGTACAAATGTAACACTGGATGGAGAATCCTGGAGGTTGAACACGATTCTATGGATCTCACTAGGGATGGTCGGTAGGGCTGCAAGGGCTGGGTCAGGTCACGTGAATCTTGGGTCCCTCTCCCAGCTTAGGACTCTAAAGACATCCATGGTACCCAGAGCACCAAGTGCGCTTGCTGGAGCTCCTGTGGGATGTCTCTCACTTCTCTTTTTTTCCATATTACTTGGCAGGAGGCTGCATGGGGACTGCCCCAGGCAGCACAGACAGCTGAAGGTTCCATATGGGAAGGACAGTAGGATGTCTCCTGCTCACTGTTGCTATTCTAAAGGGAACACATGATTGGATTGTGTTAAAGTGGGAGCACATAACTCCTGCCTGCCATGGCTGAGAGGGATCATTCAGAGTTCAGAATAAAATATAAAGAAATGGCCGAGACCGGTCTGGCTCAATGGATAGAGCATTGGCTTGGGGACTGAAGGGTCCCGGGTTCGATTCGGTCAAGGGCATGTACCTTGGTTGCGGGCATATCTCCAGTAGGGGGTGTGCAAGAGGCAGCTGATTGATGACTCTCTCATCGATGTTTCTAACTCTCTATCTCTCTCCCTTCTTCTCTGTACAAAATCAATAAAATATATTAAAATATGTATATATAAAGAAATGCAGCCCAGCCAGTGTGGCTCAGTGGTTGAGCATCGACCTATGGACCAGGAAGTCGTGCTTCGATTCCCGGTCAGGGCACATGCCTGGGTTGTGGGCTAGATCCCCAACTCTCTCCCTCTCCCTTCCTCTCTGAAATCAACAAAATATATTTTTAAAAAGAAATGCAGACACTCAGGCATGACGGGAAAGTTCCCTCCCTCACACACCTAGCATTGCCCTTTTCCTGAGCACCGTCTAATGTAACTCTAACGCCCTCCTTTGCCTGGGTAGAACACACTTCCCTAAACTATCCAGAGCACATCGTGGCTTGTGCAAGGCCCTGCCTCCTGCTTCTCTCTGGGCCCCGTGGGAAGCTGCCAGGTAGCTCTTAGGCTTTGTGCTGCCGGCAGGGAATGTTCCGGCAGCACACCGGGCCGGGAAGGAGAGCACCAGAGCCACGTGAGCGGCACAGGGAGGGGTGTGTTCAGAGCGGGTGATGGAGACGTTACAGTACAGACACACAATTAGCTGCTAAAACAATGTCAAACTGCCAGGAAGGAAGGAGAAAGAAGTGGGGAAAGAAGAGAGGGAAGGGTGGGGAAAGCAGGACCTTGGTCAGATGGTCAACTTTAACATCGCCGGTGATGAGTTGTGTTGACTCCATGTTACCTGATGTGATGTGATGATGTGATGTGATGTGTTGTGATGTGACGTGATGTGATGATGTGATGATGTGATGAGATGATGTGATGTGATGAGAAGGGCACTTCACCTCTGTGGTCTTCTTCCCCAAACCTGTAGCCCCGGTCTAACCATGAGAAAACTAGCAGGCAAACCCACATTGAGAGACATCCTACAAAATACCTGACCAGTAACTCCTCCGAACTTTTAAGGGCATTAACTTACATGCAAAACAAATAAACAAACAAACAAAAAAAAAAACAATAACAACAAGGGTAAGCCCTGGTTGGATAGCTCAGTCGGCGAGAGCCATGGTCAGCAAACTGTGGCTCTTTGGCCCCTTGAGTGTGGCTCTTCCACAAAATACCACAGCCTGGGTGAGTCTATTTTGAAGAAGTGGTGTTAGAAGTTTAAGTTTAAAAAATTTGGCTCTCAAAAGAAATTTCAATTGTTGTACTGTTGATATTTGGCTCTGTTGACTAATGAGTTTGCCGACCACTGGGCAAGAGCATCTCAATCCCTGCTAAGGGCATATACAAGAAGCAACTAATGATGCACAAATAAGTGGAACAACAAATTGATGTTTCTCTTTCTCCTTCCATTCTTCCTCTCTAAAATCAATCAATAGAAATTTAGAAAATCGAAACACAAAGAAAAAAACAGCGAAGTCTGAGAAACCGTCATAGGACAGACCAGAGGGGACTAAGATGTGGCAACTAAATATGACGTGGCTTCCTGGAGGGAGTCCTGGGAAGACAAAGAACCTTAGTAGGAAATCTGGTGAAACTGCGTAACGTGGACTTTGGTTAGAAACATACCACTGTTGCTTGCTCAGTTGGGACAAAGGTGCCGCTGGGTGAGGGGTCTCTGGGGACGCTCTTGACTACCTTTGCAACTTTTCTATAAATTAAAAACTACTCTGAAATTAAAAGTTTGTTTTTAAGTAAAAGGTAACGCAGGGATGCGAGGAGGGCAGGAAGAGCTGGCTTTCCTGTTGGAAGGGGCGGGAGGCTCGGCAGGGAGGGGTCCTGGGAAATCTAAAGCAGGGCAGCGAGGCTACGGGTCGTGAATGAGCCGGACACTCCTGCCCAGTAGCCCTGAGGAAGCGGGATCAGGTTAGTGAGGGTTTTCCTCACCTGCCGGTCGGAGAGAGAAGGAGAGCTGAACTTCTCCAGCTCCATGTGCACACCACCACTCCGTGAAATGTGGTTAGCAGGCAGGTGCCGACGTGGCGGGTCTGGTGGGACTTCTCTCACTGGTTCCCAGGGGAGGCCGAAGTCCTGGGTCCCAGGACCACGTGGCGTTGCGAGAAGCCGGAGAGTTGGACAGCACCATTCACCTGGGAGGAGAGGAGGAGGAGACGCTGAAAGCACAATTCCCGCCCTCACTTGGGCCCGAGGAGAAGGGTGGCTCACTGGGGTGGCCCGTGAGAACAGCAGAGTGACAGCAGAGCCAGGGTTCCTCCGGGAGGCAGGCCCTGCCCTGATCGCCTGCAAACTGCCCAGCCTCCGGTCCCCATCTGTGCAATGGGTGCCGGGCCTCCTAGCGCCTCTCTGAAGTTGTCCTGGGGACTGAGTGAGTGGTCACACTTGGAGGTCTTGGCACCCAGCACCCCTACTGTTGAGAGGGCTGAGGCCCCTGCCGAAAGGGCTCCGGATGACTTACGGAGACCAGGTTTCTCTGTATCTTAATAACATGGCGGAAACCTCGTGAGGCCATTTGGCTTTATTTATCTAATCATCCAGTCCACAGATACACACTGAAAACTGCCACGGACTCCCAAAGAGTGTGCTGTCTGGACTCTTCCGTCTCCTGGAATCCAGATTTACTGAAGGTGAGAGCTGAAGAGAAGCAAAGGCCAGCTGAGTCTGTCCTCTATTTGCCAAGGCAGAAGCCCCATGTTCCTTCCCAGTCCTGTAAGTTCCCCTCACTCTGCCTGCCCTCCCTGCGGAGGTCCGCAGAGGAGAGAAAAGTGCAGGGCGGGCGGCCTTTCTCCCTCCAGGAGCCTCCTGCTGGCGAAGACAGAAGGCTTCTCCTCATCCGGGACCTCAGCCACATCCTGACAGCCATCCCGGAGGGACGGGAGTCATGGAATCCCTGCTATCTTCAGACTTCACTTAGGCAAGCACATGTCTATGCACAGTCACAGGAGTTTCAAAATGAAATGAAGTTGGTTTCCCGGCCGCAGATAGGAGTCAGTGCTGTTGACTTCTGTTGGGTCACAGACCCTTTAGGAATCTCAAAAAACACACGATGCCATCAGCACCCAGAAAGACACACACATACAACTCTGCTCCCAATTGCTGGGGATTCTGGGCACGGGGTTAAGAGGCTCCTGTAAGCTTAGGGATATAAGCCAGACAACAGGATAAGGTGGAGGGTATGACAAAGGTCCCTAGTTTTTAGAGTTGACAAACTAAGCTGGCCACCCACAGCCACCCTTTGCACTCACGCAGCTGAAGCATCCCTGGCAGCTGCTTCACAGTTGGGCCCCTTGGGAGTCTCAGCGCCTGGTTCCCATTGACGTGGAGCCCTGGCCACTTTCTCCTGGCCTCTGGCTGGTTCCACTACCACCGCCTGGCACTTCTGGAGCACCCTCCAGCATTCTTCTGTTTCTTCCCCTTAGGCTCAGGGTAGCCCACAAAAATCAATAAGTAGTTCACCTTACCCCCAGCACAGAAATCTACAGACCTTAACTGGGAGCCCAGAGGGAGTGGAAGGAAATAAACGAGGAGCTGAGAATACATGCATGAAAATGGCCCACCATATCCAGGACAGGTCCCTGACCCCGGATCATGGCCACAAGTTCCTACATCAAAGGGAAGATTCTCAGCCCTGCTCCCTCGATTCCATTTCAGTGGCTCTGGAATGAGGCCTGAACTCCGCATTTGTCCTCAGGCTCAGGTTAGCATACAACCAGGCACAGCAGCCACCTCTCACCTGTTGCACCTCTTCCTAGACCTAGAGGGAGAAGGGAACAAGGTATCCTGGCTTTGAGAACAATGACTCGAAGGACCCCAAGATGTCTGCACTGGAGAACGGCGGAAGCACACTGCCCCCTCAATGGAAACTACTGAAGACCACAGGAGAGAAAGGATGGGAAAGGATAGAAAAGGAAGAAGACACCCCTTCCCCTGTTTTCTCATTTAAGGCCTAGGTTTAAGGATTCTCATGTTCTTGGGCTATTTAGAGAAACTGGAAATTCCCAATACTAGGAGCTCTAGTTAAGTATACAATTTTACCTATGTGTTCCCAAAAATTCTAGTTTAGCACTTCTTAGTTGGGATTCAGGAATCTGTAGTTTAACAACTTCACCAGGTGATTCTCATCATGAGAGCAGTTTGGGAAACACTGCTGTAGAGGAAGTAGTTTCTAACTTTCCAGGCACTGTATCAGTTGGGGGTCAGCTGGCGCAGCCACAGAAGGAAAAGGTAAGATTAGCCCAGAACCAGCAGTAGGGGTGGAACTCAGTATCACTTCCTTCATTGTGCAAACCCGTGAAGACCAAAGAAGCGTCTTCTGCCCATTGGGAAAAGGGTCTCCTTCCTGGATGGCTAAAATGATCAGACCAGCAGATGAGACCAGGATCACCGAAGCACATAGTACTCCTCGGCTGACTTTTGCAGCTTTTTAGCGTGGCAGCCTGCAGCAGTGCCAACTTATGGACAGCAGGGGGAGCTCTTGCCTAACCTTTCCCAAGCGGCAGTTCAGGGACCCAAACTAACAGCCGCGAGGGTTCTGGTAATTTGCTTCTAGTGTCCCATGACAGCGGAAGAGGACCTGGCTAGGGTAGAAACAGAGATGAGTAGGGACTCCTAACTTCCCCCTTTAGGTGCTCGCCCAGAAATGGGTGTGGCCCCTGGAGATTCCCAAGGAGGGCTCTTTTCCCACCGCTCACCAAGAGAGACATAGGGTGATCCCTTTCTCAGCCCCACTCTATTCCCATTCCCCGAAAGAAGGTCACCTGCCTCTGCGGGTCCCAAGGAGCCGCTCCTCTGCTCTTTCTGCAGTGGCCCTCTTCCAGTGGTTCAGTGCCAGGCAGTGGAGGTGAAGCGTGCTCGCTCATGTAAGGACTTGTGGTGAGAGAGCGGGGCTGTGTCCTGGTAGGTGTAGGGTGGCGGGGGGAACGGGTGGCTGAAGAACGCGTGCTGCTGTTGCACGTCCTCATACATGCCGCTAGGTGGCGGTGGAAGGCCGCCTCACAGAGAAGCACAGGCCTTTTGAAGACCCTGGCTCAAATGGAGGGGGTTGGCTTTGAGACCTAGCGAGGGCTGTAGGAAGTAGTTACCATCTGCAGCCCAATCGTCCTACTCATTGAAACAGAGGGTACTGGGGGCCAATGGGGAAGCCATGGTGACCAGGAGGCTTGGAAGGGTCAAGGAGAAGAAGGGGCGGAAGGTATGGCTTGCATTTTGAGGGATGGAGGAAGTTCCCCAGACTTCCCCCCTAGAGCTGGAGATGGGGGGAGGATCCTTGGTCTTTTAGTCTGTCGTTGGCCCACCAGCCTCTTCGGATTTATGGGTTCTGTTCTGAGGCCACTGGAATAAACATTCGGGGGTCTCAGAGTCCAAAGTCAGCACAGGAATAAACAACCCAAGAGCTTGCCAATGTCTGTCCATCTGTTTGTTTTTCTCCCAGGATTTGTAGGTCTTTGTGTCACCTCCTGCTCTGAGCCTTCCAGATTCCATCCCATGTGATTGGGATCGGGGAGGTGGAGGGAGCAGAGGGTGAAGGTAGAAGTCTGGACTTTTGGCCTCCCTTCCTTTACTCTCCCTAGGATATCCTCAGCGGCTGCTGACGCTGGGACATCTGCCCCAAATTCCAAGGAACTGCCCCCACCTCAGGTCTCAGGAGGAGAGAAGTGGGCGCTCTAAACGCATCTGCCTCGGACCCATTGCCCAAGACAGTATGTGTCTCTGGGCGTGCCTGTGCCTTGTGCCCCTTTCTGCCTAGGCCTTCCCTAAGCGGATCCGCAGGGTCCCAGCTTGGCCCCAGACTAGCGGAGCCCTCTCTCCAGACCAACCCGGTCCCCTGATGGTTGGCCCAGAGGTCCTATCCCTGCCCACTCCTCACGCTCCGCTCTGGGTGCAATCTGGAGCCTTATGGAGGGAGGCGTTGGGGAGACCCAGGGGCCGAATTCATCCAACCCTGCCGTTAGGAGTTCAGGGGGAGGGGCGGTGAAAGCCTCCCTCCCTTCCTGCAGTCCCCGCCGCTCCTTGGTGAGGACCCGGATCTGCCAACTCCCCCCTGTAAAGTAGGGGCGTCGCGGAGGGGTTGCGTTCTCATGGAAGGGGAGGTGGAAATCTGGAATCAGACTGACGGGCGGGGAAGGGACCCAGGGAGCATCGAGGCTCTAGGAGCATCCTCCGAGGTCGCCAAGATCCTGGGAAAGGGGTAGGCGGGCCGGATCTGCCTTTGGGGGCTGCAGTGTCCCCTCAACTCCCCAGGCCCTCGCCCCCTGCCCACAGCAGCAGCAGCCGCGTGGCGGGAACTCCAAGCCTAGCGCGCTGGGACCAGGGACAGTGTGGCCTGCCGAGTGGGTGGCGCAGGACGGAACAAATTCAAGGCTCTGGGAGAAATCAGGAGACCCTGGGAGACATGGAGAAATAAGTGTCCACCGCCCCAAGGGGCCCCAGCATTCTCAAGCTTGGGCACCACCCGCCGCTGGGCCTTGGAAACACGGAGCCGCCAAAGAGTCCCCGCCCCCTGCCCGAGGCCAGGGTATTAGTGCTGCTTGATCAGACCTCATTTCCTGCGAAAATGGAAACATATCCAGGGTCCTTAATACAGTGAATGACGAGTCTTCGGGTGTAATTGCACTTCCGGTAGTTGACTACGTTCTTACACTGACAGCGGAGGAACATGTAAAGCTGCGGCGGCGTTCAGGTCATTCTGTGATCATCAGGAAGGGGCGCAGGGTGGGTCCGCAGAGCCCGAGGCCACATCCTGAGAAATGGGCACAAACGCTCGCCCAGAACAAGGGACCTAGGAGTCGCGGTCCCCCACACTGACCCCAATGCATGTCTCCGCAAGCTCCCGACTCTCCTCCCACCTCTGATCCGCCCTGCTGCCTCCGACGCAGAACACCGAACCTTTACTTTCTGGGTTTCCAGTCTCGGGGCGTTGGGGGTGTGGGTGGGGTGGGGTGTTGGGTCTTTTCCTTCCTCTCAGAGAAGGGGTGCCCTCTAGGGCCGGGGAATGTTGAGGCGGGGGGGGGGGGGTGTCAGCCTGGCTGAGAGTCCCCAGGACCGAGGTCCGGGACCCCGCACGCTGCCTGCATATTTCTACGCATAACCCAACAGTCCCCGTGACTATCTGGTTAAACTCTTTAACAACAGCTCCATAATTAGAATTCGGATTCCCATCCATTTTCCCTGGGCCTCCAACCATGTGCAGCTCACACACTGGTAATTAATGCGATACATCACTAACTTTACCCCGCGCCGGCCGGTCGCGTCGGGCTCAGGTCGCTCGGCCCGCGCCACGCACCCGCACGCGGGGCCCGGGACCCCGTTCCCAGCGCCCCGGACTCCGTACGCGTCTCCCTTCCCGCAGAGCCACACGCCTCGACCCGCGCACCCAAAGCCTTCTTTCCAAGAAATCCCACAATTAAAAATATTTATCGGGAGCAGATTTACGTTTCTGGGTTTCCAGTCTCGGGGCGTCTGGATAGGCTATTAAGAGTAATTAGCATCTTTTGTGCACGCAGATTTACTCCGCTCGTCGCCACATAACTCATCCCTAAAAGCCAGCGCCGGCCGGCTCGGGCGCTGCCGCTAACGGGGCCGCGGCCCTGGGTCCGAGCTCCCCGGCCTGAGCCCCCATACGCCGCCTGCCCCTGGTTTCTCTGGCCTAGCGGTCCGCCATGGGCAAACGCATTCCCACCCTGGAGACCACTGACGCCAGGGCGACCTCGGGCGGCGGGGGGAAGGTCTAAGCAAGCTCTCCCCGCCGCCTGGGCGACGCTGTCTAGACCTGAGGCTTCGCGGCCGCGCGCCCGTGGGCCGGAGCGGGGGGCGTGTCTGTGCGCGCGCTCCCGGCGCGCCAGTGCGAGTGCGTGTGCGGGCGCGTTCCTGAGAGCGCGCGGGGGCGCGCTTGTACAGAGATGTGCTCTCTGCCCGCTCTTCCCCAGGACTGCGGCTCCAATGCCAGCCCCAGGCCACCCAGATGGGGCACTGGGGTCAGAGGGAGACTCAGGCCCCTGCTTGGCCTCCGTCTCCCTTCTATAGAGCCCGCTCCATCCTACCAGAGGCCCTGGAGTGCCGGGCGCCCGGCGGGAGGGAACCCGGAGGCCGGACGCCTAGTCGCGGCCCAGCGCAGGTTGCCTGGTGCTAGTGAGAGGCCCCCAGAGAGAGGACCCGGGGGGCAGGGAGTCCCTGAACAGCGGCTTGCAGGACCGCTGGGGCGGGGGGAGTCAGGGCAGCTGGAGAGGAAGGGGCCTGACTGGGATGGAGGTGGCGGTGGGAGTGGGAGCGGGCAAAGCTTCAAAGCCGAGGTGGGAGGGCAGGGAGCGCGACTGTGGCTCAAACCCACTCTGGGTCCGTTATTAACGCGCTGGGAAGTCCTGGAGCTGCCCAACTTGCTTCTCCTTAATGAGCATGGAAGAAGAGGCTGCCCTGAAGGGGTTTGTTCATTAAAGATGTAGCTGGAGGAATATTGTCCCATTAATTATCTGGTTTTAATTACACTCCTACCCTTTGAATCCGGAGACGGGCAAAGTTGGTTCCGTGGCACCGCCCTCTATAGCTTGGCGTTGGGTGGGCATAAGGCCTGGAGGGGGTCGTGGGGACTCCGTGTGCTGGAAGCGTGGGAGCAGGCATTTGGGGCGTATCCAGCCGATAAATAATCCCCACACACGAGAGAGCTTTATGCCTGTGTGTGTGTGTGTGTGTGTGTAGATGAGGTCTGTGTGTGGGTCTGAAAATGTGCGTGTGTCTGAGTGTGTGTGACCACTTGGGCCTGAAAGGCCCTGTGGATGTGACTGGGATGTCTATGTCAGCTCCCGCCCAGCCTGTGTGCAGTTCTGTATGCCGGGGTGTGAGTGTGGGTAGCTGAGTGTGTCTACAGACAGGCCCAAGAGCAGAGCGGGTGTCTAGTGACCAGGAGTGTGACCGGGTAGCTGTGTCTGCGCGTGTCTAAGAGGATGGCTTGCTGCCCCTCAGCTCCAGTGACAGAGTATGACGCGCCTCTGGGTGTGGGCATGTGCCCCTGTGTGTGTGGGTGTTGGGAGGGGGCACTCCGTGGCTGGAGAACTGTAGGAGCTGGGACCTCCCCAAGGACATGGCTCGGCTTCCAAGGGTCGCCAGAGCTGGGGTACCATCCTGAAGCCGTGGTCCCTCCGGAAGGGGTTACTTAAGGGGGTGCTCGTCCCCGCTTCCTCCCTTGTCAGGCAGGAGCGGTGCTAAAGCGGGGGGCCGTTTTCCCTTTAAATCGTGGACACTTTGACAGGGGACATTAAGGACCCGGCTGCTCAGGCTGAGCAGATCATAAAACCGGACAGGCAATTTCTGCTCCCGCCAAATAGCCGGGCAAACTCGTTCTGCATCTTTGGTTTTAATGCACTAAACTGGCAGCTAAGCAGGGAGCGAGCGAGCGAAGGGGGGGTGGGGAGCCCCCACGTACGCCACCGCACACACCACACACGGGCACAGCACAGGCGCAAAAACCCCTTCACACCCTCCTGCCCCATGCCCCGCCCCCGACCCCCCCACTGGTGGAATTATCAACTAGAATTTGATTAATATGCAAATCGCAGGCAAACAGCTCCATATAATTCTTTCAGTGGAGAGTAATTAATCACCAGTTAAAGCAAATTAATACATATATCAATTTTGTCAGAAACATGCTTAGTTCAATCGCCCGTAAAATTGAAGTTTGAAGTATTAAGAGGCTCTGCAGAAACGCCAGGACTAAAACTTTCAAATTGATCCTATTTAGTAATCAATCAGGCTCTCCCCTCAGGTTAATCTGCCTAATTTTTCATCTCAAATCATACACTTTACTGACACGCCATCTAGCAAACAGTCGATAAAAAGTTAACAAAAATGATAACGACTCCAGCCAGAGCCATTGTGCGGGGCGGTGGGCAGCGGTGGCTTTGATTGAATTTCGGGGGTGGTTGGGGGACTTGGCTTTCTTTTCCTGGGCTGAGGGCTGGGAGCTCCCCCAGACAGCCTGGGCCTCCCCGCCTCCCCACCCTGTGTGCCAGCCCCTGCCCTCTGCCGCTGTGGGGCTCCTCTGGGCACACCAGAACATGGGCAGCGGCAGCGGCTCCCCCAAAGCCACCCAAACCGGGCAGCGCTGCCCGCCCTCTGGCTGCACAGAATGCCCGGAGGCATAGGCGTTGGTGCTTGTGGTGACTCCGGGCTGTGCGCTGTCACCGTGTCTGCATTGAGTGTGCATTGTGTGTGCGATGATGAGGGTGATCTGTCTGCCAAACAGCAGAGGCTTATCTGTTCAACTGTTGTGTTCGCTGCTGGCTGCCTATATTTTGGTGGGTGTGCTGTATCCTGTGTAATGCACTGTGTTCCCGGGCATCCCGTATGTCTGTGTCACTATGGGGGTGTTTGGGGTTTCTACATTCTAGGTCTGCTTTGTGTGTGTTTGCCATTTCTGGGGCGTCTGTGTTACATTGTGTGCCTGTGTTGTGTGTGCCTTGGGTTGGTGGTGGGCCTGAGCCTACCCTTCATTGATGTGTGTGTGTGTGGGGGGGGTCCCACCAGGACACTCAGGCAGCTGGGTCAATAGGCCCCGTCACAGACATCAGGGGAGAGGGGGCAGTCCCTATGGAGACCAAGGCACTTCACCTTGAGCAGCCTCAGAGATGAGAAGGGTCACATCTTCCCAGCCCAGCCTCTGTTACTGGGGAGGGGGGCCAGTACGGAAGGGAAAAGAAGGCCTCCATTTCTCGGCTGAGGGCACTCCCAGCTCTGGATCCCTCTCCACAGAGCCCTGGACCCTCTCTCTGCTCCTGACTCTGGCAGGGGCGGGGGTGCAGATACTCAGCTGGGAGTGCCTCAGCCCGTGAATTCAGATGTCACACCACAACCAGATGTGGTGACAGCTACTCGCAAACCTCTCTATGCACATGCTGATAATTAAACCCACTCGGGTCCCAGGACACTCACAGGTAGCTGATTTTCCTTCCCCATCACATCCACCCCCTCACTCCCAACAACTAGCCCCATCCGGCTCTCCCGGGAAAGCCTGCACAGGCCCACACGCACAGGCCTGTGCACTGCAATCCCTGTGTGCACTCCCATGCCCATGCAAAAACCAGGTTCCACAGTGGGCAGGCTCCCTCTCAGCCCTGCCATTTGTCCTCTCCCCCATGAGGGCAGGACCGAGCTCCACCCCCTCCAGGAAAAAGGAACTCCTCTTGAGTGAGCTAGGAGAAGCTGGAACTCTGAGGGAGACCCCGGACTCAGGCGGCACCAGTGAGCATGCAGGCTATTCTAGAGACAAAGGTTTGGCCTGGGAACCCACTTGAGGAGGAGGGGCAAGCAGGGCAGCCTGGCATTACCCACCAGCACAGCGGAGGGTAATCCCCCACCCAGCCTGATCTCAAAGAAGCAGCGTCTATGCTGACATAGTGTTTGTTCCCGGGCCTCAGCTGTTTGCAGAGTAGATGCATGCCCAGGCTGGGGTCCTCCACCCCACTTCCTGCCACTCCTCTCCTGAGCCCCCTCCCTTCAGGCCACGTGCCCCGCCCTCATTCCCACCCCACTCACTGTGAGTGTACATGTGGGGAGCCAGCTTGGTCAAGCTGTTGGGAGCTGGGAGTCTGGCTGTCTGTAGCTCCAGTTCCACATCAGTGTTCACTCTCCTCCTGGTTATTTGCTCACACCAGCTCCCAGCACACATCGCACACCCTGGGGGCATCACTCACCCGGTGGTCACACCCACCCCGGTGACAGCTTTACTCCTTTCCTCTCCACTGCACAGACTTAGTCACACCTAGTTGCACACACTAGTTCACAACAATTGGTTACACACACACAGCAGCACACACCCAGTCACCCCCAGCCATACATGCTCAGTTTCCATCAATCAGCCACACAAGCCCAGTCTCTCAGTTGCACAACTCTCTGACACACTCCACGACACACCCTGTCAAAGCTGACAACACACACACACACACACACACAATCTTAGTCCCAGGACTCTCCAGGGACTGGTATTGGTTAGGAGGAGGCAAGCGGACTAGCTTCTGGCAGCCTTGGATCTTGGAATGAAAGGGTGGGGCCCCAAGGAACCATGGGTGGGCATTCTCCTCCCTCCAGAGTATTGCTCTCCCCCCCCCCCCCACATGCGTCATGTACCTGCCTTTCTCCAGTCCCAGAAGCCTCTCCTTTGGAAGGCGCGGCCTGTGAATCAGCTTGGGGACAGGCCTGCCAACCTCTGCCTGAGACCACCATTCATGTACCTGCATTATCTAGAGATGCACTCGTTCCCTCCACAATCCACCTACCCTCTCTTCTGCAGACTAACCACCACCAACCACGGGGAGGCACAGACACACTTCTAACCCCACTCGCACCACCTCAACTCCAGCACATGCACTTCTGCCTGTACCACAGCAGCCTCCGACCTGCTGCCCTCAGGATCCCAATTCCTTCAGGCCCACGGTCCCTTCTCCTACGTGCCTTTTGCAGCCCTTGACCCTCTTCCCTAGTCACTCCCCCTAACCTCCCTTATGCCCCTTCACAGGGGTGTGTTTTGGGGGAACATCTGTATGATCAGCACAAACCAAACTGCTCTCTGAGCCCCAAGGAAGAGAGGTTGGCTGCGGGGGTAAGGAGCAAGGCGCCGCCTGTCTGAGCGGCCCCGGTGCGAGTGGGCTTCCCTCCACCTGAAGGCTCGGGAGGGTGGGGAGGAGGGGGGTCCCCTCGGCAACCGGCAGGGGCGGAGGGGAGGCGCGCTGGCCCCAGCCCGTCCCTTTCAGGGGGGGACTCATGCATCAAACTTCAATTTTCCGGACGATTGAATTAGTGATTTTTTTCTCCTGAACTAAAATACACTTAAGTCTTTGGGATTAATTACCACGTTCTGGTCCCTCAGACTGGAGTATTACTTATCGGAGCTGCGTCTGACACCAGCCCGACACCTCGTAAAATAAGGAACTGCGCCTCCCGGCCTCACCCGGCGCCGCCCGCCGGCCCCCGGGTCAGGGAAGGCGGAGCGGAGCCGGCGAGGCGGCCGGAGCGCGCGGTGGGGCCGGGCCGGCCGGCGCTGCGGGGTCCGGGGCCCGGAGAGCACAAACCGCCCTTGTTCGGGGACTAGGTGAGCCGGGCCGAGGCCCCGGACCCAGCGGGGAAGGAAGAGACACAACTGCGCTGCTTCCCCCGGGCGGCGGGGAACCGAAAGCCCGGGCTGCAGAGAAACCAGGGGCCCGGGCTCCTTCGCCTCCACGGCCCCAGGCGGCGAGGGACCCGGGCCCAGGGCGAGCGGCCCGGATCGGAGGGCCCTAACCTTAAGGAACCTCACCTGAGAAGGGGCGCAGGGCCCTCAGCCCTCACACGACCCCTGCCACACGCACACGTGTGCACACACGCCTGGAGAATAACACACGAAACGCACACGCCCCGCTCCCTCCGGGCTCACACGACGCGCGGCCGCACCCCGGCCAGGCCCGGCGCCCTCCGCTCGGAAGTCCAGGCCCCGCGCTGGCGATCGAGGCCCTTTCACACCGCCCAGGGCTCGGCCAAAGCTACCGATCGTCCTCCGGGCCTGCGGACGGGGAGTAGCTCCCCTCCGGCGGGGTGCTGGGGAGAGGGCGGGCGGGCACCCAGCTCCGCCCTCCGTCCCGGCCCCGCGCTCCCGCCCGCAGTGAAGCCCTCGGGCCGGCCTGCGTGCGGGGCTAGTGGGGACGGAAAACCAGCCTCGAGCGGGTCAGGGTCGGGCCACAAGGGCCACATGGGCTCTGGGCGGGTTTCCGGAGTCCTGCCCGGCGGCCTGCCGGTGGCACGGGATTAGCAGGGCTGAAGGGACTGCGGGACGGGTCGAATCTGCTCCCCAGATTGTGCGGAGCTGAGCGGGCGGAGGTGGCGCGGTCCCGGGGCCTCCGGGCCGGGGCTCAGCCCAGAGCCTGTGCGCGCCTCGCTCCCCTCCCTTCTGACGGCATCCCGGTCCTTCTTTCCGGACCCTCTTTCAGGCCCAGAGAAACAACGCCTTCCTGCCTGTCTTTCACGGCAGGAAGCCCCCTCACCCCAGAGCCAGGAGCCCTGTCCCCAAGTTCTGCAAAGGCCTTTCCCTGCCCCTCAGCCCAGGTCTCCCCTCATCGCGGGGGGGATTGGGGAGGGGGGGAGGGGGGGATCGGGTCTTATCCTCTGCTAAACTAGGAGCTTCTTGAGGGCAGGAACTGGATCGGGTTTATGTCCATGCCCCTAGCACCCAGTGTGGCCACAGCCAGGCGCCCAAAAGATACACAATAAACATTTGCTGAATGTGAAGAATCGAATGCTTCTTTCCCTTTATTTGATTGATCCTTCCTCTTCCTCCTTCCTTCTCTCTTTCTTCCTCCCTCTCGTTATTTTTTATTTCTTGGTTATATTCAATTGTCATGTTTTTCAGGCTCATTAAATCCATTTAGAGACAAAAGAATAAAAGGCAGAAGGGGAGGGAGGGGGAGGAGGGGACGGGGAGGGGAAGGGAGGGGGGAGGCCGGAGAAGCAAACAAATAACCCGCTTTAACTAGACGGGCGGATAAATGGCCCCGTTTCCCCTCAGCCCCGTTGCGCCTGCTTAGCCGCGCGCCCCGCAGGCGCCGCCGCTCGGGTGGGCCCGGCCCGGGCGGTGCCCCCAGCCCGAAGGGACGCAGCAGGGCCCGGCCCGGGACCTGGGAGCGGGAAGTGGCCGGGGTGCCGGGGCCGCTTCATTGGGATTCATGGGCGTGTTGGGCGGGCGGCCTGGGGCTGGGGCGCGAGGCGGGGGCCGGGTGCGGGGGGGGGGGGCGCTCGGCGGGCGCAGATGCCCGGGTGACCGCAGCGCCGCGGTCCCTGCGCCGCCTTTGTGCCGGGGAGACGCGCGCGGGGACCTAATCCATCAAATTGTCTACAAATTGTGAAGAAAATTCAAAAACCATATGGTCGCCAGCGCCAGCGCGCTCTGGGCTGCGGAGGGCCCCGGCCGCGCCCGCACCCAGAGCCGCGGGGGGCTGGGCCCGGCTATTGTCGCCTGTCAGCGGCCGCCCGGGTCCATTCGTCCCGGCCTTCATGGTCCGCGCTACGAATTACAGACCCATCCATCCTGAGAGAGGGCGATTTATGCCGCCCCGGAGGACCGCCGGCCAGCCGCCGCCTCTCTCCTTCTTTCCTTCTCTCCTCCAGCTTCTCGCTCGCCCCTCTTTCTTATAGTCTCTCTCTTTCTCTTATATTCTCTCTCTCTCTTTCTCTTTCTCTCTCTCTCTCTCTCTCTCTCTCTCTCTCTCTCTCTCTCTCTCTCTCTCTCTCTGTCTTCCTTTCTCTCTCTCTGTCTGCGGCTTTCCAATTTCTCCTTTGCCGTTGGAGTGTCTTCCTGTGCCCCCTTTTCTGTTTCTGTTTCCCAGTTTCATCCCGGACACTCACGTCCCTGACTCAGGCCCCGGGGCCCCACTGCCTGCCCGCGACCAGATGCACGTTTCTCACATCAATTTGGCGGAGAAAGGGAGCTGAGCGGCCTGGAGGCGGGACCCTCCTCGGGTGACAGCGGCCACTCGCCAGCCCAGGGACAACAAAAGCCCCAGAGAAACGCGCTCACTCCGGAAAAGTGAAAGCTGCTTATACCCCAGCCCCCCTGGGGCGCGGGTCCTGGGGAGATTGATGTCTCTGCCCTCAGCCCATTTCGGCCCCGCAATTCGTGAAAGTCGCCAGAAATGTACCGCAACTCCCAGCCGCTTTGGGCTCACGTAGCCCAGTGCCTGGGTGCGCTATCCAGGCTGCCCTCGGTGCCTTCAGCCGCATTTTTCTCCCTCCCAAGAGGGCGAGGCCTCTGTCTCTCAGGGTCCATCTCCCTCCTGTCTGCTAGGCTAGAGCTGCCGGCACCGGCACCGGGCACCGGGCACCGAGGCTCAGCCCAGCCCCGGGAGCGCAGGAGAATACCCTTGGGTACCGGGCGGGTTGCACAGACCTCAGGGCAAATCCCTCTCCACCCTTTGCCACATGCAAATTAATTTCTTGTCCTTGGCGCTCCCCAACTTAACACGAGCGTTTGCGCCCTGCATTGTACATCCGGCTTTTACCCCGACCTGACGAAGCGGGCTCGTCTCACTCCCCCCTCCCCAGCCCTTCCCTGCCGGTGTTTGCGGGCCAGAAACACCTCCTCCCACCACTTCTCCCGCACCTCGATCTCTCACGCCGCCCCAACTCCTCCAGCCTCCGAGGCCGGTGCCGCCAGCGGTGAGCAACGCACGGAGCCTGCCGCGACTTCCCTACCGGGCCCGCTCATTTAGACACGGCCACCACCGCTTCTAATAAAATGGCAAAGACTTTATTTATCGGAGAAAGAGGCCTTGGGTACAGTCCGGGGACGGGACGAAAAGGCAGGGCAGGAGCAGGGAAGGGGCACGCAGGGCCCACCCTCATCTGGCCACCCTCCTCTGGCCGAGTCAGCTAGGAACAGGGCGTTGGAGGCTGCAAGACAGACCCAGAGCTGCGGAGGAGGTGGGGGAGGGCTTCGGTGGACCTCCTCTCAGACTCTGTCACATGCAAAAAAATTCTAAAAAGAGTAAAAAATAATTCTAGGGCTTTGGGTTCCTTTTTTTTTTCGTTGGTTGCTTGGTTGGTTGGATTTCCCACTTTGTCCCAAGACCCGGATCCCAGCAGTCAGTCCGAAGAAACAGAGAGAGAGAAAGAGGGAGAGAGAGAGAGAGAGAGAGAGAGAGAGAGAGAGAGAGAGAGAGAGAGAGAAGGAATCTTAAAAATAGCATTAGTGGGCATCGAGAGGCAGAAATGGCATAGAAAATTTTGACTTCCCTCAAGGTGGGGAGAAAAGATCAATTTGAAACTTGCAAGTCAGGACCCGGCTGCCCACCTCAGCCCCTTCAACTCGGAGGGGGGGGGGAATGCAGGAGGAAATAAAAGAAGTCAACTGCAACAGGCCTGGGGAGGCGAGGAGGAAGAGGGCCGGTGCATTCGCCACATGCAGAGAAAATCAAAACTGTCCTGGCGGCCCCCTCCTCCAGATCGCGAGGTTCCATACCCATCACCCTCCGTGCCGCCTCGCTCGCTCTCAGCAAACCCCGAAGCCTGGGAGCTTTGAAAACATGAAAATCTCCGAGATTAAAAAAAAAAATTCAGCCTGCGGTGGGAGAACCCGCTATCGAGGTTTAAATATTTATACAGAAGCTATACGGAATTGCTCCGCGCGGGCTCGGGGCAGCGGAGGCCCTGCGCTGCGGCCGGCCGGGCCGGCCAGCCAGGTTTATTGCTTCGAGAGGGAAGAGGCGGCTTCGGGGAGCCGAGACCGGGCCAGGGCCAAGGGAGGAGGCGGGAGTTGCAGAGGAGGTCCCAGCTCCCCTCCGCGGTCCCGTCCGTCTGACGACCGGGAGGCTGCAGGCCTACGGGCTTCCAGGGCCCTGGGCGGCGGAAGAGTCTGAGTCCGCTCAATCGTCCACGTCGATCTCTTCGTCTTCCTCGTCCTCCGAGCAGTCCTGGCTGCTGGCAGGCTGGTCCGTGAGCGGGGAAGCGGGCGAGAGTTGCAGGGCCCCAGCGCCCGGGGCCTGCGGGACGCCCGGAGGGAGTGCGGGGGAGCCAGGCCTGGATTTGGCCCGGCCGCAGCCGCCGCCGCCGCCGCCGCCGCCCGCCGCCTCCGAGTTCTGCTCCAGCTCGGCCAGCGCCACGATGTCCATCTGCCCGCTGGGGCCCAGTTTCTTGGCGGACTCCACGTCGGCCTTCATCTCCTCCAGGTCCCGCTTGAGCTTGGCGCGCCGGTTCTGGAACCAGGTGATGACCTGGGCGTTGGTGAGGCCCAGCTGCTGCGCGATCTGGTCGCGGTCGGCGGGGGACAGGTACTTCTGGTAGAGGAAGCGCTTCTCCAGCTCGTAGATCTGGTGGTTGGTGAAGGCCGTGCGCGACTTTCGCCGCTTCTTGGGCGTCTGCCGCTGCCCGAAGATGGTCATTCCGTCCCGGCCTGCGAGGAAACCACAGGGTAGGTTTGCGCCACGGGAGAAGGACACCCACCCACTCCCGCTCGCTCACCCCACCCGGCCTCATGGGGTCTGTGGTTTGTCAACACTGTTCCTGGCTCGGTTTGGATTAGGCTTCCCGGGCAATTACAAAGCCTCGGCCATTGCAACCCCCCTTCCCCAGCCTCTCTTCTACCAGAAGTCCCTAAGGAAAAAAAAATGTTTTGTTCCCTTCCCCTCCCTTCCCGTGGCCCCCCAAAGAGTTGGTTTGAAAGACCCAAGGTTGCTAGAGCAGGAGGGAGCCAGATGGGCAAGTCCTGGCTTCGTTGTGAATGTTGGTACTCCACCTCTCCTCCCAATTACCCCAACTCTACCCTCACTCAAAAGTTCCCAGCAAAAGGCTCTCCATTCCATTCCTCATCCTGGGAGCAGGGCTCAGAGTGCCCAGGCCACTGGGAACAGGAGGGAGCCAGGCAGGGCAGGCCGGCCGCGGAAATATCTTGTGTTCCCGCCATCCCTTCCCGGTCACTCTGGCCTACCCAGCAGTCCCTAGGAAATGGGGTTTGGGTCCTGTCCCTCGCATCTCCACTCCTGGCGGCAGCGGTTTGGGCTGGAGGGCCCTGACGGCCGGCCTGCGCAGGAGGAGGCTGGCAGAGGCACAGGGCGCGGAGCGCGCTGGGCATGGGACACGGGGGGCTCTGGACGCTGGGGCGCAGGGGAACCCGGTGGCAGCACCTACCTTCGGCTGCCTGCAGGACGCTGACCTCCAGCCCCTTAAAGGTCTTGCTGGCGAGCTCCTCCAGGGCGCACAGCGGCGAGGTCTGCGAGAGCAACGCGCGGCCCGCTAGGGGCAAGCCGCCGGGCGAGTGCTTGTCGGCGGCCGCCAGCAGGTGCGCCGCCCCGCACAGCGAGTAACTTCTCCGCACGGACGGCTTGCTGAGGATGTCCTCGATGCTGAACGGCGTCAGCGGCTTGTTGGAGTTGGCGGGCGGCGGCAGGTGGTCCAGCGGGCTGCGCCGCCGCTCCTCCCCCGGCGCCGCCTTGCCTTCCTCCTTGGAAGTCATCTCGGCCTCGTTGGGGGGCCCGGCCGGGGCGGCTCGGGCTGCGGGGACCCAGCCCGCGGGCAGCTCGGGCGCCGGGCGGCGCGGGAAAGCAAGCGGCGGCGGCGGGTGGGCAGGAGGCCGCGCCAGGCAGGGCGCGGGCCAAGCGCCGGCCGGGTGTGGGGCCGGTTAACGCAGCGGCAGAGGCGGGCAGAGCTGCCCGGAGCCCCGGGAGGAGGGTGCTGACGCCGCCGCCGGGGCTTCCAGCAATCCGGGGCCCGAGCCGGGGCGCGCCGCGCGGGGCTCCAGTTTCGCCGGCCCCGGTGCTATTTAAGGGTGTCAGGTGGCTCCGCCGCGGCTCCTGGCTCCTGGAGGCGGCGGCAGTTGGGAGAGCCGAGGCGAGTGCACAGATCCCGTACTGCGAGGGGAGGCGGAGAGATGGGCAATTGACTATTGCTAACAAGTTAGCCTTGATCGAGGAGTCATCAATTATCGGCAGCAGGCACTTCTGTCTCTTCCTCCTTTCTCCCTGCCTTTCTCCTCTTTTCTTTCTCTCTGTCCTCTCTCCCCCTGTTCTCTCTCTCCCTCTCTCTCTCTCTCCCGCCCTCTCTCCTCTCCTCTCCCCCCGTCTCTCCTCTCCTTCTCTGCCTCGCCCTCGCCCTCTCTTTCACTCTCTGCCTGTCCAATGCAGGCGGCTCTAAGTTGGGAAGCTCATTAATTAGCGGGCCGGGGGTAGGAGGAGCCGGCTGGAATTAGCCTGCCTAATGCGCCTGTCAGTCCGGGCGCCGCGCCGCGCTCGGCCCGCCGAGCTGTTGGTAAATTACATTAGCGGAGGGAGCCTTTATGGCACCCGAACCTCAGACGACCGAAACGCCGCCGCCCCCACCCCAAACGGCGAGCCTCGCTCCCGGCGGCGCACCCGCCTCCCGCCGGCCCGGCTGCGAGGGCAGCGCTGGCCCCGAGGTCTCCGGCTCTCCGACCCGGGATTGGACGGGATTGGACGCCCGAGAAGGGCTGGGGAGTCCAGCCTGGGAGGTAGCAGCCGCCACGAGGTCCAGGTAAGACAAGGAGCTGGGGTGGGACCCGCCAGCGCCCGGCGCGCACTTTGGAGAGAGAGCTGTGGCCAAGGACCCAGCGCCCCTGTCCCTAGCCTCTCCCGCCCCTCGCCGTGGCCTTGGGGCCAGGCACCTGGGGAATCAGGAGGTCTGAACCGCTCTGTGCGAGGCGACCTGGGACACGGGGGTGTGGGAACCCCAGGCGTTGGGGGAGGGGACTAGTAGAGGACTCAGCCTTCCCCAGCCCGGAGGCGGGGTGAGAGTTGGTGGTGGCTCGAGGCACCTCTCCTCGGGCCTGGTCCCAAAGGGACAGTCTTACCTCCTCAGACAATCGTGCACACTTTCCTTGGGCCGATGCTCTAGAGGCCGCCTGGTGACCGGCGTCCGACCAGACCGGCGGTCGGGCGGGGGCCCGGGCTAACGGGCCGGCCGGGGCCTCCCTGCTGCGCTCTGCTGGCCGGGCCCGCGGCCCGCTGCTGGCCCCGCCCCGCCCAGCCCCGGGCTCGGGCTCCAGTGTACCGCCCGGCTGGCGACTCCAGCTGCTCCGGATGCGGGGCGGGGGCCGGAGAGGGCCTGGCGGCTCGGGCTGCTCTTGGGAACCCGCAGAGAGGCCGGGGTTCGGGTCAGACTATGGCCTGGGAACCCTGCGGCCCCGCGTTCTGTGTACATCAGGCAAGCATTTGTGCGCTTCGGTATTTGGATGTGTTTGTGCTTTTGAACGCGTGTATATTTGTATGCCGTTCCCCATCGGTATATTTGTGTAAACAAATGTGAATCTGTGGGTAGATGAGCGTGAACCCTTACCTATGTCATGTCTTTCATTCTCTTGAGGCACCCAAGGGGGTTGTGCTCCTGGCTCTTTTCTCTCTTGCTTCACTCATCTAGTCTGTGTGAGGACGCTGACCCCTCCACCCTAATTTCCCATTTCTGTGGCCAGGAGAGAGAAGGGGAGGCAGGGGGCGGCTGGGACCAAGAGAGGAAGAACTGTTCCCTTCCCCGCAGCCTCAGCCCTTTCCCTGGCTTTGTTTGTAAACTCCTGGGCAGGCGATGCCACCCGGCAGCCCTGCTTCGTCGGAGAAGGGCCCAGAGAGGCTGGTGCCAAGGACTGTGGCCCAGTCCGGAGGTTGGAATGGGGAAAATAGGACCTCTTGGACGTCTCAGCCCCCATTCCTGCCCCAGAGAGAGAGAGAAAGTGAGCCAGGCTGGGCTGTGGGGCTGGGGACAGGTTCTCTCCCTGCCTCCAGCATGAGGGACCTCAGTGCACCAGAAATGGGTTGGCTGCTTTCTCTCCCTTTTAGTTACTGGTTTGGAACATGGCTTGCAGGTCTCCAGAGGAAAGGGGACAGTGCAGGGATAAAGGATTCTTGTTTGGGACCCCAGTGTTTGCCGCTGGCCTGCGTGGGAGCATTGGGAAGAGCTACTTACCCTCTTCCCCATTTTTGTCCAGCATTTTTTTTGGGGGGGGGCAGGTATTCAGAGGCAGGAAGGGGGAGAATGGGGCTCTCCGTTCCCCCAGGGCCCCAGAATGATCCCCAAGGCAGGCCTGTCTCTAGTGCATCGGCGCTGTTCTGGGAGCCACGAGGGCCCAGCAACCCCGGGGTCAGAGTCTAGAGATGAGAGGGTGCCAGGGAGCTGGACACGGCTAGCTTGGATGTTCTGGGACTGAGAATGGTTCTCAGGGTCCTGTCTCAGCCTCCGGCCCGCAGCTCTTTCCTGCCATAACCCAAAGCCCAGCCCCAGGCCTGAAGCAAGACACATGCCCCAGGCTAGCAGAGAACGGGGACTCTTGGGTCTCTATCTGGAAGGGGCTTCTTCCCACACTCCCCCCTTCTTCCTATCTGTTCCTGTGTCCACACCCGATGTTGGCCTGTAGGACCATCTCCCGGTCCCTCAGGGATTAGCAAAGTTTAAAGTACTATGAGGCTGCCAGGAAGAGAAGGAATGTAATTGGGGAGCAGAGGGGGGGGGGTGGGCATAGAATTTCTCCACTAGGGCACTATTTCCTGGGGCCTTTAGTCTTCAACCTCATCATGTTAAAGTGGACAGGACATTCTACAGTCATCTGCTTTATTACCTCCTTCACCGACTATGGCCAAACCTCCTCTTCCTTTCCTAGCCAGCAACAGCCGCTCAATCCCGAGGCTTTGTCTTGTGGGCCTAATTTGTTCAACTCCTGTGCTCCAGCTTGGCACAGCTAGGAGTTCAAGGGGCCCCTGGGGGTGTTGCCCACCCAATTTGTTGCTTAGGGTCCCCTGCCTGCATCACCTCATCTAGGCCATTTTTAAAAAAAACAGCCCAACTGCCCCACCAACCTTTTCCATATCCCACAGTCCCCGTCTCCCCCACTACAGACTCCAATGTGTGGGTAGCTAGAATTTTCTGAACTCCTGGGAGCCCACACCCGTCCTGCAGAGCAAGGAGCTATGTTTTGGGTTTGAGGTCAGATTCACTTCTTCTCCCACCAGACAAGCCTGGAGGTCCTTGAGGGCAGGGGCCATTACCTGGGAATTCCGTACACCCCAATCACCTGGCACCCTCTGTGTATTGGTTGAATGAGTTGTTATGGAGCAAATGAAATACAAATGATTGTATATTGTGGAGGGGAAAGTCTTGAGCCTTGACTGTCCCAATCAGGATATTTGGAGATTTTGAAAATTGGAAGGAAGAGTGACTCAGGGGCAGATGGGTGGGGGGTGGCAAGAAGGAACCCTGCCAGCTGCTCTCCAAAATCTAACCTTCCGCCTGGGACCCCATGCTGGGTTGGGAAGACACTGTGGGATCCTCAACCCCCAGTGAGCTGAGCCAGTGGCTGGAATAGCTTGTCCCTTGCAGTTTGCTGTCTCTGGAAGCTGGCTGTGTCCTGATGCCCAAATGTGTGCTTGCTGCCTATACCACCAGGGTCCAGCCTTCTTCTGTCTCCAGGGGAAGGGGAAAGGGAAGGGTTCATGTTGCCAAATATCTGCTTTCCCCCTTCTCTAGTGAATATCCCAGACAAAGAGGAAGCAAAGCATATTGCATGAATTGCCAGGATAAGGGGACCCTGTAGACCCAAACAAAATGACTTATTCCTTTGCACAGGAGAATAATTCAAGTCAATTCCCAAAGGCTCCATCGGCTTTAATCCAGGTTGTTTTGGTAGCCCCGTCTGTTTCCAGATCATCTGTGTGAGCACCAGCACTGGCCCTCAGGCCAGAGCTTCCCTGAAGGGAAGGTTCTGACACCACTTGAAATAAGTTAACTTGACCACCAAT
This sequence comes from Pipistrellus kuhlii, assembly GCF_014108245.1. Classification (NCBI taxonomy): domain Eukaryota; kingdom Metazoa; phylum Chordata; class Mammalia; order Chiroptera; family Vespertilionidae; genus Pipistrellus; species Pipistrellus kuhlii. The sequence continues at coordinate 32,207,427 of NW_023425460.1, forward strand.
TGGGATCATTTTTGTCCCCTGAGCAACTGCTGCTCTGACTCCCCTTGTGGAATTCAGAGAGTGTTTCTTCTGCCATCGAAGTAGACTCGATAGATGGCCTCCTGCCACCCTGGCTGAACCGGGACTGCCCACTTGGTTTTTATATTCTGCCCCGGGCCACCATCTGCAGTAACAACAACAATAACTGTGACAATAAACACCATAATCCCTTCCTGCGTGAGCCTGGCTTCGGGCTAAGATTTTTACTCATTTCATATATTACAACTCTGTGAGGTAGCTTCTGTTATTACCCTGATTTTACATATAAGAAAAACGAGGCCCAGAGAAGTTAAGTAACCCATCCAAAGTCACACAGCCTATTTTGGAATCATTAAGATTTGAAGACTATTTTTTTTTTTCTGACTCAGGTCTTAATCCCAGGACCATGGGGTTCTTAACCAGAGGAACCCTAGGGCTCTTTGGGCTGCAGGAGCTCTGCAGACTCCAGAATTGTGTGTTAAATTATGCATGTGAGCCCAAGTGGGTGCATTTTCTGGGGACAATGTTACATAACATAGTGGCTTCTCAAAAGGGGTTGGAGATGATGAAAAGGTTAAGGCCAATAGGGGAAGAGGTAGGAAGAGGGAAGTTGTCTCCTCGCAGGCCTGGAAAGTAGGGAGCCAACTGATTCAAAATTTGAGACCGGCTCCAAGCCTGCTTCTGGACCTGTCTTGCTGTCTCAGGCCATGCCCAGCTCTCAGAACCTCCTCTAGCGAAAGGGGCAGAGTCTGTGGCCAGGGCACTTATTTTGTGAGCACTCCTCTTCTTTCCCCTCCCCACTTTTTCGTGTGAACCCAACTCTTTTAGAGCCTATTTTTATTTTTATTTTTATTTTTTAAAAATATTTTTTATTGATTTTTTACAGAAAGGAAGGGAGAGATATAGAGAGCCAGAAACATCTATGAGAGAAACACCGACCAGCTGCCTCCTGCACGCGTCCCCCCGCCCCCCACTGGGGATGTGCCCACAACCAATGTACATGCCCTTGACCAGAATCAAACCTGGGACCCTTCAGTCCACAGACTGAAGCTCTAACCACTGAGCCAAACCGGTCTCGGCTAGAGCCTATTTTATAGGGGCCAACTTCTAGGCACTTCAGCCCTGCAGAGGGAGATTGACTGCCCTTTAGAAGTGTTTGGGGTCGGGAGAGGGAGCCTAGACAGACCACTGGGAGGTAGAGACAGGGAGAGAGGGGATGAGACAGTCCCTGGGAGATGCTCAAAGCCCAGGTGACCGTACTTTGCAGCCTCCAGAACAGCCCTCCCTTTTGGTCCCGAGTCTTTGCTCCTGTCACCTGGAGCAGAGAGGGCTCTGTCACTTCCCCTCTTGGCACCTCTTGCAAGGTTTCTAGTGCTCAGCTCATGTGGGGGAGCCTTCCCTGACCTGTTCCGTTCCTCTCTGCTCCTTAGCACACACCTCCTCGGTGTCATGTCAGATTGCCAGGGTTGTGCCTGTTTGTCTGTCTGTCCTTCTGTCTCTCTCTCCTCCTGGCTGTGAACTTGGGGAGGAAGGGACCTGAATCTCCTCTATATGTCCTATGCTAGCCTGGCATATGCCAAAATCTCCTCATGAATTTATTGAATGAATAAACTAAATAAATAATAAGAGACAAAAGAGAGCCAGTCAGGGACCTCAGTCTGTGCCCTAGAGAGAGGACCAGGGGTGTGAGAGAAGGGTAGGTGCATTGTTCTGCCAGCTGAGTGCAGATGTGTGAGGCACCTCTGCTGCTCCAACACACACACACACACACACACACACACACACACACACACACGCCTCATTTTTTAATGCTTTTTGGCCATGGGGGGAGGGTCATGGGTTCTGGATCCAGCTGTATAATAGTATGGAGTTTGCTCGCGTTCTCTCTCTCTCTCTCTCTCCCTTCCTCCCTCCCTCCCTCCCTCTCTCCTCCCCTTCCCTCTTCCTCTTCTTCTCCCTCTCTCCCTCTTTTCTTTCTTCTCTCTTAAAAAACAGGATTGAGCCCCTATCATGTTTTGGGCCCCGAAGCAGAGATGCAGAACAGACAGAAGATGGAGGGTGATAGGAGGCAGGAGTGGCAGGAAACAGACCCCCCACCCTGTAGCTCAGGGGACCGGGAAAGGGTAAAGATAAGTGGGAGGAGTCCAGTTCTGTCCCAGTGGAGGTGGCATTTGAGTGAAGCCTTGAAAAACCGGGAGCATTTGGGTAGATACTTAAGTGGGGGCCACTCTCCAGGCAGGGGGACAGCCAGGCAGGAGGCCAGAGGTGCCAGCCCAGAGAGGGAGCTAGAGAGTCCCCATATTTCCTCCCTCTGTCATCTGGGCAGGGAGCTGCTGGGGTCGGGGTGAAATCTTTGATCCCTTGTGAACTCCCATCGGGGGCTGCAGCCTGGGGTAGGTGCTGGTGGGCTCCGGATGGCTGTTTGGAGCCAATGGGGTGGGGGAGTTGGGATGTGGCTGCACCCTCAGCCCTGCCACTCCTGGGCCAATAGGTGGAGGGACCGAAGCAGAGAACAGCGAAGAGACTGAGGAGCAGGCCAGCCCCACCAGGCCGGCCCAGGAGTCAGGCCTGAGTCAGGCTTCTCAGAATAAAGAGCATGTGGAGAATTCAGCAGGGGCCCCACTGCATTAGTGCGGGGCACCGAGGGGAGGGGATCACTAACACTCATGAGGAGGAGGGTCCGGGTAGAAGACCCCGGTTCTCTCCTATCCTGGCTTCTGCCTGGGCTGCATCCTATGGGACTCCCTGGTCCCAGGTCCTTCCTGGCCGAGGGCCGCCTGCTCTCCAGACACCCTCAATAGAAGGCGGGTCCCAGGACCAAGCCTAGACTAAGGGGCGCAGTGGTCTGATTTGCAGGAACCAACTACTCCAGTACCCAGAACGCGGGCAGTGTGGCTGCCAGCAAAGTGAAGAAGGAGGTCCAGGCCTGTGCCCACAGCCCTGATGCCCCGGCGCTGCTTCGTCATGGCCGGATGGAAGCCGCAGGACCCTCCACTCCCTCTGGACGCCAGGTTCCCCGCCTCTGTCCCCCCTTTTCCGGGACCAGAGGATCCAGTTCTGGTCCTGCAAGCAGCTGGTGCTGCCTGGCCCCCGCCCGCCAGGGCGCAGAACGGAGCGGGCCGCTGGGCTGGAAGGCAGGCTGAGTGCCTTGCGCCCTCAGCCTGATTTCGTTGGAGCGGAACCAGCTCCCTTTGGCTTTTCCACTTCTCGCAGGTCCCTGGGTTCCGGACCTTGAACCACACGGCTCCCATCTCACAAGTACCGCTGCGTATTCCTCCCGATCTTCCCCAAGTCCCTGCACTCCGTGCGGTCTCCACGCAGCCTCCCTGCCACCATGGGTGACCCCAGCGGACCCCAGTCTCCACGGGTGTCCCAGGCAGCCCGACCAGACGCCCCGCGGAAGGCCCTGGGTGCCCTAGCCCCGCGCCGCCACCCCCACCCCGACCCCCACCCCCCAAGAACCTTCCTCTTTGCTGCCGCCCCCCCCCTCTTCCTCAGCCCCCTGCCTCTGCGCTTTCTTTCTCATTCGTTTTCCTCCCTCCGGTGAGTGCGGGGCTGCAGCCCGGCCGGTGGGGAGGCCCGGGCTGGGCGCCCTGGAGGCCTCCGCCCGCTCTGGTCCGCGGCCGCTCGGAGGGCTGGGCGCCCTGGCGGCCTCCGCCCGCTCTGGTCCCCGCCGCCGGCTGTGTGGCCGTGGGTAAGTCTCCCCATCTTTCTGAGCCGCGACGGCGGTAACAGTGGGAGGTTTACGGAGAGGGATGGGACATTCGTTTGGGTTCGTTGGGGCCTAAGGAGGGAGTGAGGTTCTCAGGAGTGGTAGGTCTGAAGTGGCTGTGGATGGTAACGAATATTCGGGGAAGCAGCTGGTAGCTTTTTTATTTTTATTTTTTTTACTTTTTACAGCTGATGGGGTGCCAGGCGTGAGAGACCTTCTCTCCAATCCAGACATCCGCCCCGTTTTACCGACGAGGAGGCCGAGGTTAAGCAGCTTCGCGCCGCTCGGCGCCGCAGGTGGGGCTCAGAGCGGACCAGCTGGGAGGTGTAGCCGAGTTAACGCCCCGGCGATCTCCTCTCCTCGTCTCCTCCGGCGGGAGGACCCACCTGGCCGCGGGCTGCGATCTGAGACCTAAGCGGGCAGGGCGAGGCTGAACCCCTTGGGCTTCCCTTTGTCCGCGCGGGGAAAGCTTTGAAATTCTCACTTTCAGGTAAGCGATGTTGGCGGCCCCCAGAGAAGGTTGCAAATTAGACCCAAATGAGGGACTTCTGCCTGGTTATGGGAAAGGGGGGATGGGGGAGGCGTGGAAGGCAACTTTTTCCAGCGTAGAAGCCTTCGCTCTCAGATTTTTCCCCTTTCCGCTCATGAGTCTCCTGTCTGGCGGGCCCCAGGTCCCGGGCAGTCCGGGAGGATGCGCCTGGCTCTACCCAGGGTGGAGGTATGGCCAGCCCATCCCTCTTTTATCCTCTCCAGGAGTGTGCCCCTGAGGTGGAGTCTTCCTAGCTGCGGAGGTGGGACTGGGGGGGGGGGGGGCAGGGAAGGGGGGCCGGGGCCGGGGCCGAGGCCGGGGCCGGGGCCGGGGCCGGGGCCGGGGCACCCCTGGTCCGGCCAGGAAGGGCTGGAGTCCGGCTTTTGGGCGACCTGGCCCAGAGCTCCCGCCGCAGAGTCGCCAGTGGCAGCCCCGACAGGCCACGTGTCCCTCGACACAAGTCCCATTACATTGTATTTATGTTTCACTTTATTGTTTTTTCCCCTCTCTTATTATTGTCTCACTCTGGGGGAGGCAAAGGATATAATATATTCATCTTTATTATACCAAATCTGTGCGAAGCATTTAATAAAACGCTGTTTCCACACAGCCAGGGATATTAGAGTGAGCTCCTCGTAAGTTAATGCTCGCGTCCGGAGGGCGCCTCCGCCACAGCGCCTGCTGCCGGCGGCCCGAGGAAGCGCAGGCCCCGGCCGCACGCCCCCGCCCACACCGAGGTGGGCAGCGCCTTTGCAACCCAGCGGTCTCTCCCAGACCCTGGGGCACCAGCCTGGAGGAGGGGCCCTGTGGAGCCGAGTTCAAGTCCAACCCTCCTATCCCCACCCCCGCCCTGCTCCGCTCTGCGCTTCTAACCCGCTGTGGGCCTCGGCTTGTGCCTGTGAACTTGAGAAGAATTCTATAGGCGATTTCCTCTCAGGGCTCTTGGAAGTGGAGGAGGGCAGGGCTTTATAAACAGGAAAGAAATAAAGCAAAGATTTGTTGGGTTGGAGTCCATGAGGGCCAGAAACAAGGAGGCCTCAAAAGGGGACCTAGGCAACATAGACCCCAAGCTCTTTACCTTCCCCCTCAGCACCCACCCCAGTGCCCATCCTCCATGGGTTTCCATGGCCTATAAGCTTTACATTCTGCTTTCTGCACACTCCTGGGGGGATGCCCATGAGAAGGAGAGTCACATGACTTTTTCATATCCAGGCCCCCTGCCCAATTTCCTTTAGAAAAGCCTCCTGCCTGGGGTCTTTTAGGGCCCTGATTTGGACATACCAGCCTTACTTAGGCCCTTGTGCCACCAGTGCTTTGGGGAGAGTGGCAGGCAACGCCCCCAGGCTAGAAGGTGTTGTCCAGGAAAGGATTGGAGTGGCCAGTTACGTCCCCTAGTCAGGACTAACATCCGATCATAATTCTCAGTCCTCATCTGCCCTCACCCTCCATCCCTGAGCACTGTACCAGATCACCCCACAACCTGTAGGCCGCTGGTGGGAGCTTCTTTGGATAAGGTGACCAGATGTCCCACTTTTGGATTCTTTCCAAAAATCGGGGCTTTTTTTAAAAATCGGGACGCGGGACAAATTGTTAAAAATCGGGACTGTCCCGCCAAAAGCGGGACGTCTAGTCGCCTTATCTTTGGAAGCTAAGGGTACTTGAAAAATTTGACAGCTCCTACCTGGAGCTGCCTTGGGGAAGAGGGTATAAGCTCACTGGGTGGCAGGGCTGGGACTAGAGTGAAGGAAGACAGGTGCCTAGGACACACAGTTTAAAAAAACAACAAAAACAACAACTTACCCTCGGTGTTGTGTAGGACCCCTTAACTTTTTGCTTAGGTGTCTATTTCACTGGCTTCACCCTAGCCAGTGGTCAGCAGACTGCAGCTCGGGAGACACATGCGGCTCTTTGGCCCCTTGAGTGTGGCTCTTCCACAAAATATTGTACCATGGCCTGGACGAGTCTATTTTGAAGAAATGGCATTAGAAGAAGTTTAAGTTAAAAAAAAAAAATTGGCTCTCAAAAGAAATTTCAATCGTTATATTATTGACATTTGGCTCTGTGGACTAATGAGTTTGCCGACCACTGGACTAGATCGCCCTCTGTTGTGTGACCCCAAGGGTGGCTTCAAGCAGGTGGTTTCAGCTTATCCTGTGGCTGGTGTTCTGAAGGGGAGAATGTAAACAATGGAAGGCGCTGTCTCTGTGGGAGTGAGCTCCCCCAACAGGTGCAGTATACTCAGAGCCTGCCGAGAGGCTCATAACCAGTCTTATTGCCACAGCATCATCTTCATCATCTTCATAATTCACCATTCCCTACTTTGTGCCAAGGAAGAGCTTTCCCCACATGATGTCATGTAATGCATACCAACATGCTTTGGCCAAGGCTAGGATGTTAGCCTCTGGCTTTCTGGGTTCTTTCCAGCTCCGAGAGGCTATTGTTGCATGAGACAAAGGGCACCTCTGTTGATTTTGGGTGGTTTATTGCACCACAATTATTATTTGGATTCATCTCATGGCCTTTACTTATGGGTAAGTTCTTTGAGGCAGGGACTGTGTCTAATTTCATTGTTTTATTATTCCCTCTCCCTCCTCTTCCATGCCCCACACAGAACTAAGTGCATAGCACACGCTTCATAAACGTGCATTAAACACACATGAGTAATTGAAGGCCGTCTGTCTACCTGGCCACCTGCTTTCCAGGCTGTGCCCAGCAGAGCCATGAGGGTGGCCTTCAGGACAGCCAGCACCACCTCTGAGCCTGGTCTCCCTTCCCACAGCTGAGCTTAGTTCAGGCTGACACAGAGTCTCCTCCCACCTGTGCTCTCAGCCCTATTCTAGCCCATGAGTAAGACAAGGACCAGCTCAGTTTCCACCTGTGCAGGAGCTCCAGTTTCTTACTGGACATATTCATGAGAAATCCAGCCAAAACCGGTTTGGCTCAGTGGATAGAGCGTCGGCCTGCAGACTGAAAGGTCCCAGGTTCGATTCCGGTCAAGGGCATGTACCTTGGTTGCGGGCACATCCCCAGTAGGGGGTGTGCAAGAAGAAGCTGATCAATGTTTCTCTCCCTTCGATGTTTCTCTCTATCCCTCTCTCTTCCTCTCTGTAAAAAATCAATAAAATATATTTTAAAAAATTCTCTGAGAAATTCAGGTGGTGGAGGAGACCTCTGAGAGATCAGAGCCGGGACGAGCCCCGTAGCCAGAGACGTGTGCCCTGAAGAGCTGGGACTAGAACTAGGCCTTCCAGGAAGGAGGACTGAGAGGCTGGAGAGAAAAGTAGAGTGTTCTGGGTTGGAGGGAGAGGTCTTTGCGAGAGCAAAGGGGCAGCGGCAAGACAGCTCACAACAGTTTGGGGAGACAGGCAGGCTGGCTTGACTAGGCTGCCAGGGGGAGATAAGGAGGAAAAGACATTTGTGGAACGCCTTGAATGTCCAAGCCTGGGCCAGAAATTTGAGTTTAGAAATCAGGTTCCACATCCTAGGGTCCAGAAACGAGCATCTAGAACTCAGCGCCAAAGGCCAAAGTCCAGAACCCAGGCTTGTCCAACATTTCCTTTTGGTTGGTCTAAGGTGCCACCGTGAGGGCTCCACACTCAAGATGCACGCGCTTATTTGGTAACAAGATGGGCTCTTCCGGTTGGCGTAGGCCAGGAAACCCGAGGCCTGGCATGATCCCGGAGCCAGCCTGGCCCACCGGAAGCTTGCTTCCCCTAGACTAGCACTGTCAGCTGTCCTAGGTCCCCCCAACTCAGAATCAGAAGTCTGCACCCTAGGCCCCCTGAGCTGGGACAGGAGTTGCTCACCGACATCTAGCCTCTCCCACACCCATTCCTCCGCCCTCGAGTACAGGTGGGATCTAGGCTTCCAGGCTGGACCCAGCTGGGCTAGGCCACCGGGGGGTGGAGCCCTGGTGCCTGTGGTGGTGCCAAGCCAGCCAGCGTGTAGGCGTTGCTGTGTCGGCCTGTCGCAGAGCGCAAGCCTGCCAAGGAGCCTGAGCGCTGTGCCGCGTGGAGGGTGTCAGGGGTGGTATTGTCGGCGCACAAATGCTCAACTTTATGTACTTTTAACTAGAGGTGTAACAGATGGCCCCGTTTCTGTCCAAGCCAGGGAGACTGGTGCCCATTCTGGCTGCAGCCAATCAATCCCGCCACTCTGGGGGGAGCTACAAGCTGGGCTGGGAGGCCTGGAGCCAGCAATCGCGCAAGGCTGTCTGCTTGGGCTGGCCCAGCGCTGCCTCCGCCAGCCGCTCCGCTACGGGCCCACGGAGGTAAGAGGGCAGGCACGTGGCAGGCCTGCCCAGCAACACAACCAGAGGCCTGGATGGGAGAGAGAGGCTGGAAACACCCATGAGGACCCAGATGGCCAATGAAGACACTGAAGTCCCTAACTCACTTCGTTTTGTCCTTTCTCTTGTGGTCCCTGCTCAGTACCTAAGCCCTACATTTCTGGCTTCAAAATCCATAACCGGGCAGTGTCCTGCATGGTGGACACCGCATGTTGCTCAGGACTGGGGGCGAATAGTGGTGCCTTTGGGATAAATAGTCAAGGGACTGCAAAAGGCTTTTAAAAACGCTTAGGACAGCTGGAGATGAAGAGAAAACAGCAGGATCCAGGGATCCCAAAGCTGGAGAAATTATCAATTAATTAATTAATTGATAGTTCATATAGTCAGTCAACAGGCACTTAGTAAAAGTCTACTAGGTGTTAAGTCCCTTGCTAAGTGCTGGGGTCACAATGATGAATAGGACATGATTCCTGTTCCTGGGACCTCTTCAGGGATAGACAAATATGCGGGTAATTGGAGTGTTGAGCCAGGGCTCATAAAAACCTCCATAGGGATTGTGGAAGCAGAGAGGGGGGGGGGGCATTTAACCCTGCCTGGGAGTCCCAGGAACATTCTAGCAGGGGTTGGCTCTGAGCTGGATGTTAAAGTAAGAGTTTTCATTGGAGGTGAAGAAGGGCACCTGAGGGGAGGAGCAGCATGCACAGACATAGTGAGACAGCATGGTAAGGTAAGGGTCTGAAAAGGGGTGAGAATGGCTGAAGTTTTGGATTTGAATGAAGGACTGGAAGGGCTGAGACTGGATCGGGGGAGAGGGGAGCAGGCCTGCTAGGGGATGCCTTGGCCCCATTTTAGCAGGCAGGCAACCTGACCCCGCAGCTCTCTTCCCTCAGTGGCCTCCCCTTGACCCCAATGCCCATCATCCTGAGGTCAGAGGGAGTAAGGAGGAAAAGAGGCAAGGCCTAGCAGCATGTGGGCGAGGCCAGGACTCAGGGAGGGGAGCCTGTAGCACCAGTTCCCCAGCGTGATCCTAGTCCTGACCTTCCTACTTTCCTGCCCTGAGGGACGAAGGCATGAATCAGGAGGCTCACTCCCTCACAACGATGTACCCCATGGATTTCTGAGTCCCCTCAAAACAGCTTTTCCATAGTTCCCTTAAAGAAGCTTGGAATCTCATTCATTCATTCATCCAGCAAGCATTGAGCATCAGCTGTGTTCAAGGCCCAAGCAGGATACTGAGGTGTAGACAGAAGCATTATGTAGGATTGTGGAGAGCTCAAGTTCAAACCCAGGAGGAAGATAGGAATCCGGTCAGGGATCATTCCGTTTGCAAGAAACCAAAGTTCACTTGAGGACACGCACATGCATGCACATGCACACGCACACACACATGCACATACACACGAGGGCCTTTTGTATTATAGCACATGGTTCAGCACAGGAACTGGACCCAGAAAGCAGGCAGGGACTGAGGCAGCTCTGGGGACCAATTTCTTTCCCATAGTAAGGTGGAAAGACAGCCCACAGGGTTTTTCTTTTCTCTTGTGTTTCTCTCCTCATTAATATTAATAAAAAAATTTTAATATATATTTTATTGATTTTTTTACAGAGAGGAAGGGAGAGGGATAGAGAGCTAGAAACATCGATGAGAGAGAAACATCAATCAGCTGCCTCCTGCACCCCCCCCCCCCCCACCGGGGATGTGCCCGCAACCAATGTACATGCCCTTGACCAGAATAAAACCTGGGACCTTTTAGTCTGCAGACTGATGCTCTATCCACTGAGCCAAACCGGTTTCGGTTAAGATTAATAATAATTATAGGAGGAAGAGGTGGTGGCATGATTGCTAACAACTGCTGAGCACTTACTAAATGCCGGACACATTGGGATCCCTGATTATCTTAGTTAATCCTGTTCAGAACACCTTGCGTTAGCTGATAACGCTATCCCCATTTCCCATCTGATAACACTGAGACTGAGGAGGTTAGGTCTCCTGCCCTATGGTCAAGCCAGGAAGCAGAGGAGTTCGGATTCTCACTCAGGTTGGCCTCCAGAGCCCCAGCTCATAACTGCGACTGATCCCCATGCAGCACATAGAGCTTCCCGCGTTTCCTCATAATTTCTCATAACCGTGACTTGCATTTGACCAGCCGGCCTCTCCGAGTCTCTCTCTATATCACCTCTGCTAACTGCTCCAGTCTCTCTGTATTTCATAGTTCAAGTTCCCAGGAGGGGGCATCGGTTGGCCCAGCTCATCTTTTAATGCCAGGCCACATTGTAAGCAGCTGCCCAGCCAAAGAGCTGCCTCGGAGGGGGGCTGAGGGCAGCCACCAATCAGCACTTTTCACAGAGCCATGTGTAGAAATAGCATACTTAGGAAGAGGTGCAACGTGCTACACAAGAGGAGCAAGAAAAGAATGAGGGGAGACTTCATGGAGGATAGTTTGTGGTTTTGGAATAAGAATAGGATTTGAGGATCAGAGTTGGAGACAAGAATTTCCTGAAGAAAGATAGAGCATGAACAGGCGCGGGACTGAGGTAGCATGAGTCATGTTTAAAGGCCAACAAGTAGTTCTGTGTATCAGAAGAGTGAGGTGCATGAGCCAGAAGCTGGAAAGGTAGAACTTGAATGCTTGTCTGAGTTGGGACTTAATTTAATGGCAGTCATGGAAGGTCTTTGGACAAGAGAGGGATGTGGTCAGACATGCGCTTTAGGTAGGGTGACCATATGCCCAGGGAAGTCCCACTGTAATTATTATTAAAATGTATTATTATTATTACTTTACAGAGCCCCTTTCATCCTCAATAACATCCTGGTTTGGATAGTAAAGTATATGCTGTCCCAGCTTTCCAGTGTATGGGCTGTTGCTCTGCTAGGTTTAGTGTGAGTGGTGCAGGATGAGAGACAGGAAGTTTTTGGATGAGGATGTTGCCACAGTCCAGGTAAGTCAAGCCAGAACCAGGTAGGGGCGGAGAGGACAGAACACAAAGGCATGTGGGCAGGATACATGTAGAATGGTCTGGTTCTGGTGGTTGAATGGGTTTGGGGGGATAATGAAGAGGGAGAGTGGAGTCCAAGTGACTCCTAGGTGTTCAGCTTGGTTGTTGGAAACAATAGTGGACGTCTGAAGGCAGGGCTCCTTGGGGAGAGGGTGGAGATAATGATTGCAGTTATAATGGCCTTGAGATGCTCTGGGACATCCATTTAGAGATGCGCAGCAGAAAGTTGGATGTTCCAAAGGGGAACTCGGAAGCTTTCGTTAGGGATTCTTCTAAGAAGAGAGATGGCTAATGGAAGCCAGGAGGATAGTGACCTTGCTTGAGATGTGGGATAGGGCAGAGTAAGACAAGACGAGATCTCCCAGAAAACTAAATTCTGGGCGATCCCTGTATTTTGGAAGTCAGAGGAGAGAAAGGAGTCAGGAGGCTAAAAGGGGGAGTTTGAGAGTTAGGAGGAAACCAAGGGGAGTAAGAGGTCTAGAGATGAGGGAAGTCTTTGGGGGAGGAACTCTTTACATCATCCAGAGTGATCAGTAAGGAGGACAGAGTACATGACCAGAAGGTTTGGTTATTTCAAGGTCACAGGCAACTGTTAAGAGACCAGAGGGTGGTGGGGACATTGCATGAGGAGTGAATGGCAAGGAACTAGAGGTGGTCAAGGTGATATCTCGTTCATAAGAGTTTATCCAGGGCCAAGAGGAAAGAGGGAGAGCTCAGATGAACAAGATGTAGAAGACGCGTGATAGTGAAAATTCTGGGAAGATGCAGGAGAGGTTGGGTTCTTGGGAAGGAAAAAGAGCTCTTCTTCCTCAGAGACAGGAGCGGGGAAATGGTGGGTGATGCTCCATGGAAATTCTGGGGTGGACTGGTGGGTTTGGGGTCAGGTAGAGAGGACAATAGTTGAAGGCTTGCAGAGAAAGTTTGTAATGGTTGTGGAATTTGTAATGATGAATTAATCACAGATGTAGAGAAAAGTTAGTTCATTTGTTTAACACATAGAAGTGAAGGATGAGGTGAGTTTAGGCAGCATAAATGAGCCTTTCAAAATATGTTTTTATTTTTTAAAATATATATTTTTATTGATTTCAGAGAGGAAGGGAGAGGGATAAGAAATAGAAACATCAATGATGAGAGAGAACCATTGATCTGCTGCATCCTGCACGCCCCCTATTGGGAAGTGAGCCCAACATCAGGGAATGTGGAAATTGAACCAGGACCTCCTGGTTCATAGGTCGATGTTCAACCACTGAGCCACACCATCCAGGCTCAATGAGCTTTTCTTTTTCTTTTCTTTTCTTTTTTTTTCCCACTTGGTTCAGCATGCCCAGGAGTAGAAGCCAGAAAAGTGGATGGCAGTGCTGCTTGAGGCTGGAGATTGGTAGTGGGGATGGCAGGAAGCACATGCTGAACTGGCTGACATGGAGCCAGGACAGGAAGGGAGGAAGTAAAGCCAGAATGGGAGTGGTGGGCTGGGAGGAGGTAGAGGGCTTAAGGGAGCAGAGAACAAGTGAGTAGGAATGAGGGAATGAGTGACATGAGAAGGTAGGAGATTGGGATCAAAGAAGAGGATTTCAGATTCTGAAATTCTGGAGTTTTCAGAGGTGAGGGGTGGTCATGCCAATTAGTGGCCGGAGAGAAGGAAAAGAAATTGCAGAATGTCTGGGTTCAAGACCTTCAGGGGACGAGGAGGCGGGTGGGTGGCTGGGAATTGGACTGCTCTCAGGGTCCCCAGTGACACTTCAGGTATGATTTTTTTTTTAAGTACACAAGTGGTACATGTTCTTTATTTTTTAAAAAAAGATCTGAAGATCTAATACATAGTATTGTGATTTTAGTTACGGTACTGTATTGTGCATTTGAAAATTGCTAAGAGAGTAGATCTTAAATGTGAGAACAAAAGAGAAACGGTAATTATGTGATGTGATGGAGGTGTCAGCTAACATTGCAGTGGCAATTTTATCGCAATATATGTGTATCAAATCAACATGTTATACACTTTAAACTTATACAATACAACTGCTATAGAGCTGAAAAAAGGAACATTCAAATGATCAAAATTAAATCAATTACAATTGCTCAGAGTCCCACCCCTCAGATATTACTCAAGTTAACATGTTGGTGAATATCCTCCCAGACCATGACTCATATATACTGTTTTAAAAATGGGGTTTGCATTATAAATATAATGAGTTCTTAAATCAGATTACTTTTGGATGAATCTCAGATTTACAGAAAGCTTGCAAAGATGATACAGAGAGTTTCCATGCCCCTGACCCAGTGTCCCCTAATGCTGACATCTTACATGGCCATGGTCCATTTGTCAGACCTAGGAAACCAGCCTTGGAACATTATTATCAACCAAACTCCTGACTTTATTTGGCTTTCACTAGTTTTCCCACTAATGCCCCTTTCTTATTCCGGGATCTCATTCAGACCCCCACCTCGCATTTAGTACACATACTGTTTTGCAACCTGCTTATTTGCTTGCCGTTATGTGAACACCTTTCAATGATGCTAAACATTCTTCCACACCATCATTTTAGTGTCTGTGCAGTATTGTGCTGATGGTTGTGTCGTTGCCAATCCCTACTGTGGAATGTTGAGATTGTTTCCAATTTTTCACTCTTATAAACCAAGCTCGGATGAGCCCCTTGCAGCTAAATTGTCTGAACGATTCCTGCTTATTTCCTTACAATAAATTCCTAAACATGGCATTGTGGGGCCAGAGGGATGCACCTTGGAGAGGCCCTGGCTGTATCTTACCCACCTGAAAGGCTGTACCAATTTACCTCCACTAGGGCTTTTTTTTTTTTTTTTTTTTTTTTAACATTTATGACGGGAGGGATGTGGGTGCAGAAGACCCTTATGAGGGCTGTCTCTCCATGTCCTGCCCCTCTCTCCACACTCAATTCTTCTCTAGGCCACAGGGTCTCGGTTGGCCCTGAATGCAGCCAGCAGCTGGGATGGGGGTGGGGTGTGGCCAGGGCTCTGGGGACACCTCCTGTGCTGGGAGCTGAGTAGGGGGCCTGGGCAGCTGCCTGGGCTTTGTTCTTTTGTCAAGAGGTGAGCTGGTGGGGAGGGAAAGGGTGAGGAGAGGCTGAAAGGGGAGAGGGACCCCCTCCTCTTGCCCCATGAAAGCTGATAGGCAGAAGGGCAGTTCCCTGAGCCAACGGGGGAGGGGGCAGCAGACAGATTGGGCCAAAAACGTAACCTCCCCGAGATGCATGCTCCAGTTCAAGCAGGAGGCATTAAGGATGAAATATCTGCTGAGCAACAATTCATCTCTAACTGGGAGGAGAGGGGCTCGCTGACATTTAGCTGTGATCAGGGGCTGCACACGCCTGTCTCCAGAAGCCTAACAGGAGCTAGCCGCCTGCATGTGTGAGAAACGTGCGTGCGTGTGTGTGTGTGTGTGTGTGTGTGTGTGTGTGTGAGACAGGGTCTGAAGGACCGTGTGGGACTATTGCGAAGCTGTGTCTGCGCATGTGATAGTCCATGTGTGAGAATCTGCGTGCGATGGTGAGGATGTTTTAAGTGTGTGTCAAAGTCATGCCTGTGTGTGATGTTGAATATGTGTGGGCAATTGTGCGAATGCGTGCTAGGTGTTGTACAATACTGTGTGTGCGATGTGGAGACTGACCCTGAAAATGGCCTGGAGATGCCATGCGTTTGGGTGTGAGACAGTAGATGTGACACTGACCCCCAGGCTCAACTAGATCTCAGGTTATTGCCAGCCCACGAGATGCCTCTGTGGGAATTAGACAAAGGTCCCCGCCTTCCACAAGGTCACCGCCTCCCAGTGCGCTCTCAGGGGGCTGCTTGTGCGGTGTGCAGTTTGCGTTACGCTAAGTAGAGGCCGTGGATGGACCCCACTCTCTTCCTATGGTCCAGTAGAATTTTCTCCCCATGGCACTTATTATGATTTTGTCGTCTTTAACGATTTTGTGTAGGTATTTGTTGGATATCTCTCTCCCCTGCCAGGCTCTAAGCTCCTTGGAGGACAGGACCACGTGTCTGGGTCTATCTTGTTCATCATGGTAACACCGGCTCCTGGCCCAGCGCCTGGGCCAGAGGAGTTGCTTTAGGAATGCTTGCTGGATCACTAAATGAATGCAGAGGGCAGGGATGCCTGTGTTCACGGGTGAGGGCACATGCATGGAGAAGTGTGCACCTGAGCCAGGTGTGTGTGTGCATCTGCTGGATGTGTGTATGTGAGTGTCGTTGTCAACCCCAGAAAGCTCTCCTCACCTGTTTCCTAAGCCCTGACCCCCAAATAGGCTAAGAACAGGAGAGGCGATCCACCCTCCCCCGCCCACCGGGATGCTCTCCTGCCTCCTGGTCCAGGCCTGTTTGGGGCTCTGGGAAAATTTCTATGAATTGGACCACAAGCACCTGGGACTCACAGGCCCTGGCAGCGCTTCTCAGAGCGAGGCTTGGGGAAATTTTGGCCCATGCTGTCCAGGGTCCAGTCCCACGCCCTGCAGCGTATGTCCTGCCCTGGGGTTCAGACTATCGATCTGTTTTTGTTCCCATATGACTTACTGGACGAGATATAGGATTCCTCTATCTTCCTGCCGTTGACAGTCACCAATGTTACACTAGGCCCATCCCCTATGCATGGTCTCATCTCTAAGAAGAAGAGACTTGTGTCCCTATATTTTGGGGGAGCTGTGTTTGGGGGTGGTTCAGAGGTGAAAGGGGTCAAGGAGGGTGGGTTTGGCAGGGAGGGTGGCAGAGGAAGAGGAAAAAAATGAGCTCAGAAGGCATAAAGGGGACAGAAAAGTGAAAGTGCTGGGGGCTGAATAGGCTGGGACAGCGGGAGGCGAATGGCTTAGACAGAGGCTTGGCCATGCCCTTGGTGGAGTGGGGATGGGGGTGCGGAGGAGGAAGGTGGGAGGAGTCTGGAGCTCACCAAAATCCCAGGTGGCCATCGGCACAGCTGTCCACAGCGCTGCTCCTGAAATCTGAAACTGTCCCCTCAGGGTCACACTGGTACCCTCAGGACTGGAGCAGGAACTTGCTCAGCTGGGGACATGTGCTCGGAGTCCTTTCTGGAGAGATGCTGAGTGTCAGACCAGCAGGGAAGCCTCACTGGGCTGTTCAGGGGAAGGGACCTGAGCTGGTTCTTGTCCTGCTGGGACTGGGACCTCCGTGACCTGTCTAAATGAGGGAGGCGGGCCATGTGCTCCGCCAGGTTTTGTACAGCTCAGTCTGTGCTGATGGCACTGATCACATAGCAGAATCTGAGGAGCTGTATTCACCGGGCAGGTGCCTCTGGCTCCCACTATTTTAGCAAAGGCTCAGACACAGTGTTCCAGGGGTGCCTGTCAGATCCCGGATGCCTCTCCCCTGGCCCACAGGGACCCTAATCTTTTACCCTCCTTTCCCCACCCTACACTCATCCTTCCAGAGCCTGGAGAGGTAGCAGCTTGCCGTTTCATCTGGAATCTGACTGCATAAGTAGGCAATCAATCCCCTACCTCCAGCTTCTGCCCTCTCTCCAGTGGCCCTCAGTGCTTCTTCCTTTGGAGATCCTTTCTAGCCTGTGCAGAAACTAGCCTTGCCAGGAGAAGAGGCAAAATGTATTTTCTCTGTTCCGGCCATAGGAGATCACACCCTCTTCTCCTGGGGAGAGGGATCAGGACAGATTAGGGATGGAGGGAAGGGTAAAAGTTCTCTGTCACCATCCTCCCCCAGTTTTCAAAGCTGCTTGGCTCCATAAATGACTGGAACCAATTGCAGGTAATGTCCCTGTCAGGGCATAGCTGCCCTCATCCATTTCCTGCTGGAATCTCACCCACTGCCCTCTCGGGCATATGGCTGACCCTTGACAAGCTGGAAAGCCCAGGGTCATTTTTTCCTTTCTCTTTTCCAAGTGACGACTGCGAGCTCCTCATTCATCTCGGTATAGAGTCCAGTTGAGTGCTCAGATCATAGTAGTTGCTCAATAAATGAATATATAAGAGAGAAGAGAAGACTTTACCCCCTTTCTCTGTTGGTGGGCATAGGGAAAGGTTGTGTTTGTTAACTGATACATGTATCTCCTTCTGATGGCAAAGGGACAGCTGATTCTTTCCCTCCCACTGGCCACCTCCCTGAGCCACTTCATAATCTGTTTCTCAAGCATTTGGAGGCATCACTATTAATAAGTATTTGGGCTGCCCCCAAAGTACAGATAGCTTTGCTCAATGTCCTGGGGAACCACCAACCCTACCTTCTCTGCAGACAAGCGGTAAACCGATCTCTTTTGTCCCGGACAGAGCCCTGCACCAGGCATTAGGAAGGGGTCTGGCCTCAAAACATATAAAATCAGGATCCAGTTTCCTCCTTCCTATCTCACCCCAGCCCTCTGGTAAATGCTACTCAGATCTAGGGGGTGGGGAGCCATTCCTTTTGGGTCACATGATCAGATGCACGTTGGGATCTGATCTCAATCCAGATGCACATCCCTTCCCTCTCATGAACCAAGTGTAACGGGAGGGGTTGACTGCTTGCAGAAAACCTGGGTACCTGTGGATCCCTGGGAGGGTAAGAAGGTGACCCAAGCCACCACAGCCAGAGTGTAGGGGTGGGGAGAGGGGAGAGCTCCTGCTGCCTCTGATACAGCCACCTTCCAGAAAAGAGCAGTGTTCTGCTTTTTTTTTTTGCTTTTTTTTTTCTTTCTGGGGACATCAGGAAATATATGAGGACAATTCTTATTGTGATCTCCATTGGACAAACCAGCAGGGGAGCAAAGAATGTCCCCTCCCCTCCCTCCAACCTTTTCTTTTACCTCTGACACTTCATATACACCAGATTTCTCTGTTGATAAGTCCTGCCCAGAATATCTTTTCCCAGCTTCCTCTCGGCTTGGGAGTCACCAAACCAGCCTTTGGGAACCAAATACTGTATACAAATCTAGCCTGATTTTGCTCAGCAAAAGTCTAAGAAAATATGCTGGCAGAATGTTAGGTTAGTCCCCTGGCAGAGCATGACAATGCCGAATTCCTCAGACCTAACCAGGCAGACCTCTGTAACCCATGGCACAATGCCCAAGGTTAAGTGGTCATGAGTTAGAGGTAAACCAAGGGTCCAAAATTCACAGCATCCAGGCAACTAGAAAGGGATTGCACATTTCAATGGACAGGCCAGGGCAAGCAAGAGTTCAGAATCCAAAAGGTCAATCAGGGCAATGGGAACCTGATTCTGAGGCAAGAATGGTTGAGTGAGGGGGATGCTGGGGTACAAAGGGTACAAGAGGTTTCTTGACCAGGTGGGAATTAGGGGTACACTCTGAGGACTTCTAGATAGGAAAAGAAGAGCTGGGGGATGACCTTACAAAATGAGGTGGAGGAGATGTAGTCCTAATACTTATGGTGCTGGTGGATGTGGTTGTCATAGTAAAGCTGATAGTTATAATGATTGTATTATTAAGGTAATAGCAGCAATGGGGTGATGTGTGGTCATGGTGTTGTTTTGTTTTCTTTCTTTCTTTCTTTCTTTCTTTCTTTCTTTCTTTCTTTCTTTTTAATATATGTTTATTGATTTCAGAGAGGAAGGAAGAAGAAGAGAGAGAGAAACATCAATGATGAGAGAATCATTGGGTGGGTGCATCCTGCATGCGCCACCTGGGATCAAGCCTGCAACACGGGCATGTGCCCTGACCAGGAAAGGAACCATGACCTTGTGGTTCATGGGTGGATGCTCAACCACTGAGCCACGCTGGCTGGGCTGGTGTTATTAATGATTGCTGCCATGGTGATAAAGAGAATAAGTGATGACAATTGTCATGGTGAAGGAAGTGGTGATTCTTAAGCTCCCAGTGACAGAAACAATAATTTTAGAGATGATGGTAGTATTGGTGGGTTATGGTGACAGTAGCTGTGATCACAAGTGAAGGGGAGTGTGACGGTGGTAGAGATGTTGAAGTGCTGTCCGTTGAGGGACTTGGTGGTAAGGATTACATTGATAAATAAGTACTCTTCCTGTGGTATCATTGATCTGTCTTTAATCTAAATAAGTATATGAGATAAGTTTGATCCTTTAGAACAATAGTTCTCAATCTTTCTAATGCCATGACCCTTTAATACAGTTCCTCATGTTGTGGTGACCCCCAACCATAAAATTATTTTCGTTACTACTTCATAACTGTAATTTTGCTACTGTTATGAATCGTAATGTAAATATCCGTGTTTTCCAGTGGTCTTAGGTTCTACAGCAGCGGTTCTCAACCTGTGGGTCTCAACCTGAGAACCACTAGCAGTGTTGCCTAAGATGATCAGAAAACATAGATATTTACATTACAATTCATGCCAGTAGCAAAATTACAGTTATGAAGTAGCAGCAAAAATAAATTTTATGCTTGGGTGTCACCACACCATGAGGAACCATATTAAAGGGTTGCGGCATTAGGAAGGTTGAGAACCACTGCTCTAGGAGATCTCAGGAGAAATGTGTGATGGCCCTGGGTCTCCCTGAGCAGGAGGGAGGACCCCTTCTCCTTACGCTGCTGTGATCAGACCTGCATTGTATTTCCTGCTCCACTGTGTTCTGATTATAGACAACGTGGAGATTGGAGGGTAAACCATACTCCAGCTTTCCCTTCCCTTTCTCCATCTTCCTAGGGGCCTACTTGCTTCCTAAGACAGCTCTTCTCCAGGGTCCAATAGAGGCAACTGAGGCATTGAGGTTTTTCCTTGTGATCTGGAGCCAGAGCATGATGGGTATGCCAGACATCTGGCTAGGAATAGGAAAACTGACAAAAGGCCCTCCTTGTAGCGGTACAAGCAGAGGTTATTGTAGCTGCTGTCCCTGGCTCAGGGATGGTCCTCAGCCCCTCCGTGGCCCAGCCTTTGGCAGTTCCTTCAGACCTATGCTGGCCAATTCTGCCACTACTGGCCAGATGTGGCTGTTGAGCACTTGACATACAGCTTGTCCAATTGAGATGGAAGTGTAATATATATACTGGATTTTGAAAACTTAGTATGAAAAAAAAAAAGAATGGAAACAATCTCATTAATAAATTTTATATTGATCATACGCTAAAATAATACTTCAGAAATATTGTTTTAAATAAGAGATATTATTAAAATTAACTTTTACCTGTCTCTTTAATTTTTTATTCTTTTTCACTTGTCTCTTTAATTTTTAAAAAAATATATGTCTCCTAGAATTTTTTCAATAACATGTGGTTCACATTATATTATACAGTGCTGCCTTAGCTCATTTGCTTTTCTGTTTTGTTTCTTTGTAATCCTCACCCGAGGATATTTTTCCCATTGATCTTTAGAGAGTAGAAGGAAGGGAGAGGAAAGAGAGAGAGAGACATTGACGTGACTAGGAATCAAACCCGTGACCCTTCGGTTGGAGGGCTGACACTCTAACCACTGAGGAAACAGTCCAGGGCAGATCAATTGCTTTTCCTTTGTTCAGGGAAGCAAAAGGAAGGAAATGAAGCAAATAACAGAAGAGCA
Organism: Pipistrellus kuhlii; assembly: GCF_014108245.1. Classification (NCBI taxonomy): domain Eukaryota; kingdom Metazoa; phylum Chordata; class Mammalia; order Chiroptera; family Vespertilionidae; genus Pipistrellus; species Pipistrellus kuhlii. The sequence continues at coordinate 32,228,423 of NW_023425460.1, forward strand.
GTGGGCTGAGCAGGTAGTGAGTCTGTTTCTCTCCCTTATAGAGTCTGAGCAGAAGCACTCGGGCAGATATGGCAGCTTCACTCCACAGTGTCAAGGTCCCAGGTTTCTTTTTAATTATTTCCCACCATCCTCAACACGTGGCTTCCAATTTGGGGTCGAAGATGGCTGCTCTGGCTTCCATGTCCAGTTGACGCCCAATGAAAAGGGAGGGAGAGGGGTGTGGAGAATCAGTTCTTATTAAGTGCAAACCCCAGAAGACACAACATTACTTTTGCTTGCAGCTCATTGGCCAGGATCTAGTACCTGGACACACTTAGCTGCAAGGAAGTGGTGGCCAGGTTCCAGCTGAAAACTTGGGGGGTTTTGTTTGTTTTATTTTTTTAACAGTTGGGGGTTGTATTATGAAAAGAATAAAGGGAGAAGGAATATCGTGGGGCAAACAGCAGTCTAGCTATGTCCAAAGTGGGGCGATCCCCTAGGCTCACAACTTCTACAGGTCTGAGGAGTGGCTAGCACCACCTGGGCAGCAGGAGAGTGGAACAGACACGCCTGCTCCTTTTACCGAAATGCATTTAATGGAGGCAGCTCAAGTCCTGGCCAGTGTGGCTTAGTTGGTTGGATATTGTCCCATACACCGTAAGGTTGCTGGTTCAATTCCCTATCAAGGCACATGCCCAGGTTGCAGGCTCAATTCCCAGTAGGGGGCATACAGGAGGCAGCCAATCTATGTATTGTTCTCCATCAATATTTCTCTCTCTCCCTCTCCCTTCCTCTCTCTCTATTTTAGCCCAGCCAGTATGGTTGAGCATCAACCTATGAACCAGGAAGTTACAGTTTGATTCATGGCCAGGGCACATGCCCGGGTTGCAGGTTCCATCCCCAGTGTGGGGCATGCAGGAGGCAGCCAAGCAATGATTCTCTCTCATCATTGATGTTCTACCTCTCTCTCCCTCTCCCTTCCTTTCTGAAATCAGTAAAAATATACTTAAAAATAGCCGAAACCGGTTTGGCTCAATGGATAGAGCATCGGCCTACAGTCTGAAAGGTCCCAGGTTCGATTCCGGTCAAGGGCATGTACCTTGGTTGCGGGCACATCCCCAGTAGGGGTTGTGCAAGAGGCAGCTGATCGATGATTCTCTCTCATCAATGTTTCTAACTCTCTATCCCTTTCTCTTCCTCTCTGTAAAAAAAAATCAATAAAATAGATATAAAAAATATATATACTTAAAAATAAAATGAAATTAAAAAAAAATCAATTAAAAAATCTTTTTTAAAAGGCAGCTCAAGTCCCAACAATAATATTCCCAGATGTTTCTTAGAAAGGTTGTAAGAGAGGGAAGAAGGAAGACAGTCTGACAAGGAAGAGAAAGAGGGAGAGTAAGCACTGTTGTGTGGCTGAGAGTGATGACTTGAATTGTAAGCTCCCTTGATTGGGACAGTGACTATTGTTCAAGTATTTTGGACATTCATATTTAAGGTCTTCACTGGTCATATGACATGGGAACAATGGCTGCAAACATTCGTTAAGTAGGTTTTGTTTGTTAAAAACCTGCTTGTCTTCTTTCTTGCCCCATCTATGGTCATGTGTGCTACTAACAGGTGCCCCGGGCTTCCAGGGAAGCAGATCCAGGAGACATATGAGACCTGTGTTTAAGGGAATGGCCTGACTAAGGAGTCAGAAAACCACCAAGGATGACTGTCCAAACTACCAAGGAGTTGGGATGGTACACTGAGCATACTTCTGACTTTCTTTTTGATCCCTGTCTTCTGAGTAGGAAGATACCCACGAAAAGTAAAGTAGGTTTTCATGAAGGTAACAGATGTGTCACGGTCATTCTGTATTCCTGTTGCCGGCATGTAGTAAGAGCTTGATACGCATTGGTTGAATGGAATGAATCTGGAGTTGGCTTTGCTCTGGAGTCAGGTTTTGTATTATTTTGGTTTTGAAGGTGGAGACGAGCCCCTTGCCCTGAACATATATGCCTCCTTCTCAGTGGCCCCTTTTCTGGACCTGCAATGCCATCCTTTCCATGATTTTCCCTCAGGGACTGCTAAGCTAATTACCCAAATGCTCCTAGGGAATGAGGCACATGCAGACAGTTCCTAGGAGGCCGCCTGGGGCCTCAGACCCACCTTCCTGGCAGACCCAGCTTTACCCCTGGACAGAGACAGGGCTTTCCTGGCTGCTGCCTCCTCCACGCATCCCCTTTCTCACTCAGCAGGGGTCAGATAAGGAGACCACAGTCAGCTCTAGAAGGCCTGGAAGGATGGAGGGGCCCATATCCTGGACTTCCTCCTCCGCCCATACATCTTGGTGTCAAACACATTTTATTTCCTCACGTCTGGGGGCTCAGGGGGCTTCCCCTCCAGGATCACTTCCTCCTCCAGTTTGTTTTCCAGCTGGAGACCCGAGGAGCCCCGCGGCAGGGGGGCGGCTCCTCCGCTGTGGCCCTCGAGGCTTCAAAGGACCGGAGCGGAATGCCAGCTGGGGGGACTGCTGGCCCGGGAGGGGGGCTCAAGGTGTGGGGCTCTGGATGGGATCCCCCTCTCATTTTCTAGTCCCCCCGAGGGGCCGTCGCTGTGGGCAGAAGGACTTCAAAGGTCAGGAATGGGGGACCCCCTGCCACCCCTTCCCACGGGGCTGAGAGGAGGGCAGGAAATGCCCCCCTTCATGATGGATTAGGTGCCTAAGAGCCATGGCGAGCTCATGGCTGGGGAGACCTTCTCCCTTTTCATGGGGCTCGGATTTCATGATTTGGGGAGGGAGGAGGGGGCGAAATAATTAGTAATTTGTGATTAAGTCTTTTCATGGATATTTTGTTTCTTTGTTCTGTGATGTCGCCTGGAGCCATTTAAAAAATGACTTAATGACAAAAAAAGAAATAATTGCTCTTTGTAACTAATGACTGTGTCAGAACTTGGAAATCACCAAAGCCTCAGAAAGTAGAAACCCAAACGCAGACAGGGGTGGGGGTGCGGCTCTCCGGGGAATCAAACCAGCCATCGTAAAGTGGCCCGGGCTCCGTGTGCACCTGGGCAGCCCCTGCCCTTCTCCGGAGCCCGGCAGCACCCCACACTCAGCCCCAGCCTGAGGGCTTCAGGCCTGGGGCTCCCTGGGGAGCGTCTGCGCCGGGTCCAGAGGATGGGCCAGAATACCAGGGGGCAGCTCGCCCGCCCCAGCTGGTCTAACCTCAGAGTCACTCCTTCCTCCACAGAATGCTCTGGGAGGGAACTCCATCCCAGGGTGGGGACGAAGAGCCAGTCATGCGCTCCCCTCCCCTCCCCTCCAGCAGCCAAGATGGAGCCCCATCACTGCCCTGGGATTCGGGGCTCTTTGGGGTCTTGTCTGTTGCTCTTGTCTCCTCAACTAGACTGGGCACTCCCTGGGCAGAGCCCCTCCGTGGGCCGGTCAGCGGGCAGAACCGCAGCCACAGGGGCAGGGATTGGCAGGGCCCGAGCCCCAAGGACTCGGCTCCGCTCCCGCTTCCTTCTGCGGCTCCGCAGCCTCTGGGGAGCGGGCCGGGAGATGGGGAATTGCTCACGCAGCAGATTCAGCTCCTGTTCCCTTCCCAGCCCTCGCTCCGATCTCTCCCAGGGGGGACCGCTGGGGGGGGAAAACCCGTTAACTTGTGCCTTCTATTTGGTTTTCCTCTGGTTATTGTTTAAAATGCAGAGATTATGAGGTCAAACTCTCCCAGCCAATATTTTTCTAATGAAAAATGTAGTAAGGCACGACTGAGTAATCTAATCTATAAGTTAAGCGTTCCACACAGCAGCGATTTTCACCGACAGAACTTCAATAAATCTTGTTTTGAGAAAAATGATATGAGGCTGATGTTCTATTTTTGTCAATTTGAATGGACTCCCCTGCCCCCCCAGCCCCCAGAAACACTGCATTGCACCCAGGCAATCTCCTCCTCTCCTCCCCCAGAGCTGGCTGGCTGGAAGGGGGGATGAGAGTGATGCTGGGGGAGGCTTGAGTTTGGGTCCCAATGGGCTCTGGAGGTCTGTAGCCAAAGGCATCTGCTCAGCTCACCTGGCCTCCGTGGCTCTCCTGGTGACGGGTCCAGGTCGGTGAGGGGCTGGGGGCCTGCAGGAACAGGCGGCCTAGGAGAATGTGTCCTAGAGCCAACAGCAGGCCTCACATCTTCCCTTGACCGCCAACAAGCCACTGATAGATTTGGCAAGAAAGGCCTCACCTCTGGCAGAATTATTTAGATCCATCCTTGCTCCTCCGCCCCTGTAGTCTGACCGGAAGAGGCAGGATGTGGTACCCCACTGCGTGTGCATGTGTGCGTGCGTGTGCGTGTGCGTGTGCGTGTGTGTGTGTGTGTGTGTGTGTGTACACCTGTGTGTAAGGCCCTGGGAAGCAGGACTCTCCTGATGCACATTTGGGTCATAAGCCTGCCATGGATAATGGCTGCCAAGAAAAAAGCCAGGAAAGATATTTCCAGCCCAGGGAATGCGTGGGAGGCTGGGAGGAAGAGTACGGAGAGGATATTTGAAGAAACCGGAGAAGCTTTAAGGGCAGCCAGAAGGGATTATGGCACCTCATCAGAGAGAAATCAATTAGGAGAGGCTTCAGAATGAGGATCTCTTCCTTGCCTTCTCCTTACAGCTATGCTCTGGTGTGTGTGTGTGTGTGTGTGTGTGTGTGTGTGTGTGTGTGGCGGGGGGTGGGGGGGAGGAGACTGGGGGTGGTGGTGTTAAGACAAACAGAAATGCCAGGATAGAGGAAGGTTTTTCAAGTTGGAGACCCGGCAGCATGTGGGTTTGCAAGGGCCAGGAATGGAGATCTACAGGCACGGAAGCCAGGACAGAGGGAACTCGGTCTTTCCGTTTCCAGAGAAGCAGGATATAGAGGAAGAAGGCCCAGAGGCTCCACAGACCAGAGGGCCCAAGTTCTTAACGTTACCAGGGGTTGACCTCAGGCCCTGATTGTTTCATCTGCAAATGAGCTAACACGGACACTTCCCTGGTAACAAGGTGAGCAGATCAAATGGGAAGAGAGATGGAAGCATGCACCGATTGCTTGAAAACACGGCACAGGGCAGATCAAATGGGAAGAGAGATGGAAGCATGCACCGATTGCTTGAAAGCACGGCACAGGATGAGCGGAGAGAGTTGGTACTGCATTGGCCTGGGGGAAAAGACGGGGAACAAGCCGGCAGCCTGGTCCTTTTGGGGGTCCAGTGAAACTGAGTGGTGAGGCAGGAACCTGTCACTGGCCCGCCCCTAGAGTTTGGGCTTACAGACTTCCTCGTGGAGCAGTAAAGGAGTCGTCATGCTTCCATCCCTGGCCTGAGCGTGCCAAGGACCTGTGGTGTGTGACGCTTTGGGCTGGTAACATGTAGTCTGGGCAGGGAGCTGGGTGGGAGGTCTGGGAGAGGAGGAGTTGCTGAGGGGAGGGGTGGGGGGAAGGGCAGGGCCTTGTCTCTGAAGCAAGTCCAGGCAGCAAGGGTGTGTGCCCCTTCCTCCCTGGTGTCATTGCCATCACAGGGGCCATCCCAAGCTCCCAGCAGCTTTCCGGCTGAGGAGGAAGATAAGGTTTTTAACCCCAAATGCCACACATTGGCTCCAGGTCCCCTTTTGTGTTCTGACCCCCACTGACCGCTCCCTCCTTTCCAAACTCCCACTGACCATTCCAAGGAAAAGGCAGCCCACGTCCAGGATTGTCTGAACCAAGGGGTCGTGGGGATGTAGTCCATGATGCCTGAGGCTGTCAAAGGGGCCAAGAACTGTCTGAGCAACCTCAGAAATACTTTCCTGCCGGGGGACAGTACTGGCTTCATGCACGACCAGGGGAAGGCGCCCCTCGGATTTCTCCGTGTGTGAGGGTGGGAGGTGAGGGCAGCAGGAGGCAGAGCTGAAGGGACCTGCCTCCAGGAGGAGTCGGAAAGACCCTGTGGCCTGGCCTCATGCTCCTCCTGCTCCCAGAGCGGGTCTGAGTCCGGGGCGGGAATAGTTGTCACAGTGACAGCTCCACAGACCGTGCACTCGGAGCCTTTGAAAACAGGAATTGGGGGGAAGGAACTTGTGGTTGGGGAACAGGGGAGCTGGTGGGCTTAATGCTAACTCACACCCACTAAAAACCAGACTTTCAAAGAACTTTTCATCACACAGAGAACATTTTCAAGAAATAATGACAAGGAAAAAATAGGATACAAAGGTACAGAATGATCCCATTTATAAAACACAAATAAATGTATTGATTAAGCTCAAAGACTAGAATAAAACTGGTAAGATAGAGACACTGATGATTTGGTGTGTGTGGGGGGGTAAGAATATGTATTTTTTTTTTTATACTTCTCTATAGTTTACAAATTTTGATCAATGTATACATTTATAATTCAGAAGTTATGGAAATGATTAAGAAGATGACTCTGGGGTCAAGCTGACTCCCCAAAGATGACTCAGAACTTTGAGAATCCCACCCCCACTGCCTATTCCCTCAAGTTTCCTTTGGGGATCCTGGGCTGGACCCTCTTTATGGCTGCGCTGGCAGCTGGGACTCAGCTGTGTCTGGAGACTGTCCCGTGTCCAATGGGAGGCAGGGGGCTCACTTCCCAGTTGGACCGAGGCCAGGTTTTAGGGATTGAGTCTGCCAAGCAGCCACCTGAGGCACTGGTGTTCACAGCTCCTCCTCAAGCCCAGGCTCCCAAAGAGGGTACAGGCCCCCGAGTCAGCCTCTGCCCAAGAGTCTCTGCCCCCGAGGCCAGTTTCTGGCTTTCAGATACAGGAGAGGAGGCGAAGGCAGCTTATCCCTAGTTCTAAGGTTCAGTGCGGACCTGGGTTTATGGAGGTATTTTCAGATTTATGTTTCCCCCCCGTTTCCCCCTTCTGCCCCTTTCCACCCTGTGACTCCCATACCCTGGGCTGTGTCAGGGGAAGAGAGTGGCTGCTCAGGGCTGGGAGGGGCTTCACCGACTCTGGCCAAGGAGTTTTGGGCCAAAGAGTCTCAGTTATCCCCAGCTTGGGGATTAGTAGAAATATGGGTGAGAAATTCTAGCCCGCCTTCAAGTATTCAGTTGTATTAAAGAAAAAACCCCTCACACACATAAAAAGGGCTTTTTAGACTCTTTATTTATGAGCTTGTGTCAAAGTTTTATTTCAATCTTGCTTCAAATGAAGAGGCTATTAAGAGGCCAATTCAAGGATTACCTCTTGGTAGAAACATTTAGAAGAAGGAAGAGTGGTTGGAATCAGTGTTAAAATGGACATACAAAAATAATACCTGGATAAAATGCACCACACTCTGACAACTGACGAAGTACATGGGAAACTGAAAATTGCCTAAGTATTTTTTATTAAGAATGCTAATTCCTCCCTGAAGCAATGGATTCTATTGAACAGAAATATCTGGGGTCCTTTTGTCTTACAGTTTGGACACACTGGTGTGCCTCCTGCTCTGGGGCTGGAGGCTCAGGCACGGAGCAATTGATATGGACATTCTGGGTTCCTGCGTGCCCATGTCTGTGCCAGGTACCAAGGTGAGGAGATGGTGGGAGGGAAGCGCAGGAAGCTGAGTTGTGAGGGAATGCCAGGGAAACTTTCCTGACGAAAAGATCTCTCCAGGTAAGTGCCTCCAGAAATCCCAAGTTCCCTCATGCTGGAGGTGAGCAAGTGGTCAGAGGAGGCATGCAGCCGCCTGGTAGAGACATTGTAGAGCTTTTAACCCAATTGCAGAATCTGACCCCTGGTAGAATGCCAGATGATTTTTGATGGTGCGTTGACAAGACATTAAATCACACTGAATCCCATAGAGAGAATGTTATTTCCTTGTTCATTTCTTGCTTCCCCCCCCCCCTTTTTTTTTTTCGGTTGGAACTTGGGTTCACAGAACTGAAGTAATTACACCACATAATATAATTTTGGTTTTTGCATGGACCACTTTATTTTAGAGTTGTTCTTATTAGTTGTTTTTAAATAGTAAGTGCCCCATGAATTTATCACCCCAAACAAAATCTTGGACCTTGACAATAACCAGCAACTAACCAAATGTTCCTCCCATTCTTTGCCTACAACCTGAGGCAACTGACATCCTGAATCCCATAGTCATCATTGCTTTGCTTTGCTTTTAATGTAGTTAATACCATTTACTGTAGCTGCTTCTATACATATTCCTAAAAAGTATGCAGAGTGCCCCAAAAGTAGGTTTGTAGTTGTGAGCACGTGAAACACAGTTTATTCTTTTTCTTTTTAATTTTTTAAAATGTATTGATTTCAGAGAGGAAGAGAGAGGGAGAGACAGATAGAAACATCACTGATGAGAGAGAATCGTTGATCAGCTGCCTCCTGCATGCCCCCTACTGGGGATCGAGCCCACAACTTGGGCATGTGTCCTTGGCTAGAATTGAACCTGAGACCCTTTAGTCTGCAAGCCAACGCTCTATCCACTCAACCAAACTGGCTAGGGCACAGTTTATTCTTGTACTATTATTTATTAACTAGAGGCCTGGTGCACTGGGGGTTGGGAGAGTGTCCCTCAGCCCATCCTGTGCTCTCACAGTCCAGGACCCCTTGCTCCTTACCGCCTGCCTGCTCGCTGCTCCTTAGCACTGCCGCAGAGGCGGGCGAGGCTCCTGCCACTGCCACTGCACTCGCCAGCCATGAGCTGAGCTGTTGGCTGAGCGCTGCTCCCCCTGTGGGAGCTCACTGGTCAGTGTGCATCATAGCAACTGGTCGTTCTGGTCATTCTGCCGTAATGGTTGCTTAGACTGTTATTATATAGATTATTGTATTATTTTCTATAGAACAACTGTAAACCTACTTTTGCCCCACCCTGTATTTTAAATTTTAACTGTTTTTAATTGTATTGAAAAAGATGTCAGGTATATGAAATTTTTGTACTCACCATTTTATAGGATATTATATTGCTGAGCCATCCATACTGTTGCTTGTCACTTAAGTTCCTTTGTCTTGACTACAGTATAACGTTCTATTATGTAAGGCTACCACAGACTATTGTGAAGATGTCATTTTTTATATCTGTGTTCATAGCAGCATCATTCACAAGTGCCAAAGGTGGAAGCAACTCAGGGTGTGTTGACAGATAACGGAATAAATAAAATTCCATACAATGAAATACTAATCAGTCTTTGAAAGGAAATAAATTCTGCCCAGCTGGCATGTCTTAGTGGTTGAGCATCAACTTATGAACCAAGAGATCACAGTTCAATTCCCGATCAGGGCATATGCCTAGGTTGCAGGCCTGAGCCTCAGTGTGGGGCGTACAGGAGGCAGCTGATCAAAGATTCTCTCTCATCATTGATGTTTTTCTCTATTCCTTTTCCTTACTTGTTGAAACCAACAAAAACATATTTAAAAAAAATAAGTTGCCCTAACCAGCGGTTGGCATACTCATTAGTCAACAGAGGGCAAACCATGGCTCACGAGCCACATGTGGCTCCCGAGCCGCATTTTGGCCGACCACTGCCCTAACCAGTTTGGCTCAATGAATAGAGCGTCGGCTTGCAGATTGAAGGGTCCCAGGTTTGATTCTGGTCAAGGGCATGTGCCTTGGTTGCGGGCACATCCCCAGTGGGGAGTGTGAAGGAGGCAGCTGATCAATGTTTCTAACTCTCTATCCCTCTTCCTTTCTCTCTGTAAAAAATCAATATAATTAATATATATTTTTAAATTAATTAATTAACTTAAGGAAATAAATTCTGACATGTGCTACAACATAGATGAACTTATTTGAGTTGAAATAAGAATCTATTTGAGTTGAAATAAGCCAGGCACAAAAAAGACAAATAATCTATGATTCCACTTATAGGAGGTACCTAGGGTAGTCAACGTCATGAAGACAGAAAGTAGAATGCTGGTTGAATGGCTGCGGCGGGGGTTGGGGGGCGGGTTGATATTTAATGGGTACAGAATTTCAGTTTGATATTAAAAGAGTTCTGGAGATGGATGGCAGTGATGGCTGCACAACAATGTGAATGTAATGTAATGCCACTGAACTACACACTTAAAAATGGTTAAAATGGTTATACGTGTTGTATATTTTATCACAAGTTAAAAGAGAGAGAGAGAGAGAGAGAGAGAGAGAGAGAGAGAGAGAGAGAGAGAGAGAGAGAAATTGCTTTCCCATCCATGGATATTGGGTTGTTTGGTTCTTCCAGTTTTGTCAAAGGAAGCCTCCCTTTGGTGCTAGTGTATCTGTAACACCTCTCTAACATCTGTTTCTCTTCATTCCCTTTTTAACAAAGAGCAGCCAGGCTCAAGAGCACTCAGCAGGGACTGGTATCTAGCTAGAATCAAATATTAAAATCTTCGTCTTTATTTCACTTATTTTTATAATTTCTTCTAGTTTTGGCAAGTAATGGTTGGTTTTCCAGTTACTGTGGTACTATAAAGTTAAAAAAATAATAAACATACTCAAGTGAAAAATAGAAAATTAATTTAAAGAAAAATATCAAGCAGTACAGGAATACGGTATGAAGGGTGAAACTGGTTCGTAAATGCTGAAGCTTGGAAAACATGATTTTAGAGGTGGATCAGACTCTGGTTTAACCAAGGATCTCTGTGGCCCTTTGAAGGTTAATAGTCCCTGGTATTCTGGATGTACAGAGAATAGAGATCATTGGAGCTCAGCAAGTGCTAGAGTGGTCAGGGAAGGTATTCCGTAAGAACTGGGATATGGTGCTCTAGCTGGTTTGGCTTATGGATAGAGCGTTGGCCTGCGGACTAAAGGGTCCCAGGTTTGATTCCAGTCAAAGGCACATGCTTGGGGACGATCCCCAGTAGGAGGCATGCAGGAGGCACCCAACCAACGATTCTCTCTCATCATTGATGTTTCAAGCTCTCTCTTCCTCTCCCTTCCTCTCTGAAATCAATAAAAATATATTAAAAAAAAAAAGAACTGGGATATGATTGTGGCCTTAAAGCATGACTTGATTTAAGTGACCTTAAAAAGGAAACAAGAGTTATTCCAGACAGAGAGATTAGTGTGAATGAAGGCATAAAGACTAATCTAGGTGTGTTTGTGGCTACCGAGTTTGCTTGGTGGAAGCAAAGAATAATGATAGAAAATAAATTTAGATTGGGTGAAGGAGGCTAGATGATCAAAGCCTCAACAAACCAGAGAGGACTTTAGTTTGTGAGATAACAGGGAGCCACAGAAAGTTCTTGAGCAGGTAAGTGACATGCTGGAGGGATTCAGATGATGAGCAGGTACCATTGGAAAATGTCTCTCTTTGCTCAGCCTGAGATTGCTGATTAATTCAGCATGGCTCAGTGCTTGAGCTTCGACCCATGAATCAAGAAGTCAGGGTTGGATTCCCGGTCAGGGTACATTACATGCCTGCGTTGCGGGTTCGATCCCCAGTGGGCATGTGCAGGAGGCAGCCAATAATCAATGTGTTTCTCTCATATTGATATTTCTCTCTGTCTTTCCCTCTCTCTTCCACTCTCTCTAAAAATTAATGGGAAAATATTTTTAGGTGAGGTTTTAAAAAAAATTCATTCATTCCTGAGATATTTTTCAAAGGCCTCCCATGTACCAGACACTGACCTGTGGATTCACTGATGCACAAAACATACTCTTCATTCTACAGAGCTTTAGTGGGTGAGCCAGACATTAATGAAATAATCACATAAATTTGCATATAAGTAAATGCAAATTTACAAGTGCACCAAGTCCAACCGAGCAGGTGTTCCTGACGCCCCGAGTGCATATAGTAGGCGGGAGATCTGCCTGGTTTAAAAGGCGAGACAAGGCTGTTCTGAGGAAGTGACATCTGAGCTGATAGTAAAAGTATGACAAGGAGCTAAATAGCTGAAGAGAAAAGAGAAAAGCATTTCAGATATAGCAAGTAGCATGCCCGAAGCCCTATGGCCTGCAGAGGATGCCTGGATGTCCCCAGGAGCGGAAAAACAATGAAGGTCAGGGCAGCTGTGGCTGGGTGTGAAGGATGCAGGAAATGTAGTGAGAAAGGAGGCTAGACGGTCAGCAGAAGCCAGACTGTGCCAGAGCGCAGTAGGCATTAGGAAGGTTAGGCCTTTATTCTTGAAGAATGGGGAGCCATTGATAGGATTGGGGCATAATTATACCACTGTTCTAAAAATCTCTTTTTTACAATCAGACATTGTGTAATCTGTGAGGACAATGGGCTGATTGTGAGTGGCACTCCCTGAGGCTGCCCAGAACCCTCCAGGTAGGTCCCAAGTGTTTGGGAATTTTGTCTAAGGGGAGCCTCAGGAGGCTGAGGGGTTTTGGGGGTTATGGTGGTGAGGCATAAAGCTGTGGCAATGACTAAGTTTGCCCAGGAGAGGGCTCCACCTTGGGAAAATGGCTAAGTCTCCAGGACTCAGATGATGTCTGAGATCCCCTAGACTCTAGGGTTTAGAGTTGTTCAAGGACAGAGCCTTGGGGGACCCCCGGCCATGATTGGAAGAAAGGAAGACGGGGACAGTGGTGGGGGCAGGCCTTACGGTAATGGCTAAGCAAACACGGACCATGTTATAAGCAAAAAGGGGACCAGGAAGAGCACAGAGCCCCAGGGGCCAGGATTTGGGAGTGGGGTGGAGAGGCAGCCGCAGGCAATGGGGGCAGTCAGCAAACCTGGGGCTCCGGAGGGCCAGGCTTGCCACGCTCAGGGGCTCAGACACTGTGTTTTGCTTTTGCTTCCTCCTCAGTGCCAAAGGGGGTGGGAAGTGGGAGTTGAGGGTGGGAGCAGGAAGAACATTGACCAGGATGATACGAGTAGAGCTGACTTGGAGGTTAAATCTCCTCACCCTTAGCCCCACTTATTTCTAAACCTCTCTAGGCTGTAGAAAAATAGAGAAACCAATGAAAAAATTTCTCTTTATAGGAACCAGACTTTAGGTGGGAAGAGGGAGAAGAGCAAACCTGAACAAAAACCCCAGGGTCCTTGTCAGTATTTTCTTTTTTAAATATATTTTTATTGATGTCAGAGATGAAGGGAGAGGTAGATAGAAACATCAACAATGAGAGGAAATCAGGGATCAGCTGCCTCCTGCATGGCCCACACTGGGGATCGAGCCCACAACCTGGACATGTGCCCTGACCTGGAATCAAACTATGACCTCCTGCTTCATGGGTCAATGTTCAATTACTGAGCAACACTGGCCAGGCTTTGTCAGTATTTAAAATGGCATTTCAGAGAGGAAAGGAGAGGGAGAGAGAGATAGAAACATCAATGATGAGAAAGAATTTTCAGCTGCCTTCTGCACACTTCCCACTGGGGATCGATCCCACAACACGGGCATGTGCCCTGACAGGGAATCAACCGAGATCTTCTGGTTCATAGATTGATGCTCAACCACTGAGCCACACCTTGTCAGTATTTTTAAGAAGATGGGATTAAGGTAAGTGTGGGGAATATGGGGCTTATGTGCACATACATACAAACACTCACTCAGACACTCACATGCACTCACACATAGTCACCATCACAGACACACATACAGCACTCACACATACTCACCCATGCTCAAACACGTGCTTTCCCCCCCCACACACACACACATACAGGAGAATCCCAGGTATGAACACTCACTGCTCTAAAGTGTGTGGTGTGCGTCGTTGTAAGTGAAAAATGTGATTCGGAGGGTTGATGTATGGGTGGGTAGGGATGAGGATCTGTTAAGGTGTGACACGTGTTTCTGAGAGGGTGAATGTAGTGATGTGTGCATACATTCACTTTTTCATTCAGTCATTTACTTAACAAGATTATGGGGGAGCCACCATGCTCCCCAAGCCCTGTGCTTGGTTAACAGTGAACCACACAGACACGGCTCCTTCTCACAATCTACCGGCCTCCAGTATGCCCTCAGGACACAGCTGGAAAATGCCATGATGCGGAGTGTGGCATGCTGTGGGGCCAGGAAGAGGGGCGGTAACTCAGAGAATGTCTAAAGAATGGGCTGTGTACATTAGTGGGGTGGGTATAGATGCTGGTCTGGGGAGAGTCTTCCTGATATAAGCTGTGTATCGGCAGGTTGGGATGTGGATTGGGAGGATGTGGATTGGGAGGTTGTGGGGTGTGATGTGTGCTTTGTATGTGGCAATGCATGTGCTTGGAAAGGTATGAGGTGTATCATTATCAGAATTATCAGAGCAAGCCAGCTCTTTATTACATGTATAATTTCCCTGCGTCCCTTAGGGTCCCTCTGTGCAGGGGGAGCTGGAGTGGAACTAAACCAAACAAGGGATTTAGCAACTTGGAGGGGCTGTGACAGAACTTCAGGTGCTGCTGGTGGGTGGTGTTAGCAGGCAGGGAAGGGCAGGGGTGTCCACCAGTGATGAAGAGAGAGTGGAGGGGAGGGGAAGGGACATCAGTGGTCTGGGAAGGCAGGAGGGGGCAGTGCTGGCTGGGCTGGGGGCGAGGACCAATGCTGATGCCCACCTTCAAGGAGGAAGTCTAGGGACAAGTCCAGGGACTGGCAGCTCCCTGCAATAACCTGGGGGAAGGGAAGGGATGAGAGAGGGAATACCCAGCCCAGCCCAGTCTTGCAGGGGTGGTGGTGGTGGTGGTGGTGGTGGTGGTGGAGGGGGGGAGTTCAGGCCTGAGGACCTGACTGCATAACCTCCCCTTTTACTGGCATTTCCTGCATTGAAATGTCTGGGAAATGGCCTGAAGGGTTAGTGGAAGGAAGTCACCTACAGCTTTGCAGTAGGAATTTTGGCAAGTTAATTCTCAGAGTGGTGCAATAATTGGGGTAATACTATAATAGTTATCTTGCAGGGGTATGGTGATGATCAGTAGTGATATATAAAAATTCCGGCACAAATAATGGTGTTTTTTAATAATATTTATTTATTTATTTATTTATTTATTTATTTATTATATTTTTATTGATTTCAGAGAGGAAGGGAGAGATAGAAACATCAACAATGAGAGAGAACCACTGATCAGCTGTCCCTCACCCTCTCTAAGGGCAATGACTGCCATGTATACCTCCTTCCTTCAAGTTCCATAGTACTTTTCACTCCTCTCAAGACATCAACCTTAGGCTGCCTGATAGCATAATTATTATTTTTAATTGAAGTATAACATATGCAGTCAAATGCAATAATCTTAAGTGAAGCCCAACTGGCGTGGCTCAGTGGTTGAGCGCCGACCTATGAACCAGGAGGTCACAGTTTGATTCCCAGTCAGAGCACATACCCGGGCTGCTGACTTAATCCCTGGTGTGGGGTGTGCAGGAGGAGGTGGCCGATGATTCTCTCGCATCATTGATGTCTTACTCCTTCTATTCCTCTCCCTTCCTCTCTGAAATCGATAAAAATATATTTAAAAATAACAATCACAGCCGAAACCGGTTTGGCTCAGTGGATAGAGCTTTGGTCTGCTGACTGAAGGGTCCCAGGTTCGATTCTGGTCAAGGGCGTGTACCTTGGTTGCAGGCACATCCCCAGTAGGGGGTATGCAGGAGGCAGCTGATTGATGTTTCTAGCTCTATCCCTTTCCCTTCCTCTCTGTAAAAAAATCAATAAAATATATATTTTTTAAAAATCATAGACTATATATTCTTTTATGTCCAACTTATTTCATGCAACATATATGAGATTTACCTACATTCTTGCCTATTTCAGTAGTCCACTGTTTTTCTTTGCTTTATAGTATTCCATTGTGTGAATATACCAAAATTTATTTACTTGTTCTCTTGTGGATGGACACTGAGTTGTCTGGGACTATTACAAAATCACCTGCTGTGAACATTCTTGTACATGACTTTTGCTGGACATAAGCAGTCATTTTTCTTTTTTTTTCTTTTTAAAAAATATTTTATTGATTTTTTGCAGAGAAGAAGAGAGAGGGATAAAGGGTTAGAAACATCGATGAGAGAGAATCATCGATCAGCTGCCTCATGCACACCCCCTACTGGGGATATCTCCGTAACCAAGGTACATGTCCTTGACCGGAATCGAACCCAGGACCCTTCAGTCCGCAGGCTGACACTCTATCCACTGAGCCAAACGGGTTTCGGCAGTAGTCACTTTCCATGGGCATATACGCCAGAGTGGATTTACTGAGTTGTGGGATATACATAGCTTCCGTAGGTGCTACCAGACATTAGTCCAACGTACGTTCCCAGCAGTGTGTGCGAGGTCTGGTCTCTCCAGTATTGTCAGTCTTTTTAATCGTAGCCATTTCAGCAGGCGTTATAGTTACTTCTCTATAGGGCAGAAGTAGGTTTGTAGCTGTTAGTATGGAAAATAATACAATAATCAATCAATAATAATACAAGAATACTAAACTGTTTTTGCGTACTCATGACTGTAAACTTACTCTTGCCCTCCTATATTTCAAAATAACAATAATTATGTTTACCACCAATTGATCAGATATGGTACTAGGGACAACTCTTGAAAATAGGTATTATTATCTCCATTTTACAAGCGAGGTTCTGAGCAACGTATAAGTTGAACAGGGTGACATGGATGATAAGTAGTAGAATCAGAATACAAATGCAGAACTGTCTGACATGACACCAAAGGCCCCATTTGCCCAAATTCTGCACGTTGCCTCTCTCCTGCCACTTGGTAGAGAACCAGGCCCTTGTCTTATTCCTTCTGGGATGTTCTGTAAGAGCTTAATGAAAGACCGTTAAACTAAGTGAATTGATATCCATGAAGAGACTGTGCTTGGAAGCAAAGGGAAAGACTCTTCTAGCTGTTCTAAATCCCAGTGACTAACTAGATGCAGGTGGAATTTGGCAGGCTGCCCTTGGAATCGGGATCCTGATTCGAAGAAAGAGAGGAAGAAAGGAAAGAAGCAAGGGAGAGTAGAAGGAAGAAAAAAGAAAGAAAGAGAAAGAAAGAAATAAAGGAAGAAGAGTGGTCATGGACAACAGGGGATGGGGGCTTATGTGGGGAGGGGTTTGGGATAGAAATGGGGGGATGAAGACAAATATGTGATACCTTAATAAATTTTTAAAAATATATATCTTATTGATTTTTTACAGAGAGGAAGAGAGAGGGATAGAGAGTTAGAAATATCGATGAGAGAGAATCATCGATTAGCTGCCTCTTGCACACCCCCTACTGGGGATGTGCCCGCAAGCAAGGTACATGACCTTGTCGGGAATCGAACCTGAGACCTTTCAGTACGCAGACTGACGCTCTATCCACTGAGACAAACCGGTTTTGGCAATAAAGAAATTTTTTTAAAAAAAGGAAGAAGAAAATAGGGAAGAAGGGAGGAAGGATGGTCCATTACCCCTAATTAACTTGGGCCTCAGTTTCCTCCTCTATAAAATGGAGATAATAAGGTACAACAACAGAATGAGAGGCAGTGCTTTGTCTTTCGTAAATTATAATTTTTTAAATTGACGGAAAATTTTAACCATAGCCATCCTCTATGGAGCTTTATGAAATTCTAGAGGCCCAGTGCATGATATTTGTGCACTTGTGGGGGGCAGTCCCTCAGCTTGACCTGCACCCTCTCACAGTCCAGGATTCTAGAAGGATGTTCAACTGACGGCTTAGGCCTGCCTATCCTTAGTGCTCACCAGCAGTGAGCCTGGCTCAGGGCTTCTGGCTGAGCAGCGCTCCCCCTGTGGGAGTGCACTGACCACCGGGGGCAGCTCCTGCATTGAGAGTGTGCCCCCTAGTTGTCAGTGCGTGTCATAGCAACCAGTCGTTCCTTTGTTAGGTTGATTTGCATGTTAGCCTTTTGTTATATGGGATATGGATTCCAAGTGCCCACCTTGGAGATGCAGACTGGCTTGACCCTAGGCATGTATATTTTAAAAGAGCTTCTCAAGGTGTCTTCAAGGCTCAGCTAAGGATGAGAACTGCTAAGATAAAGATATATTATTATCATTACCATTAAAGTATTACCATCGTTGTTATTTTTTGGTGGGGGGATGGGAGTTGGGAATGGGGAGATACCTTTTAGGGAAGTCTCCTGTAAAGCAAGTAGAGCCACTATAAGTGCTTCAATAAGGACCACCACCAATGTCTTCATATCTGGCCAACTCTGACCTGGAGTCTCAGAGACAGGTTTGGAGTGTGTGTGTGTGTGTGTGTGTGTGTGTGTGAGAGAGAGAGAGAGAGAGAGAGAGAGAGAGAGAGAGAATCTCAGAGGCAGGTTTGGGGTGTGTGTGTGTGTGTGTGTGTGTGTGTGTGAGAGAGAGAGAGAGAGAGAGAGAGAGAGAATCTCAGAGGCAGGTTTGGGGTGTGTGTGTGTGTGTGTGTGTGTGTGTGTGTGTGTGTGTGTTTTACAAATATGTGCCTGGAAAGGGCAGTGAAAAGAAAGCCTGTCTTGCGGGGGTTCCATAGTGAGAGGGGAGGGACTGAGGGCAGAAAGAACCAGCAATCTAATTCCTGGAGGCTGAGGTCTGTGGATTTAACAAGAAACAAGCAAAAGTGACCCCAGACTTAGTTCTTGGGGGAGCATGGCTGTTCTTGGCACTCTGACTTGGCCACAGCTGGGGTCTGAATTTACCACAGCATCAGCCCTGCCTGCCCCCGACTACTGAGCAGGAGAGGCCCTGGGATACAGCCTCTTCTTCCTGTCAGCCTGCCCCTACCAAGATCCTGGGCGCTCCAGGATATCGTTCATCCTGAGAGACTGGAGAAGGACAGAGCAAGGCAAAGATCACCCCACCTATCTGTTCCTGCTCCTCTGGACCACTCCCTGTCCAAGGACAGGAGGCCACGTTCTGGACCTCTGCCACTGTTTATACTCCGAGAGGGCCCCTGGGGATGCTGGGGGACTCAGCTAGTGCCCTGCGTGTCCTGCGGTGGGAGGGAGGAGAGGTCCTGCCAAGGTGGGAGAGGAAAGAGGAAATAAAACAGAGGGCAGGATTAATGAAGTGGCTTCAAGAGCTAATAGTGCATTTACCGACATTCTCCTCCTCTGCCTCCCGTCCCCGGGGACCTGGTCCCAGCCTGAGGCAGCCTGTCCAGGTCCCAGTCTGCCTCTTAGGGATCCTCGGGCTGGAGAGAGGCAGGCCATCTCTCAGGTGAGGGAGACGACCCTCTTTTCTTGCACTCCAACCTCTGGAGATGAAACCGCAGATCTTGGCCACTTCTGTGAAGTACAGGCCCTTCCCCAGAGCTACCCAAGTAGGCAGTGGAAGGTGCATTATTAGGGATCACCCCCAGCCCTGCCATGGGGCCACAGCCCTGGCCACCTGCCACAGTTTCTTTCAAACCGCCTGTCCCCATCCCGTTCCTTCTTTCTCCCAGGCTCCCTCCCTAGAGGCTGACCTGGAGCCGGATTCCCAAATAAACAGCAACTAATTGGATTAGGAGCTGATAATATTGTTGACCTTTCTTAATGTCTGCTGGATGTCTTTCCACCACACTGAGGCTTAATTGTATGGGCTTGGGGGGAGGGGAGGGGACTTCCAGGAGTGAAGTGTGACCCCTGTTAACCTCAGATAAAATGGGCTCAGCGTCTTCCCAACTGCCTGTCATCCCCCACGGAGCAGGAACACACACATGCTCCCGCTCTCATCAAATAATTACACAGACGATACACACATGCATAGGCATGCGTGCAGAGATGCAAAAACACCCAGAGGCACGTATGCATTCTCACCCAAACCGACGCGGGGCACACACATGACTTTGAACATAGATGGTGCATATACTCAAAATCATGCTAGGTGCTATACATATGACAGACAAGTGTATGTATATGTACACAAAGATACACACTTCCAAAATGCAAGTACAGACATACATGTAGGCAAATATAATTAGGCCCGATGCAATGCATAGTAGATATGTTAATGAATATATACTGGGACATACATGTAAAGAAATACTAACATGTACCCCTAGGCTCATATACACAATACTTAAATAAATGAGCATGCACAATACATGACACATGGGCAGACACACATATACCTGCTATATGCATACCTCTGCACACTCATGGACACGAGAGCCCCTGTCCCTCTCCACACAGGCAGCCTGTGTCCCCAACCCCCTCTTTTTCACAATCTCTGCTGCTCTTCCGTTCTGTGTTCGCGGTTCCCTGGCTGTGTGTCTGCGGTCCTGCGTGCGGAGAGTCTCTGGAAGCTCTGGCCTGCCTTGCTGAGGGTCTCCATCTCTCAGTATCTCCGGGCCCTGGCTCCACGTGGAGCTTTCTCATCCTGGGATGCTCAAGTTGAAAGGGCCTGGTAGGCAGGTGGTGGGGAGGGCATGAGAAGAGAAGAGATTCGAAGGGAAGAGTAGGAGTTGGGTGGGGGTGGGGGGTCAAAGATGATGGAAGGGCTGGGGGAGAGGACGGGGACGAGGGGAGCGCGGGGAAGGGCGGCGGGGCGGGGCGGGGCGCCTGCCTGCGCACAGCAGATGTTGCTCTCCTCGCGCGGAGCCGTTAATGTAAGCGGAGTTCTGCAGTGGTAATTAGGAGGGCCCTCATTACCCCGGCGGAGCCGGCTGAGAGCCGATAAAGCCGAGGGGGAGAGGGGCTGACATCAGGGTAATGGGGGAGCAGGGCCATTGAGGAGCTGGAGCCGAGCCGGGACCGCTCCGCGCGCAGCTGGAGCCCGGCGAGAGGCGAGAGGGCCGCGGAGAGGGGGGCGCGGCCCGGCCCGCGGCCCGGAGAGGAGCCGGGAGCCGGAGCCGGGAGCCGGAGCCGGGAGCCGGGCTGAGAAAGGCGAGCGGGGCCTTCAGACCCCAGCCAGAGGGCCAGGGAGGGCCAAGTGTGAGAGCGGATGGTCTGCAAGGGGAGGCTTCCAGGCTGGTGTGCCCCCCCCCCCCCCCCCCCGTGCAGCCGCGGGTGGGGACACCCACCCAGGTCTCTGCGCCCACAGTCAGAGACCTCTGGCGGCCTGACAGAGGTCGGCGAAGGCTGGGGATATGGGAAGAACACCCTTCTCCTCTCGTGTCCCCTTCCCTCCGCACCTGGGCTTCTAGGACGCTCCCCCAGAGTGAGCAAGGCCATGGATGGAGGCATTGCACAGCCAGGGCAAAAGTTACTGTCCCGACGGAAAGCTCCAGGATGTCAGGTCACAGACTCTGGAGGAGACCTACGTCCATGGGTGGAAGTATAAGCCCCAGCCCTTGCCTCCTTGGTTCCCCTTCCTCCCCTCACAGGTCCTCTTCCCCTGTCTGACAGTCTCCGATGTTCCCTGGCACCCCATCCTCACCCCCAGCCTCAGGGCGGGTCCCAGGCACTGAGAAGGCTGGACGCTGAGCCCTGAGCGGCTCTCGGCCTCGCCCTCCAGGTCTCTGCAGGAAGGGGAGGGAGACAGGAGGACAGGGACAGTGGAAGACCCTGCAGCAGGGTCTGCCCTCCCAGACCTCCAGAATGGGGACCCAGGGGGCGGGGAGCCCAATTTGCTACCCCGTTTCCCCGAAAATAAGACAGTGTCTTATATTAATTTTTGCTCCCAAAGATGTGCTAGGTCTTATTTTCAGGGGATGTCTTATTTTTCCATGAAGAAGAATACGGTACACATTTATTGTTAAATGAAAATAAAGGACATTTATTACCTGTATACGGTAGCACGGTAGTTGTCAACACAAACCAGACAAACCGTGAATCCTACAGTATCAAGAATTTACTCATTTATTCCATGACAATCATGTCATCATCTTCTGGAACATCATCATAACAATCCAATTCCTGAATTTCCTGGTGAATTTCTTGTGACTCCATTTCTTTCAGAATCAGTGGACCAAATCTCTCATGTTTAGCCTAGGGAGGGCCTTATTTTCGGGGGGATGCCTTATATTTCACTCAGAAGGGAACCTGTAAGTAGGTCTTATTTTCGGAGGATGTCTTATTTTCGGGGAAACACGGTATTTACCTTCCTCACCCTGGGGCATTTCAGACTGAGGAGCGAGCAAGCCCGGTCTTCTCAGCCAACCGGAAGCCATCTCTATAAGACAGACCTCGTCCCATTCTCCTGCTCCTCCTGCTCCCCCTGCCCTGCTCCCCCTGCCCCCGGCAGAAGGCCCTGGGAAGACGTCCGCGGGGCAAGGAATCTGCCACCGGGACAGGGAGAAAGGAGTGTGGGGTCTCTGCCACTTCATCTCCATCGGAGAGCCCACCACCCCTTCTAAAAAATGTCCTCTACACAGACCCTCCCCTGCAGCTGTTTTGTGAAACCAGCCAAGGTCACTGACGCCTACCACTCTGGTTTGCAAACTTCTCCAGGACCACGGAACCCCTCCAGTACCAGCACTGAAAGGGGGGTGGGGAGGGGCTGCTTTTCCTTCGGGCTCTGAGGAAGGGGAAGGAGAGTCCTGCCGCTGCTGACCCGGAGGAACCACATCCCCCAGATGCCTACAGGGATGGGGATGTGATGTCTGAATAGACCGGAGCTGAGGGGTGACCCAGGGCTTGGGGACAGTCCCGGACGCCCCTCCCCTCTCCAGCTGCACAGCAGATCAGGGGTTAACGGAGAGGCTGTGAGGCTGGAGCAGGCGGTGGCTCCTGCCTCCCGCACCCCCCACCCCCCTCAACCCCCAGAGTTGCTGACTCTTCCTTTTTGTTCGGGCTGACAGCGAGCACCTGGTGTGCTCCTGCAACAATATTGTTCCTGCCTCCCTCCCCCCAGGCCACAGGCTCCCCTTTCTCTCCCCCTCCTCACTGGCCGGCAGCCTTCCGCTCTGCCTCCTCTTCCCCTACACCCCTCCTGCCTGTGGCCTCCTAGGCAACACCCCCCCCCCCCCCCCCCCCCCCAACCACAAGCACGGACCCTGCGGTGTCAATAAACACAACATATGCTGCCATTAATGTGAAAATCGTGCCCTCCACTCCATTCATCCCCTCAGCCTCCATGCCTGCTGGGGGTGGGGGTGGAGGGGTGGGGAAAGAAAGGTCAAGTGGGAAACATTACCCTCTTTTTTGATCTGCTCAGCCCCCACCCCCACTCCCAGCCTTGGGAGAGGGAACTGAAGGAGCTTGGGTGGGGTCAGGGTGGGGGTGTTCGGAGGCCTGTGTTCTCTGAGGTGTCCATTGAGCCTCCCGGGAGGGACTTGGGTGGGCACCCCATCCGGCCCATATGCCTCTTCAGCTGGGGGGGGGGGGGGGTTGGGGGATCGGAGGGAAGCCCTGCTGGCCTTCCCACAGACAGCCATGTTGCTGACGTGTTTCTCCTGGGGACAGAGGTGGCCTGTGGAGCCCATTCTCTGACAAGTCCAGCCATCATCTCAGCTCCCAGGGACTGTCTGTCTGTCTGTCAGATGATAAAAGACAAGCCAGAAAGGTTCTCCAGGTAGGAATGGGCTCCAGAACGCCCTTGTGAGAGGAGCCAAATACCTCTGATGGCTAAGGGAGTGGCCTGGCCTCAGTCTCCTCAACTAAATCACCGGTTCCGAGACAGTGGGGAATAATAAAGATAAAAATAATATAATAACAACAGCTAACATGTATTGAGGGCTTATTTATGTACCAGGCATTGTGCTAAGCACGTTACAGGCTTTATCTGATTTGCTCCCCAGAAGGCCCCTCTGGGGAAGTTACAGCTGATATCCCCATTTTACAGCTGAGGAAAACATAATAAGGATGGCTAGCATGCACTGAGTGCCCGCTGGACGCCAGGCCCCGTGCTGAGTTCTCCACACGCAGTGGCCGTGACCCTATGAGATTAGCACCACGATTAGCGCCATTTTACAGTTGAGGATTACGGGCTCAGAGAGGTTCAGTAACTTGCCCAAAGTCACACAGCCAGTAAACAGAACTTAGCAAGAAATTTGGGTTTTCCTGACAGCAAAGCTTGTGATCTTAACCTCTATCCTTTCCTGCCTTTTTCTCTATTTTTCTCCATCTCTAGTAGCCCCACGGCCACCCCTCCCTCCGCCAAGCTGGCCCTGTGAGGTTGGGCACATGTAGGGCAATGCGAGACAGAGTGGACATTCGTTCTTTGCCTGGCTCACTTGTTCCACTGCCACTCCCTACTGCTAGCTGAGCTGTCCCTGCCCAGCCTGTATGCACAGCGTCCCCCTACCCCCATGCCAGCCCCGTTCTGAGGATTCATTGTGGACAGCAAAGTGCCCCTTTAGGCTCCCAGAGCACAAAGACATTGTGCTTGGCTCTGCAGCTTCTCACTTCGGAGACTCCAGTTGCTTTATTGATATTAACTTAACACACGCCCCCACTTCCCCACCCGCCCCAGCCCAGCTGCCTGGGCACCACCCTGACCTCTCTTTTCCTCTTTCATTATCCGCTCCGGGCACCAGGGAGCCGGCACCAAAATTAAAACAATAACTAAGCCCGAAGTGGACCCAGCAGCCCCCACTCCCACCCCAAGGGAAGAAAAAAATACCGCAAAAACACCTGGAGAGGAGGATCATCAGTGGGAGGGGAGGGGTGACCCGCTCTCACGCCAGCACCCCCTCACACACCCCGCCACCCCACCTTAACCCTTTCGTACCAGGACTCCCCTGTCCCATCCATCCACGCTTCGTTCTATAAAGAAGGAGCAGCTTCTGGCAGCTGCGCAACCTCGTGGCATTTTGGGATTAGAGTAAGCAAATGTGGGATGGCGGTCCCCGGAAGTCCACAGCCCAGGGCTAAGAGCCTAGAGGACAAAGCGCTATCACAGCAGGAAGCTCCTCCCCGAGCAGATTCCTGAAGAGCTGGCTGATCACTGACTTAGTGCCAAACACTTTATAAAGGGCTCTGCCTTATTGGATTCTCACAACAACCCCACGAAGCAGATATTATTATTATTGTTGTCCCCTTTTTCAGATGAGGAAACTGAGGCTGAACGAGTGAAAGGACTTGCTCCAGTTCCTGTCAGTGAATAAGTGGCAAAATCAAGCTTCAAACTCAAAGTCAGGACTCTGTTTGCATAGCCTAGAGCTTAAGCATCTTGCACGGATCTCTCAGAAGTGTTATTAGAATCTGGTTAGACAGCTAGGCCCAGTTCAGGGATCTTTTCACCCAAATGGCCCAGGTTACAGAAAGGGCCAGCTGTGTCCTCTCAACTCACCTCCCAGCTGCCTGCCAGGAAGAGAGATCTCCGGAGTCAGGACCCGGTTTTAGTCCTGCTGAGGCCAGCAGAGGGGGCTGCTGTAGCTGAGGTCAGGTGGTGTGAGAGGGAAGTTAGGTGGGTCTCTCCCAGAAAAGCAAAGATGCTGGTTACCCTGTGGTGTTCATGCAGCCCCTCTAGATGACTGTGGGCTAGCAGTCCCTGCAGAGGGTGCCCTCCAGAGAAAGGGGGGCACATTTGCACCACGGAACTGTCCTAAGCAGGCAGGGCTCTGCATTGAGGACCACTCTCCCCAACACCCCCTTTCCGCCCTGTGCCGCCTCAGCCCCATCTAAAAAAAAAAAAAAAAAAAAAAGAAGGTGTATCTCAGCGACTGCCTTGGCCCACACCAGGATTCCCACATCCCCCTGCAAGCCCCTTCACTACCCCACTCCCCCCCACTCTCTAGCCTCTCCAGTCAC
This sequence comes from Pipistrellus kuhlii, assembly GCF_014108245.1. NCBI lineage: Eukaryota > Metazoa > Chordata > Mammalia > Chiroptera > Vespertilionidae > Pipistrellus > Pipistrellus kuhlii. The sequence goes on from NW_023425460.1 coordinate 32,253,763, forward strand.
CCATTAGCTTGTGCTTTCTTATACTTGAATTCTGCTGACACGAGGCTGGGACTTTTCCAAGGCCCTGCACTAGAGAACTGAAGGAAAGACTGGGAAAGCCAATACTTACGCTGTTCTTCTGTCCAGGCACTGTTCTAAGGGTTTAGCCTAAAATTTGCACAACAATCCTGAGAAGTAGGTACCCCTAATCTACAGATGGAGGAAAAACTCACCAGCTGATAAATGGCCCAGCTGGGATTTGAATCCAGGCACTCTGCCCTTACGCAACGCAACACTACTTTTTACAAGGAAAACGAAAGGAAGGAAGAAAGGAAGAATTTAAAGTCTTCAAATTCTTTATTCCGAATTCGACTGTCAGCTCCCTAAGTGGCCATCCTTTCATTCCCATAGGGCAGTGGTTGGCAAACTCATTAGTCAACAGAGCCAAATAGCAACAGTACAACGACTGAAATTCCTTTTGAGAGCCAAATGTTTTTAAACTTAAACGTCTTCTAACGCCACTTCTTCAAAATAGACTCGCCCAGGCCGTGGTATTTTGTGGAAGAGCCACACTCAGGGGGCCAAAGGGCCGCATGTGGCTTGTGAGCCACTGTTTGCTGACCACAGCCATAGGGTAAGGCAGAGTGAGACACCCATAAATGTGCACCAAGGGAATTCTAAGACATCTAAAAGCCATCGAGGATCACCTGTCACTCCCGTGGGCATAGACAACATAATGCTCCCCCTTGCCTTAACCTGGCTTGGGTGCTAGAACTAGCTACACTGATTCCTGGCCAGAGGCAGGCTCATCTGATAGGAGAGCCAGACCTAATGAGATCATCAGGCTTTTCCAGAACCCTCCCCATCTTCTCATTGGTTTCCCTTGACCCTGTAGGTACTGATTCCATCTTGGCTTCTCAGCTGGTCCTTATAGCCCCCTCCCCCCATTCCTACTTCTAGCTCCCAGCTCCCTCCATAACCTTTATGAGGGCCCCTCATGGCTCAGCCCTTAAAGGTCCCGGCTACGCCAGCCCAATTCCTTTCTCTGCTCTGCCTATTATCCTGGAGCCTATTTGTGGTTAGGGCTGGCCCTGACTTTCAAAAGCTCAGCTCCCTCACTCCACAGCGTGGTTTCAAGTTGTGCTCAGGACAGATGCCCTGGCCCCAGGAGCCCTTTTGGCTGCCCACCTGCCCCCTGCTCACAGCTGACCAAAGACTTTCCTTTGCCATCCCCTCAATGCAAGCCCTCTATTGCTCTGTTCCTGACACAAGAGTTTCCTCCAAATCCCCATACTGCCTCTCGTGACCCACTTAGAATCCTAACTCTCCAGACTTAAAATAGAAAACACTCAACACACGCTTTTACACTTCCTGCTACCAGCTGAATAAAGGTTGCATCTTTAGCAGAAACAAAATAGCCGCCTACTACTAATAATATTTGCCCACCAATTTAGAGGGAAGGCTGGCCACTCATTTGCTCAGCTCTCCCAAAGCCACTTCCTCCCTGTCCCCAGGCTGTATAAGAACGTGTGGGTCTCCCAGGGGAATGGGACGTGTGTGAGCAGCGTGCTATGAATGGTGTGTATTGTGTATTTTCCCCTCATTGGGGGAAAAAAATCTCCAAAGTGACTCCTTGCCTTGGGCTCTTTTGTAATCTTGGGCATTGATCAGGGCCCATTGGTAGCTGATTGTTTTCACACGTGACCCAGTCACATTCCTCTAATCTCCATCCTTCTGCTCAGTTTGCATGACAAGGAGCGGCCTCCGTGGGGAGAGGTCGCTCACCTCTGACCAGGATATAATTGGAAAAAGAAGGTCACTGCTAGCTTTGCTTCTGGGGCGGATCAGCTTCGTTCCATTTGTGTCAGGAGCTCTCGCCTGCACGCGCTCTCAATGACATGGAGACAATGGCTGTGCCCCACAATGGAGCCCACAGAGATGTGCTAGACAGGACACAGACACACCACGGGACCCACGCTGGCTCTCATCAGGACAGGCATGTACGACAACACATGCACAATAGGTGCTTTCAATAAACGCTGATAACACCAATGTCACTCAGGACAATGCACGTGGCAGCTACACGCAGAGGGCACACAAAGAGACGCATAAAACAATGCTTACCCAACGATACAGGTATCCCATGGCGTACACACAGAATGACACGCACACAGGCATATCCATGAGGGCCCATAGCCCAGGCTGAGCTACCAAATCCAAAATAAGAATTTCAAAAAATGTGCAGTAGGAATTCCTTTTGTCAGGCATGCCCATGTGGGAATATATCAGAATCGCCTGGGGAGCTTTGACAAAATGCATGTTTCCGGGGACTCCCCCCCCCCCCACACACACACCTTACAAAGGAGTGCTTGTGGGTAGACGCGCGGATGTTGAAAAGCTCCCCAAAGAAATTCTAACATGTCCGCAGGTTGAAAACCATTGCACCGTCCTCAGGTTCCCCTCTGCTGGGTGGCAGGATTTGCCAGCAGAGGTGTTGCCTGTGTTTTGTTTTCTCACTCAGCCTGGGGAGGGACAGGCAGGAGCTGAGAAAAGGATGTCTGGCCCCGGCTGGTGTGGCTCAGTTGGTTCATCCCTGCACCGAAGGGTTTGGTTCCCAGTCAGGGCATTTACCCAGGTTGGGGGTTCCATCCAGGTCAGCACTGATGTAGGAGGCAAAAGATCCCACCCATCCATGTTGTTCTCTCTCTCCCTCTCCCTTCCTCTCTTTCTCTAAAATACTAATATAAAATAAAATAAAACAAAATCAATAAAAACATATCCTCAGTGGAGGACTAAAAAGAAAAAGGATCTGTCTGTAGCCAGGAATTTGGGAAATTAGGAGTCAGGGCAATGGCCTGGGACCGCAAGAGTTAAAACTGGGCATTGACCCCCACCCCCCACCCCCGCTGCCTGCGACTTTGGCTGGCTTGGCTAGTTCCCCACAGCACACACAGAGGGACTTTCTAGTGGGGACTGTCCCGGAGAATTGCTCGCACTCCACCGCCAGGATACGCAGGCCCACATCCCACACCGTCTCTGAAGCCGCGCCTGCCGCTGCTTAGGTGTCTTTGGGGGGGTCACTGGCCAGCCCCAGGTCTGGAAATCCAGCCCCTAGGGCATTCTCCGCTCCAAGGGTCCCAGGATGTCGTCATGCTCAACACTATGCAAGCCAGAGAGGCTCCTTCTATCCGGAGCGCCCCACCCCCACCCGCGCCCGCCGGGAGGTCTGGGGAGGGGCCGCGGGAGCCGCGCGGGGACCAGGTGTCCGAGGCAGCTGGCCGCTTGGGCCTCAGCTTGGAGGCGCGGGGACCCGCGGGGACACCGCAGGGTCGCGCCGCCCCCTGGCGGCTCCGCAGCAGAGTGGAGGCCGGAGGGGCGGGCGGCTGCGGGGTCCGGTTGCTCCGGGACAGGCTCCTCCTCCCCGGCGCTGAGGGGTGAGTGAGGCTGGAGTGGAGGCTGTTGAAGAGACGCCCCCTCGAACCCCGTCCCGTCCCTTCCTTTCCGCTCTCCCTCTTTCTTTCTTTCTCCGTTTTTTTTTTTTTTTCCTTTGCTTCCTTCCCCATCTCTCCCACTCTCCCCGCCCTTCCCCCACCCTCCGTCCTCACTCCCTCTCCCTCTCCCCTCCCTTCTCCCGTCCTTCGCCCGCCCCCCTCCCCGCCCCCGCGGGGCAGCGCCGCGGCGCGCCGGCTTGGCAGTTAGCCCGTTAGATCTCGTACTATCGATCCGCTTCTGAGGCGAAGCTGACAGCCCCCCTTCCCCGTCTCCACGTCCCCATTCCCGGCGCCCCTCCCCCTCCCCCCAACTCACATCTTCAGGCAGTCCCGGCCTGAGCCTTCCCCGCACCCTCCCCGCCTCTCCCCCCAGACGGGCCAGGCCGAAGTCTCGCCCTCACGAAGGACAAGAACAAATGTAATTAAAGCGGCCGGCGAGGGGGGTGCCCCCTGCCAGCACCTGCGCGAGACGGGGTCCCAGCGGCCGCCTCTCCGCCCGCCGCCCCCGCCCCCCGGAGCGGGAGCATTTGGGTTGAGCTGCGCCTGTCCTATAAATCCACATATAATTCTCGCCTCTCCTGTTCGGCTAAGGAAAATAAACGTGTAAGGCTGTTTCTGGGAGCCCAGCTCAGGGACCGCTCTAAATTCTCCTCTTATTGAGTCCGGGCTGGAAATCACTCAGCTCGGCCGCGCGCCCCCGCCCCCGCCCCACCGCCCCCCGTCCGCGCCCGCCGCGCGCCCCCAAAAGCGCGCTCCCAAGCGCGAGGCGGGAGCCGGGTATATAAATATCTCCAGCTCTCCCCATCGCCGGGCAGATTTATTCCGCTGCCAAGCCTGCAGAAAATTGACTTGTTCATGGAGGCGGCTATTGACACATCACCGGGGGGAGGGTTAGGGGAGAAAGCAGTGGAGCCGGCGCCCCTCCATTATACGTTAATGTAATCAGCAGTGTGCGAAATGACTGCGCGGAAAATAGCATCACTGACATTTATATTAGAGGATATTGATGGCAGGAGCTGTGACCGCATCACTCTGCCTCCCGTTTCCACGGATTGACACAGGAGCCTCTTGTTGGCTCCATCCAGGCTTGCCTCCCCTCCCCCTTCCCTCCTCCCGTCCTCTCTCCCCCCACTCTCTCTGTCTCTCCAGCTCTCCCCCTCTCCTGGCCTTACCCACACCCTCCCAACTCGCTCTTCCACTCATTTTTCAAATAATTCTTGAGCACCTACTGGGTGCCACGTGCAGGGGTCTCTCCCCCGTGCCTCTCTCTCTAGGTTTCTCTCCTTCTCCCCACTGCCCTCGCCCTCTTTCTTCCTCCTCCCAGCTCTGCCTACCCCCTCCCCCTTATCTTGGCTCGGTGGCTGGACCGCTGCTGTCACAGCAGATAGATAATTGAAAAATGGGCCTCACCTTTGCAGCCAGCAGGAGTGGTTCAGGCAGTTACCACCGGGGTTACCTACTCCATCTCAGGCCCAGGCTCCAAAAGGGATTCTGAGGAAATTGGATTTTACATGGATGTTTTATTCGGGCAGAGGCTTTAGTGTGTATAAATACAAGTGAGGAGGCCTCGCCTGCAAGGTTGAGCGAGAGGCGAGACAATCCCGCCTGGGGTCTGGAGGCTCAGGGGAGGCAGGCAGGCCATGTGCTCAGCTCTGGGCCCCAGACCTGGATGTCAGTGCATTTACCCCTTATCATCTGGCGTTAAAGGAGGTTAATGCCTTTGAACAGCTCCTTAAAAGCTGCCTTGGGAATTAAAAAAAGAAAAAAAGAAAAAAAGAAAGAAAGGGTGGGGGGGAAAGGTGTGTGATTGTTGGGAATCATTGGCAGGACTGTATAATGAGAAAAGAAGGAAAGGCACTGGAGAAGTTTGAAGACTGATTCTTTCAATAACTATTTATTGAACCCTTAACTTGTGTGGTCTTGTGTTGGGGGCAGAGGAGTACGTTTGTTATGGCTGCTGCGTTTAAGGACAGTTTGGAGAATGAGCTTGGAGGAAGCAGCAGAAGGGAAATTGGTCCAGGGTGGGTGGACGAGGGCCCTATGAATCCTTCAGTCCCTCCTTCTTGGACCTGGTTCCAGAAGCATCTAAGGAACGTGTAGACAATTCATGGCCACTGAATCTATAGGCAGATTTGCATTCACAGTGTTTGCAAGGGATCCTGGTCAGAGTCTCTGGAGGTCTAGGACGATGGGTCATTGAGGACCAAAATGATGCCTTCAGAGAGATCAGGTTCAAGGTTGTAAAGGACCCGAGTCAGGAACCCTTTGGAGGCCTAAATTGGAAGGCACAAGGGCAAGTAAGGGGCATCCAAAGACCAGGGAGATGAGATGTAGGTGTGGGGAGGAGGCAGGAGGTGCTTGGGGGCTAGGATATAGAACTCTCCAGTCTGAATGGAAGACTGCCATTTCAGTCAGGAGCAGGGTCTGCCTGTTTGATCTCTAATTAGAATCTATGTGGCTAACAGCTGCAGCCAAATCATTTCTATTTCTTGGAAGGAGAGCTCCTCATGAGCCACCCCACGGCCGAAGGACTGGAATTAAGGTGAGTGTAACTGGGCTTAGGCTGTTCACTGAAGGGCTAGGGGCTCCTTCTGGGTTCATAGCAGAGACAACAGCTGCCTTACCCCAGCCACATCACGGAAAACTGGACCAGTCCTCCCTCAGATCACAAAGACCCCTTGTCCTCTGCCGCATTGTTATGCTGTGACATCATCAGCCTGTGAGAGCAGGACAGGTGCTGGAGAGATCACAGCCATCGCCCTCGTCTCAGGCACTCCCAGATGGCATCTGGGAGTTCCAATCCAGCTGCAAGGTGGGAGTATTCTGGGATAACCGGACTCCCTGTTTGAACTCCATCAGCAACTCCTCTCTTCCCTAAAGATTACATTTATCCTAACAGCCCTGTGGGCAGGGAGATGCTCCCCAGGCATCTGGGAGGCAGGTCACTCCCACTCACCTTAGTTACCTATGCCCCATGCTCACTCATACATACCCTCAGAGACCCTCAGGGACTCCCCCCTCCACCCCCAAGCTACTCCTGGATTTGTCACCTGTTTCTTGTGTCTCATTTGACAAATGGACCTGAGATTCTGTTCTCATTCCTAGCTTAGGACCCTTGAACGGATTGGAGATGAGAATATGTGTGTGTGTGTGTGTGTGTGTGTGTGCATGCAATTGTGCTCACTTAGGCATTGCAAGCCCAGAGCAGAGGGGACACCATTCATGGAGCCAGATTCGGTCCCACCCTGCCTTCCAAATTTGGAAATTGACATTCAGAAGTAAAATGCAGGAGCAGCCAGAGAAGCAACTTCCCACAGGGACACCTCTCCCTCCTCTAGGTCTTATCTAGATGGGATTTCGGAAAGTCATTCTTCCAGAATCAGCTGCCCAGTAAGCCATCAGAGAGGAGGCAGGGAAATGGGGAGTTGAAGGTATCAGAAACAGAGCGATGTAAGGCTCAGCCATTCATTACAATCCAGAGCCTCTCCATTTCCTCTCCCTGTGGGATAGGGCGTCAGGAGAGGAGGCTCATGGGAGAATGGACCTTTGAAAGAGAGAAAGCCTGCTTTGGAGGCGGGGACAAAGAAAGCCATTAGGAGCTGGAGAAGCCAAGCCTCAGAGTATTCCCAGCATTAGCCACAAAGCCGGTATTAGATGTGTGACTATGATGAGAGTCACCTAACTTCTCTGGGCCTCAGATTCCTCATCTGTAAAATGAAAAAATTGAGGTCTTTATCAGCTCTAATTTCTTTGATTCTAAACTAGTGAGTGAATGTGTTTCATCCACCTTGGGATGAAAGAAGGATCATCAGGGGAAGATCCAGAGTCTGTTAAGAGGGATTAAAGAAAGGTAATTGTGGGGCCAACGAGACTTGAAATTGCTGAGAGGACTCTTGGAGGGGGCCAGGACAAGGTCAGAGCAGGAAAGCAGTGCAGTCCCGGGGCAGAAGGCAGATCCAGAGAGCAGAGCTCCCAAAAGGGTCTCAAGTTCAGGGTCTCTGCTCAGAATCCAGCTCCCATCGTCCAGAGATCATTGGTGGGAACTCTAAGCGGCCAGGAAGCTGTAGATCAATCCCAAACCCAGGGAACCTGTGCCTCTGATGTGCTTTGGAAGGGAATGGGTGGGAGGTGGGGGCCTTTGCTTTGTTTCTCCAGAGTTTTTTAGGGAAGTTTCCGAGTTGAGAAAGGTTAGCATCCCCTGGACTATTAGCACGGAGAAGGCATCAGGGCGCCCCTAGTGGCAGAACCTGGTGGTTGGCGGAAGCAGCACCTCCTCAAGACTTGCTGGAGTTGGTGGAGGCAGTGCCAAGCAGGTGGAGACAGACAGTGGGGGAGCACTGTGGGTAATGGAGACACCTCCCTTCCCATCTAGACGCCGAAAGAAACAAGGCGGGTGACCAGGGAAGCGTCTCCGAAGAGAGCCGCCTTAGAAGTAATTTCCAGAGAGAAAAGACTAGAAGCAGAGTACAGGCAGCAAGAAGCCAGAGGGCAGGGGAGGAGGAGGGAGGGAAGATATCCCTTTCCACGGATGTGCCTTGGCCCCTGCCCAGGCAAAGAGGGGCAGATTTTGTCTCGTCCCAAGCCCCTGCATCTGCCACCTTGTTTACCTCGTGCCTATTTATAGCCGCAGGCTCCAAACCTGGCATGGGACTCTGCGATTTATATGACTGTAAACTTCCAAAGGGCATCGAGAGCTGGCAGGGCATGGACAAAGCCACAGGCAAGCCTCCCAAGGTCAAAACGGCCATTCCCCACACCTACTGACCTTGTACCCTACTACAAGGCCAGAAGTCATAAGGCCAGGCTCAGGGAGAGCAGACATCTGTGGGAAGTCACATTCATCTGGCTCTTCTTACCCTGAGCTTGTCCAGTTAGGACTTGGAGCAAGTTAGAGAAGATCTGTTTTGTTCTGTTTTTGTTTTGTTTTCTGTTTTGGGAGGAGGAGGAGGGAAGCTGTGTAGGAGGGTGGATCTCATCAGGGGATGACTTGACTTGGAGAAAGTGAATGAATCCAGCCTTTTGAGGGGGAGGGGAGAATGGGGATCTGCAACCCAACTCCCACCTGCCTATCCACTCGCCCGCAGAGAGGAAGAGGAATCGTACTCGGAGCACTCCTGGCCCCTGGCTGCCTTCTGGGGGTGGCTTTGGTGGGCTGGCCCACCTCTCACTCAGGACAGAGTGTGCTGGTTACCAGGGCCCCCAACCAACGTGGGATTCTATTATCACAGCTCATTGCTCAAATCCTTCCCTGCACAAGCAATCCCTACGTGGCCTCTGGCCAGCCCTCTGTTTTACAGCCTTCATTGTCTCTTGCCTCCCAGGCCTCAATGTATTCTCACCCCCGGCAGCCCACTGTGCCTGCTGTCCCTCTGCTGACTCTTCCAGCCTCCTGCTGTGTACCCCCTCCCCCACCCAAACTCTCCGCACTGGACCTACCCCATGATTTATCACACGAGAATTAAGGCTGGACATTTGTCAGCTGTGTGTTAAGAATGTGTTGGCTAGGTGGAGCAGAGTCACAAGTCACAGACCAAATGGGTGTGAACATGAAGGAGAGGATAAATCCAGAATGACCTCCTTGACTGTTTTTTTTTATTATTATTATTTTTTAATCTTCTCATTAAGCTCTGGTTTGCTGGACTTCACCTGAGGCCTTGCAAAGAGGAAGTATCTCTTTTAGAGTCCGAGCGACCTACTGGCCATATCTGGCTCTCTTTTTGCCCCACCCCCTTCCCATCACCATTTTGGGTCTCGGGATCCCTGAGGACTGGACTAAACCCCATGGGAAACAGGCAGAGCTGGGGCTCCAGGCCTGGCCAGTTGGGATCATTCTTCTAGTGGGGGAAGGGGCACTGGAGGGCACTAAGCTGTTATTAGTCAACGTAGACTCCACTTGGGCTTGACTTTGGTCTTGGCCTCAGAGGCTCTCAGAAAAGTATGTTCCGGGGGAAAAGAGGGGGTCTCAGGTAGATGGGCTGATTCTCAGGCTCACTCTCCTTCCCCATTTCCCAGCACAGCCCATCCTTGGGGTTGGGAATGAACATGAGTGAGCCAAATCAAAGTCCTTTCCTTCTCAGAGGAGGCGAGGCAGGGAATAGAGAAGATTATTGATTCCAGAGAGTCCCTTTCACTCACCCACTAGTCCAATTGTTATCTAACACCTTTTATGGGGTGAGGAGTGGGAATCTGGGAATCTGGGAAATGTGGGCCAGGTGAGTGAGGATCCGGGAGGAGGCAGGGACCTGGGCAGGACTGGGTGCAGTAGGGAGAAGCCAGGAGGGACTCGCACAGGCCTGGAGGACACAGCTCACCCTCTTGCCCTCCCCCAGAGGGAGGCAGTAGAGGGCCATGGGAAGGCCCCATTAGGCAAGTAGTGTTCCACTTCCTTTTGTGCCCACTGTGGGCCATGGAGCCCATGGGAGGGACTCCCCTGGTTTGAACATTTTACACTTCCAGCCCCTGCCCCTCTGCTGAAGAGAGACCTTGGGGAAGCCAGCCTGATCTTGATTTGGTTCCCACAAGCTCCTCTACTCATTCCTAAATAGGGGCTCCTCTCCTTCAGGTCTAAAGCGTAGAAAACATACTTTTATCCACTCCCCCATCTGCTAACATTCCTCACCCTCAGCCTCCCCAACTCCCTACCTTCCACATCCCCTTGGGGGCCGTGTCACCATCCTGAAGTTCCCCCAGATAGGCTGGGCTGAGTCACCACCCCGAAGAGGCCCAGCCTATCTGGGGGAGCTGCTCTGGGCCTGTTGGGCTATGACCATGACAACTAGACTTTGCATCTGATCCCCAATCTTCCAGGGAGTTTTGAGTGAGGGTCAGGTCTACATACTTCTGCTGTGTCCTCCCTCTACCCCAATTTAGGCACTCAGTAGGCCACTTACCTGGGTCTGAGGACCAGGGTGGACCTGAAAATGGAAGACAGTCTGCATGCTGTGCAGGTGTAGGAGATCTGAGGTATGGCTTTGAGTGAGATTTTAAAAAATTCAATATTTTCTAGCCCTGGCTGGTGTTGCTCAGTGGTTGGAGCATACTGAAGGGTGATGGGTTTGATTCCTGGTCAGGGCACCTGCCCAGATTGTGGGTTTGATCTCTGGTTGGGGCGCATACAAGAGGCGGTTAATAGATGTTTCTCTCTCACATTGATATTCCATTGACGTTCCTCTCTCTCTAAAATCAATGCCTCCTAGACTTCCCCCTCTCTGCCAGTATGGCACTCAGTGGTTCCCCAGCCTGGTTGAAAATGTGTATGTTGAGGAGAGGGAGAGGAGCATACATAGGTGGGGGAGGGGGGTAATGGAAGGGAGGACACCGGTCAAGAAAAGTAAGATCTGCCCTAACCAGTTTGGCTCATTGGATAGAGCATCAGCCTGTGGACTCAAGGGTCCCAGGTTCGATTCCGGTCAAGGGCATGTACCTTGGTTTCGGGCACATCCCCAGTAGGGAGTGTGCAGGAGGCAGCTGATCGATGTTTCTCTCTCATCGATGTTTATAACTCTCTATCCCTCTCCCTTCCTCTCTATAAAAAAAAAAATCAATAAAATATATTTAAAAAAAGAAGAAGAAAAGTAAGACCTCAGTTTCTGGCAGCTCAACGTTGGGAAACTAGTAAGGACTCAAAGGCTTCAAATTTAGACCCTGGGGCGAGAGAATCCCTCCTCAGGGGGCGTAGGGCAGAAGGGCCTTGGTTGAAGGATGATCTTATCCAAAAGGAAGGTAAAAGTCACCAGGTTTTCTGAAAGAAAAGAGAACCAAGGAGTTCCTTTGGGGCCTTTACCAGAGTGTGAGTGGCTGAGAACTAAACCCTGAACCCCGAGAAGCAGAGCTCGGCTCCCATGTGTTAGTAACCGACTGGTCATTAAAGGTTTACAGCTCCAGACAGGCAGGTGGGGAAGCAGCAGGATGGAACTTGTCTCACCCAGTCTCCTGTGGTTGGCTCCAAGAACCCTGGACTCAGAGCCTCCAAGATGTAAGACAGCAGGCGCCTTACTGGTCATTTAGTCTAGCACCCATTTTACAGGTAGGAAAACGGAGGCTCAGGGGATGAAAGGGAGCCCTGGGTCCCAGACTGTCCTACCATCTTGGCTATCCTCCTCAGCTATCCCTCAGCCCAGTTCTCAGGCCCCAGATCAGCTTCCTGTGGAACCCTAGGCAGATCTGCCTGCCCCACAAATGTGTTCCCAGATTAAGCGCTTCCCTCCCTGCCCCTGCTGCTACTCTATGTTCAGACCCCTCAAAATCTGCCTGAGGACGCCTGATTGGAAACCCTCCCCTCCCTTTCCTATCCCAAACTGGGGCTTCCTAGGGGCTCCCTTTGCAACTTGAGATGTCACCGTCTTTCTGTTAAAATGTTCCCACTCTGCCTCTGCCTCTGCCTCTTTCTCTCTTCTCCAATCCCCCACCCCCTTCAACCCCCTGCCAATCCCTTCTCAAGATAGAGCCTCGGAACTGCTGAGATGAATCTCTGAAGATCCTGGCTCCGGCCCGTGTTCCTGATAATTGAGTTGTGCTCCCAGGTTGTGGTGGGGGAGGGGAGCAGTGGCCACCTGTGGTCTTCCTCCCTCTGGTTTGCCCTCCCACCCCGCTGTGATCCAGCAGAGAAGGCGAGGAGAGGGGTGGGGATGCTTCCTCTCCCCTAGCCCGCCTTCTCTACTCTAGCTCTCTGCCTCCCCCGCTCCCCCTCCCGCCTTCATCTCCGGCACAAATCACATGGTGACAGCCCCATCCAACCTTTGGGGAAGGGTTTGTAAATGTGTCTTCCTTAGCTCTGATCTCCAAATTGTTCCTTTTATTGCATTTGTCACGGTGAAGATTAAAGTCCCTGGGTGGCCTGCACCACAAATCACGGAGTCTGTTCAGGGAGCGGCTGCAGGCTGGGAACCTATGGAGGGGTCTGGACCCTGTTAAGGTGTGTGTGTGTGTATGTGTGTGTGTGCGTGCGTGTGTGTGCTGAGACTCACAAGCACACACTCCCATCTGTGGTGTGGGTTTACCCTAGGAACAGGAAGATGTGGCCCTCATGTTGTGATTCTGGGCTCTTGGCCCTTTTTATAGCATAGCTTGTGACCTCTTCCTCCAGGCTGTCCCCCAGGATCACCCTGACCATTCCATAGTGGGCAGCACTGTCTGCATCCATCTCTCTTGTCTCTTCTGTCGTGCAGGAGGGTAAGCCGTGTTCACATCACAGACATTCCAAGATATTCCTCTGGATCTCCGGCCGCATCCATTTCTAGATCTCATCCTGGGAGCATTCTGAATGGGTCCAGGGCAGCTTGGGCCCAAAGCCCTCAAGGGACTCACGTCCAGGCTCCAGACCCTGACTTTCTCGTCCTGGGCACCGAGGGGGTACAGCGGAGACAGAGAAGACACTGCTGAGGGACCGAGAGGACAAAAGCTCCCTTGTACACACACACACACTGAGAAACATCCCCTTTCCCACCCCCTCACGAGGTGGGTTTCCTGCCTGTCCCTCATGCACATTCATAACATTCAAATTTATGCCGTAATCTCTGCCGCTCCATATGTATGAGCCTTTGATGGGTGTTTGGGTTTATGGGATGCACCCAGCCCTCCGCTCCCGCGCCCGCCCACCGCCTCCAACCACTGCAAAGACACTCGTACATAATTGACATCGGCAGATTCTTTCATTATACAAGATTTAGCATCTGCTCGGGGATCGCTCGCTCCTCACTCACTATAGATGACTTTTCCCCGCGTTTCCTATTATCAATTCAAATTAGCCCCATTTCCCCACCCGACCAGTGCAGCGTTTACACTTGACAGTGAGGAAACAGCACGGCTGTAATGGGCTCCTCAATTATTTAGGCCCAGTTAGGCCAGGGCCCAGAAGGCCTCCACAAGGGGGTAGGCTGAGGTGAGGTCATGGTAGGGGGAGGATAGGGTCACCACTGCTTGGTCTCTGCTTGACCTTCTGCACCCTCACTTTCCACCCTCTCCCATGTGGGTCTCTAAGGGGTGGGACAATCCCTTACTGCCTCTGCCCTCAGCAACACCCCCTCCCCCCCACCCCGCCTCGGCTTCCTGTATTTGCTCCAGCCTGAGTACCAGCATAAACCAAAGAAATGTCATTAGCACCAGCCAGGCTGGTCCCCTCCCCTTAAGTTAGCTCTCTGCGTTAAGGTGTGCCTCTGTGAAGATTTGAGGTGGTTGGCTAAGATTTCAGAGACAGTAGCAGAGACGGAGAGATCAGTTAAAGAGATTCAAACTGCGGAGCCCTAGGAAGAGAGAGAAACGCAGACCCAGAACTGGGGGGACGTGTGAGAGATTGAAGGAGCTGAGAGAGACGCTGCTCGGCTTCAGAAGTCACAGGAAAGCAGAGAGGCTTGGGTGAGGCCCTTCCTCAGACCGCAGTGGCTGTGGAGAACTGTAATTAGGTCAGAGCTGCCCACCCACTGGTCTGACTAGTCCAGGCCAAGCCTCCTGTAATAGCTCTTGGGCCCAGTGGCTATTCAGGAATCTCAGGTTCTCCTGAGTCCACTAAACAGCCCAAGTACAGGGCAGAAGCTCCTCGTCAGCAGGGCAGCCTAGGCTCTGGTTCCAGCCAACCCTTGGCCAGCTCCAACAGGGCCCTGTATCCCTCCCCTCCCCCACTCCTGCTTCTCTCTAGCCCCCAGGCCCTCCCCTTCCCCAGCCCAGATCAGTTTCCAAGGGCAGTAATGGGGGAGGTAGCAGGCAGGGGTCTGAGAGGCACTGGGATTAGAGGTGTCTTTCCCATGCTCAGCTTCTCCAGAATCAAAGAATTCCTCGGCCTGATTGGATTTACCCTAAGTCACAGGCGTGTGGGACCTTCTTTCCCTCAGCAACAGCTGGAAACAGCCCTAAATATGATTAATTAACACTGCAAAAAGCCCCAGACACAATTAAGATTTATGGGTGGGTGTGTGTGTGTGTGTGTGTGTGTGTGCACGCTCACGCGTTGGAGGGGAGGGGTCAGGAGTAGGGGGAGGAGGGTGGATTGCCAGCCATCTCCAGGGCCCTCCAGGGGAGTGGAGTGACATTTTCTCAGAGACATTCCCTTTCCACAACCATCCCAGGTGAGGGGACATTTTATCCGGCCTCTAGCTTTTGAGTAGATCAGCTCCTTCCTCTGCCCCAGGAGCAAAGGGGCATTTTCTGTTGTGTCTTCCCCGGTAAGTGGGGGTTTCCGGCGCGGGTGCTTCATCTCTTCTACCACAAGCAGAATGTTCTCTGCCAAACCTCAGTTCCCCTAGGACAGTGGTTCTCAACCTTTCTAATCCTGCGACCCTTTAAAACAGTTCCTCATGTTGTGGTGACCCCCAACCATAAAATTATTTTTGTTGCTACTTCATAACTGTAATGTTGCTACTATTATGAATCGTAATGTAAATATCCGTGTTTTCCAATGGTCTTAGGCGACCCTGCTAGACCCACAGGTTGAGAACTGCTGCTGTAGAGCCTTCTTAGAGGTACAGCGGAGAGTCCAAAGAGATGACACATCTTGTTGGAGTTCATAACGAACATGAACTTGATACACCGGAATTGGAGTTCAGCTGCCCGATATCAAGGCCAAGGAGAGTGTTGACCGTCCTCGTCAGTCTCCTGCCCAAATATATAGGCTTGTTGTGAGCATCAAAAGCATGGAGGCAGCCAAGACAGGTTTGGCTCAATGGATAGAGCATCGGCTTGGGGACTGAAGGGTCCCAGGTTCGATTCCGGTCAAGGGCATGTACCTTGGTTGCGGGCATATTCCCAGTAGGGGGTGTGCAAGAGGCAGCTGATCAATGACTCTCTCTCATCTATGTTTCTAACTCTCTATCTCTCCCTTCCTCTCTGTACAAAATCAATAAAACATATTAAAAAAAAAAAAAAAAAAAAAAAAAAAGCATGGGGGCATTTCTGGGGTTCCAGATGCATGTTATGGCCCTACCAGATGGGTCTACTGTACAGAGCATTCTTTCCTCACACCATTTCCATCGACACCCTTTGGGCTTTACAGAATGACACTCCCAGGGAGAGGGGAGAATGTGAGCAGCAGACTTGGGTCCTACTGGGCAAATAAGGAAGAGGCAGAGAGGGGTTAGTCTGCCAAGAGGTAGACAGGAAGACGAGCTGTGGATGGGCAACTCCACTGTGAATGTCCTTATGCTTTCTGACAATCTGATTATCTGTGGTCTGATATTTATGGGTGTATATACAGGTGACCCTGTGCCTCTTTATGTGTCAGTGGATCTCTGTGCCTCTTACAGGGGTCCTCAAACTTTTTAAAGTGGGGGCCAGATCACGGTCCCTCAGAGAGCTGGAGGGCCGGACTATATGAACTACTAATTCCTACTGTAACACCTCGGCTGTGCTCACTGCCCAAAAAACCTGGTGGTCCGGATCAGACTCCTCTGCGGGCCGCATGTGGCCCGAGGGCCGTAGTTTGAAGACGCCTGCGTCTACTACATGGCCATACTTTGTAGCCCTATGGGTAATGCCTAGGTATGTCACCAGAAAGATCAATAAATGAGGGAGTTACTCAATACTACAAAAACCAGGCCCGCCTGGGTCTTTGGTTTGCTGAGCAAAGTGTTTAAACCAAATAAACGAACATGATATCGAATGCTTTTAGAGAGGTGTGTGCTTTTGAGGGAGAGCCACAGACTCCACCACTCCCTCTGCATCTCACTGGTTGCTTCACACTTACCTAATCTGTCTGGCACTGAAGTCTTGATTCTTGATCCTGTGGCTCCTGAGGTCAAGGAGATATGCTTCTACTTGCCCATCAATTGGTTCCTGGATAATTAGCCCCCTTCAGAGACAAAGGAATCTGGGGTCCATCCACCAGATTCTCTGGGACTGAGGGGTAGTGGGAAGACAGCCCACGGCTTTTTTCAGAGTCAGGATCCCTGGACTGAGGGAAGGAAACAAGTCCCATTCTTCTATGAGAGAGAAGTTGAAGATCATACAGGTGACACTGGAACCCCAGCCGCCCCTGTGGAACTCAAAACTCTTTGCACCCTGCCTCTTCCCTTTGCCAAGTCAGTTCTGAGCTAGAGAACAAACACAGGGGCCCTGAAGAACTCATTAGTCTCTAGCTGCTGTGTCCTGGACATGGGCCTCTGCCAGAGGATGGACAGGCATTTGGCTGGAAACACTAAGGAGATGGCTGTTAGGTAGACTGGTTGCTCAGATGGTCCATTTTATGGCTCCCCGATAGGCAACTCCCCTTTCCTGTTTGGCATCACATCAAGCACCATCCATCTTCCTGAAAGAGAGGGAAACCTGGGGGCCTGGAGGAAGGAGGACTCTATTTTGTCCTGGAAGCTTAGAAGAGGTAGCAGCAATGTGTGGGACTTGATTTGGAGGTGGGGATAGAGTTTGCTCTTAGTCCCTGTTTCACCCTTGCAATCAGCTATGCAGAATTCCCAGTGGACCTTGTTGTCCAACAAGTAAAGTTCTGGTGTGTTTTTTTTTAGTATAAGTATATGTCAACTATTATATGGGATATAGTTATGCTAAAATAGTTTGATGTCGATCTGAAATTCAAATTTCACTGGGTATCCTACATTTTATCTGAAGTCTTTTCTGTGGGGCCCAACTCTGCCTCATTTCCCCAGAAAGCCCTAAAGGAAATAGGCCTTCAGTCAAAGGTGGTCTGAGCCTTGTCTGGTTTGGCTCAGTGGATAGAGCGTCGGCCTGCAGACTGAAAGGTCCCGGGTTCGACTCTGGTTAAGGGCATGTACCTGGGTTGCAGGCACATCCCAGCAGGAGATGTGCAGGAGGCAGCTGATCGATGTTTCTCTCTCATTGATGTTTCTAGTTCTCTTCCTTCCTCTCTAAAAAAACAATAAAATATATTATTTTAAAAAAAAAAAGAGGAAAAAAAGGTGATCTGAGTTCACTAGATAGCTCAGGCTGCGCTGACAGCCCTTTTCTCTCTCCTTGATGGTGGCCAGAACCTCTAAGAGTGGGGCAAGGCTTGGAGCCTGGGCTGACTGACCTGCCTGCCAACCCCCAGCTCTGCCCTGGGAGTCACAGATCACACCCGTTCGCCAATCAGTAGGGATGGGCTCTGTTTCATCCCAGCACTGGGCTGTTCAACAGGCAGCAGGCAGCCGCAGATCACAAGTGGTAGGCGCCCTCCCTCAACCCCCAGGCTAACACAGCAGGGGTACCTGAAAAAGAAATTAAAGCACAGAAATTGGAAGACATAAAAAAAAAAAAAAAAAAAAAATCACCATGGCCCTGGCTGGCTAGCTCAGTTGGTTAGAACATCGTCCTGATATGCCAAGGTTGCAGGTTTGATCACTGGTCAGGACACAAGCAATGAATGTATAAATAAGTGGAACAACGAATTTCTCTCTCCCTTCCTCTCTCTCTCAAATCAATTTTAAAAATAAGAAAAAAATAAAATCAATAAAAAACAAACAAACAAAACATCATCATTGGAAAATGAAAACGTCTTGACATTTATTGTCAGCTTAGCACTGAGTTATACAGTGGAGATGGGGTGGGTCAACTATATAATATGTTTAAGATTCCTGACCTCTGGAGGTCTAGTCCAGCTCTCCCTTCAGGGCAGGCCTAACCCTGGGTTGGCCTGGGAGGGGGAGACGGTGGAAGCAGCTCCTTTTTACCCATAGTCCCCCTCTCTCAGGGCTCTTCTCCCACCTACCTCAGGTCTCAGCTGAGTCCAGGCCCTAGTCCTTCAGGAGCTCTTACTCTGGTAGGCGTTCCCCTCCTCCAGTGACGCTGAGCTCCAGCCCAGGCTCCATCACCTGCTCAGGCATCAGGCTTGTCAAGCTTGTGTATAGTTTAGGCTTCCGTTCCCACTCCTGCTTGGCTTGCTCAGCTTGCTCGGGGCATCTCCCTACTGAAGAATTATGTTGCATAAAGCAGCCGCCACCATCTTGAACTGGCAGTGAACTTTGCTTTCTACATATAAATACAGATAGCAATCACACCCCAATCAGCACCGAGGCTTCAGGGCATCATCTCAGCAACTCTAACTTTCCCATTACGATAATGTGATTTTCACTCAGTCTATAATATCACCAGCCATGAATAAAGCAACTGGCTCTTTCTGTCTCTCTCCCTCCCTCCCTCCTTTCTCTGCCTGTCTCCTTCCCTTGTCAGTCTCCTTTCTTTTCCTCCCTCACTCTCTCCTCTTCTGACTCTCTCTGCAACCCTTCTTGGTATCTGTCTCCATCTCTCTTTCTGCCTCTGTGAGCATCTCAGCCTTTCTCTCCCAGTCTTTCCCTTCCTCCTTCATCCTCTGGGACTTGCATTCCCCTAAATACTAATACTAGGGATTTTCAGTGCCTTGAGGGCTCAAATTCTGCTCCCCAGCTCTGCAATCATCTGCCTTTGCCTGAAGGTGAGAAACTCTGCTTCGGGTTTGGGGGTGGTGAGGTCAGCCTGCAAGGCTTTGGGTAGGGTGAGGAGATGGGGAGGAGAGACTAGGAATTGGCTCCTATGCTTCTCTCTCTCTCTCTCTCTCTCTCTCTCTCTCTCTCTCTCTCTCTCTCTCTCTCTCTCTCTCTCATTTCTTAGGTGCCAGCATGGCTCTCTGTGAGGGGAGGATCCTGGAGGCTCTGGTTTTCTAGATATTGCGTCCCCCAAACCCAACCAGATTCTAAGTGCCAGACTATTGTGAGTAGATATAGCTGGTGAGAGGGTAGACTGGAGAGGCCTGGGAGAAAAGAGGAGTTAGCCTAGCCTTCTAGGGTCACTTCTGAGTACCCTGGGCCCTGAACTTGGCAGAGCGATCTAGACTGGAACTGCTTTGCCAAGACATGGGATAATAGCCCACAGACAGCCTTAATCAAGGTATCAGCCACCTTAGCAGAGTTCCTGGAAAGGTTTCTCTTGCCTTCCAGGACATTCTCCAGGATGGTAGTGGTGCTGATGAGGGGATTGTCTGTGCCTCTGGTCATTCATTTATCCACTCCCCTGGGTTTGCCTCCCCGCTCTTTCACTGCTTAGCTTTGAGATGGTGAACAATGCTCTTCTCTCAGGCTCAGTGTACTCATCTATAAAAAGGAAATAATAGCACTTATCTAGCGAATAAAGGAATGTATATAATGTGCTTAAAAGTACTTGGCACATTGTTAAATGTCAGCTGTTATTATTGCTCTTAGCAAATATTGAATGATCATCTGTTATGTGTGTTGTGCAGTACACTTTGGTGCTTCAGAGCCTGGGGCTTTGGTGTCAGATGGTCTGAATTTGAATCCTAGCTAAACCATTTACCAGCTTTGTCACCTTGGAAAAGTCACTTAGTCTGGCTGAGATTGAGTTTCCTCATCTGTAACAGGACTAATAATAGTCCCTACTTCAGAAGGTTGTTGCGATGGTTACTCAGGCTAATCGAGTACTTGGCACAGTTTTGACATATGGCAGGGGCTCCAGGAATATTAGCAGGTAAGGGTCGGGCATGGCGGATCCAGTCATAAATGAGGCTAACACTGCCCTGGGGGTCCCGGAGGCCATATTTTGTCTGTGAGCTATTATCTGGGCCCCTGACTTTTTCTATTGCTCAAGACCATGGATGGTCTTGACCTTTCACTTGAGTGGAAGATAAGGACTTGCCTTAATTTTTCTGGCACTTTTAGCTGCCCACCTGCCTGGAGTGGAACTAGGATTTCTGCCTAACCCTGTCCCTGGGCTAGGATGGGGAGAAAAAGGTGCTCCCTTAGGCAGGGGAGACAAATTAGAATCAGACCTCTACATTTCTGTATTTCTAAGTGTTTGTGGGTCTTGTTTGCTTGCTTTCTTTTAGTTTTGCTTGGTTTCTCTCTGTAGGTTCCTTTGGAGGCATTCCAGCCTGATCTCAGATGAAAGAGGGGAAAGAAGACTCTACTCTCACCTTGGTTGGGCCACGAAGGGGCACCAGGTGTTATGGCAATCAGAGCTTCTAATTCTAGAGCCTGGAGAAGCAGGCCCACAGGAGGAGCCTAGGGGCACAGTGGCTGACCAGTGGATAATTTGGGTCTCTTCGCTCATACCTAGTCTCTCTGCTTCGCTCAAGGAGGAAGGAAGCTACCCTTCAAACCCAGAGCCTAAGCCAAAGCATTCTTAACCAAGAACTTTAGCCAATGGAACCCAATAGTCTATAAATTCCCTACGGGATTTGGAGTACAATCTCCTCCAGATGCACTCCATTCCTCAGAAACAAATAAGACATGGCTTATGCCTTCCAGGTGATCAAAGTCCAATGGGGGAGATAGGTATGAAAAAAAGAAGTGAAATATAGAGTAAGAGATGATATTAATAGATGTAACTACAGGGTGCAAGTAGGGACCCAAAAGGAGGCGTCAGTACTACCTGAGTAGTCAGGTAACACCAGTGCTTCAGCTAATTTGTAAATGTGGGCAAAATGGAAAAGGAGAAAACAGGAGGGATATTTAAGGCAGGGGGAATAGCATATGCAAAAGCCTTGAGGGGTCAAACAGCCTGGCACATTTGGAGAACGGAAGTACAGAGGTTGGGTAGAGAGGTTACCTGTGAGAGGCCAATGGAAATGGACAAATGGTAAAAGGCCATATGATGTTGTGTTTTTATCCTGAAGGGCTTTAACAGTGAAATGATTTGTATTTTAGAAAAATAACTCTAAGGTTGATGAAGAGGATGGGGGAAGGGTGCAGCCAAAAAAGCTAAAGGCTATTGCTCATGAGAAGGCTATTACAACTGTACAAACAAGAGGACAGAGGACAGTGGTGGTGGGGATATTGATGAGTGATATTGGACAGAGCTGTACAAGGGAAATGACAGAGTTTTATACCTGATTGGATGTGGGAGGTGATGAAGGAGAGGATATCTGGATGACCACCAGGTTCTTGCCTTGGGCGAATGGTTGGAAGTGACAGAGATGGGGAATAGAAGAGGTGGAATAAGTTTGGGTTGAGTAAGATACTAGGTTCTGATTAGGACATGTACTTGAGGGTGGGGAAGATCTGAATGACATCTTTGAAAAGATATCCAGGAAGTTAAGAGACTATTGAGAACAACTAAATCTGCATACATTTGGAAATTAAAACGTCTGGTAGGAAATTGATAATACATGTGTGGCATTTAAGAGAGGTCTTGTCAGCGTATACGGATTTGAGAATTATCAGCGTATCAATGATAATTAAGGCCATAGGAAGGAAGTCAATTACTTGGGAAGACAGGTAAGGAGAGAAAAGGGCCAAAAGTAGAGTCCTAGGGAGTATCCACAATTCGAGGAGTGGTTTTCAACCTTGGCAGCACATTTGGATCAGCCAGGAAATTTGAAAAACACTAGTGTCTCTCCACCCCAAGCCAACTAAATCTGAATCTCTGGGAGTGAGCTGTAGAAGTTCCCTGGGTGATTCTAATGATGGAATTGGGGCCGAGACCCATTGATTCAGAGGGAGGGCAGGGGAATGGGGCTAGCAAAGGACACTGAGGACTGTTCAGGAAGATAGAGTTTCCAGAAGGAAGAGTTCCAAGGCATTAAATGATACAGAATAATAATGGTTAACCCCTACTCAGCACTTGTGCGGTGTCAGAGACTTTACATGAATTCCCAGAGATCTTGTGAGGCAGGTACTATTATTATAATTGCTATTTAAAATGTAAGAAACTGAGGCACAGGGATGTTAAGTACTTGCCCAAAGTTATACGACTAGTAAGCAGAAACCTGGATTCAAGCCCTAGCAGGCCACTGACGAGTCTGTGCTCCTAAACTGAGCTAGGCTGCCTCTCCTACAGAGGCTGAGTCAGATTAACACTGTCCATGGCTTAGCTGTTAGCTGGTCAGTATAACCTTTGAGGCTGGCAGCTCTCTTCTTCTCCTTTCCCTTCTTTCTAGCTCCCCTTTTCCTTTACTCTGTCACTAAGGCAGCTAGCTGCATCTTACCTCCTGGCCTTCTCCTGGCTGATGGAGCTAGGTGAAACTGGTTCTCCTCCCTCTTTCTGGGCGAGACAACACAGTGTGGCCCTGAAAGGGTGGTAACAACTGTGTACACTGACTAGTAGCCTCTTTATTTACCATGTTGAACTGAGCATCCTGTTAAGTCTCCATAGTCTGCGAAGTGGTTTGGAAGTTGAGTTTGATGCAAAAGAAAGAGAGTAGATGCAGAGATAGACCTTGAAGAGGAAAGAGACTGGAACTCCGCATTCACATGGAGGGGATATGAGCATAATCAAACACCTAGGACACCCTCATGCATGGCTGCTGTCTGATATCACCAAGCCCGGGAGAGAGAAGTCATTCTCAACCAGCCTGCATGTTAGAATTACCGGGGAGAGAGGGCTTCAGAAAACTCTGACACCCCCAAAACAATTAGATCCGAATCTCTGGGGGTGGGGCCTGGGCATCGGTGGGTTTTGCAAGCTATGTGATTCTAAGATGTAATCAGAGTTGAGAACCACAATCTCAAGAAAAGAGTTCTGGATAACTCTAAAAGACCCTGCTGCTAACCTTAGCTTTGTCATTCCCTAGCTGGTTGGTCTCTGGCAACCTCTTTGAGCCTCGGTTTTCTTATATCTGTAAAGTATGGGTAGTAATCTTGACTCTGCCTTTATATAAATTGTTGTGATGCTCAGGTAGATTGCTGGATGTGATCTATTTTGTTAATTAAATAGGGCAGTTACTGTATATACAAGTGGGGTGGAATTAACCAATACAGACACTCTAATACAAATAAGCACATGTGTTCACTTGGCATAAGTAGGTGCACTTGAGTGAATACACACTTGCACGCGCGCACACACACACACACACCGCGGACAGTTACTGGTTGAGTTCTGAAAGCAGAGCTGCGGTTTTCTAAAGATGGCCTTTTATGTTTTTAGCCTTCAGAATATGCCATTAAAATATGGAGAGATGATCTGGTGTGTGTGTGTGTGTTTAAATGATTGCTAACGTGCGGCATCATTTGAGTCCGCCTGTCAGCCTATCAGAAACGTCATCTATAACCTTAACTGTTTGCAGTTTAATCTCCCCTGCCTCCCCGCGGGCCCTGTTCTGACATTTTAAACCCCATAAATGACAGCAGTGCTCTAAGCCATTTTGAAAAAAGCCAAGCATTTGGAAAAAAACACACATAGAGACAATACCCCTAAAATTTCCCTTCCCCTGAACACATGTTCACTCACACTCCATAAGTGGAAACACACACATGCTCTCCCCCTTACTGGCCAATTTGGGAGAAATCACAAATACTGGCCAACCTAAGTGCACATGCGAGGCAGCAGGGCAGAGATGTATGAACGCACAGCCCTGTATCTGGTGCCCGGGCATGTGCTCCAGCGTACACTGGACACATCTTTCTGCTCCCACCCTCATGTCCCATCCATTCTTCTGCTCATTGGCCTTGAAAGAGAATGGAAAAATCCTGGGTTCTTACAGGGCTAGTGCTGGAAGCAATAGAGAAGCATGGAAGGCTCCCCAAAGCTTTGAGTTTAGGGGCCAGAATGGATGTACATTAACAGGTTCTTAGAAAGCCCATGGGTAGAAGCGGGTAACAGGCAAACCGCTTTCTACCCTACCAGCAACCAGACAGCTCATCACATTTGGGGAACAAGAGTGAAAAAAAACCCCAGAGATAGTTATTAAAGAGATGAGCATGTGAGTATAGAAAGACATGGTGTAAGATATTGAGAGTAAGCCCCGTAAAGGCAGGGACCTACCAGCTCCTGGCTTTATCCCTAGGGCCTGGCACAGGGTCTGCAACATGCCAGAGACTCATCAATATTTTTTGAGTTAATGACTGAAAGAATATTTAAGCTCTAGAATAAGTAAGTGGTAAGGAGAGGGAGGGAGGGAGGGAGAGAGAGAGAGAGAGAGAGAGAGAGAGAGAGAGAGAGAGAGAGAGAGAGAGAGTTTCTTAGAAGAGATGACCCAATCTGGGACTTGAAAAGAGGGACCCCCATCACCTCTGATACCTATTTGTTCCAGAGTCAATGGCTGACTTTTCCTGCTCTGACTTTGCAGCAAGATCTCCCCACTCAAAGATAGACTCCCAGATGAAGTGGGAAATAATAGCATTGGTGAATTAGGGTTACCTTTGTGCAGTCTGGGTCATTTTCCTGAGCTGGTAAACTTTCCTTCTTGGCTGCAAGGCCTGTGTACTAGCAGAAGGTAGTCCAGCCTCTGGGCAGCCCTGCTTGATTCTGGGGGCCTCTGTGGACTCTCTGCGGCAGGGCTGACTCCTCCCACCACTTCCAGTCATCGTGCACTTTAAGGAACTTGTTTCCGGGGCAACCAATTAGTGTCAGCAAGTGAGGGCTGTGATGTCAGGATGGGGGTGGGGTGAGAAAGCGCCATTCCCCGCATTTCTGGCTTCCTACTCAGGGTCTTCAGCCTTGCAGGGAAAGCTCCAGAAGAGATGCAGAAACTGCATCCCTGAGGAGCACAGGTTCTAGATTAGGGTCCAAGAGTTGGGACTGGGTGGTAGATCTGATTCACCTGGCAGTGTCCCTATCTGCCAGTCCACTCCAGAATGCTGACGTGGCTGTGGGCCCAGGAGTGGACAGCGTGAGCACACAGAGAAGGGTAACAGTAGTGGGAGACCATTGCCCATGCCCCTCCCTATCTTCTAGGAAAAAGGGATCCTTGGCTTTTTTATTTTTATTTTGGGGACCTAGAAACAAGGTACAGAGGAAGCCTTGGCTCAAAGGGGAAGAGACTGTTCTCAGGCCTCACTTGAGACCTGTTGCTCCCCCTCCTCCTAGGGCTGGATGCTGCCGTCTATGGGAGGAAAGGACCTGTTTGAAGTTAAAGGGTAAGGAGCCCAGCAAGGAAGGCATCCTGAGAGTGTAGGAGAGATCATCCAATGGGTACTTAGCTCAATTATTCTTGGAGCAGAGAATAAGATGTGGGTAACAGAACTCCAGAACTTTGAACCCCTAGATCAGCGATTTTCAACCTTGATCATCTCATGGTGCACATAAACTAATTACTAAAATTCTGCAGCACACCAAAAACAAACAAGCAAAAAAATTCATTTTTTTGCTGACCTGACAAAAAATAGGTATAATTTTGATTGATTTATAAGAACAACAACAATAAATAATAATAATCTACCCTTTTTGCTCCAAAGTGACTTTTTAAAAAAATCAGGTGCCTATACTTGTACATAAGGATTTTTGATACCAAGAATTAACCAATCAGATAAAACCTGATTATGCGCCGAAACCGGTTTGGCTCAGTGGATAAACCATCGGTCTGTAGACTGAAGGGTCCCAGGTTTGATTCTGGTCGTGGGCATGTGCATTGGTTGCAGGCACATCCCCGGTAAGGGGGTGTACAGGGGGCAGCTGGTCAATGTTTCTCTCTCATCGATGTTTCTAGCTCTCTATCCCTCTCCCTTCTTCTCTGTAAAAAATCAATAAAATATGTATTTTTAAAAACCTGATTATACAATGTGACCAATAAGATTCAACTCTATTATATTACCTATATACTTATGGTTCAAGATAGGGCATTCACACCAAATGACTATAGTTGTGTTGGTTGTTGTCATTTTTTCTTTTTTCTTTGACAAGCTAAGGGAAAAGAGGTCAGTACCCCTGAATAAATAGTCAGATATTGCATGTTTTAAAATTTTTTGCATCACTGTGGTTAAAAATTGCTGCCTTAGGGCTGGCCAGGTAGCTCAGTTGGTTAGAGCATCATCCAGGAGACCATGGCTGGACTTCCTGACGGGTAGTCTGGCCAATTTGGGAAGGCCATTTTAACCAGAAGATAAAAGGAAGAACGCAACGAACTTTGTCCTTAGAAGAAAAAGAAGGCTGGGCACTCATTTACTGGACTTCCGGACCAGAGTACGCTAAGCATCACACCAGCTGGGCAGGCCCCGCTGCGAAGACAGCGAAGAGGACAACGATGATGATTATGATGATAAACAGCAGCAGCTATTCCTCTCCCTGCGTGTTACTTTACAAAACATCCTCACAGCAGCCCCACTGGTAGGTAGGGCAGGCATTGTCTGCAGGTTGGGTCTGGAAGCAGACGCGGAGATAAAGAGTATTATGCAGGAGCTATATGGGGCATGCCCTTGGGATCAGCACCAAGAGCAAAGGGAGGCACTAGAAAGACAGACTGGCCAGAGGGAAAAGTTGGGCTGTGCTATAGTCTCAAAAAAGGTCCTAGCCACCACAAGTGGGGCTGTAAGGCTGGGGTGGTCCTTTTGAACAGTTGGAATTGGGGAGAGGTTCTGGCTGCCCAGGGAAAGGGGCATGCCTCAGGCAAGGCAGCCCTCTGCAGCAAAGACAAATGCAACAAAGCCTGACAGGTCAGGACAACAGCTGGGGAACGTCCTTCAATATTGAGAGGAGCCGGCATTGCGCTGCGGCCCCAACCACAGCAATTGTCACTCTCCTTTTGAAGATAAGATTGGAGTTCAGAGGGATGTGGTGACCTGCTTCGTCATACAGTTATCATACAAGCAGCATTAAAGTTTCAGCATCAAAGACAGTTTTGGCTTCACAGTGAAAAGCTTTGTGTAAATCTCATCCAGTGTGACTGCCTGAACAAGTCATTACGGGAACCCTTGACCTGGGCTCCATGGAGAACAGGCAGTTTGAGCCGAGGTTGCCCTGGGTGGGGAGTCAAGTAGGGAATCTCAGTGCATTATCCTCGTAAGAGAGTCAGACTACAGAGACCCTGTGCCAGCCCTTTGCCAGTCCTACCAAGGTCCAGGGAGCCTCCTCCCTTTTTAAAAAAATATTTTATTGATTTTTTACAGAGAGGAAGAGAGAGGGATAGAGAGTTAGAAACATCGATCAGCTGCCTCTTGCACACCTCCCACTGGGGATGTGCCTGCAACCAATGTACATACTCTTGACCGAAATCGAACCTGGGACCTTTCAGTCCGCAGGCTGACGCTCTATCCACTGAGCCAAACTGGTTTCGGCTCAACTGTGTAAATTTTTAGCTTTGCTAAGATGATGCTGTGTTAGCAGAAACTCAGCACTGCAATGAAAAGATGGTTTTGACAGCAACACAAGTCTGTTTCGGCCTCCTCCCCTTTTGGAAAGTGGAAACTACGGCCTTAATCCCTTTCAGCTCAGAGGCCTCGAAGCTGGCCGATCTGGGTCACTAGAGAAATTTTCCTGACAGATGTGTCTGATGGACCAAAAGATAAGGGCCCTTGAGGAGATTATTCTGTCTGTTTGGTGCTGGCCCCAAAGCCCCTAAGGAATGGAACCCGTGGGAGCTTCTGGAAGGGGGTAGAGCCATCCACAGGGGTCCAGCAATGATGTCCTTGGCCAGCCTCAGAGGCAACCAGCTGCCTGGGGAAGGGCTGGTAGAAGACACTTGCTGAGGGATTGACAGAGGGAGGGAAGGTGTGGATAAGGTGACAGAAGGTGAGAAATATCAAGGTGGAGGCCAAGAGAATAGGGACAAGGTTGGCTCTCTCAGAACCAGCCTCTCCCACAGAAACAAACTGAAGTCTGGGCTTGCTTGCAGGCTGCTGGGCTGGGCCATCTAAGGATTTTGGAAGTTACTGAAGAGTGTTATGTACATTTGGGGTGGCGGTAGGGCCCATAACATGAGCAGATGAGTGTGGGAAATGGAGTAATGGGAATCCATGCCCCTCCCTCACCTTCACATTGCAACTGCTAGGTCCACAGGCTGGGAGAGACAATGGTTGTTGCTTTCACTTATCTCCAGAGCCCCTGGCTAGGAGGTGGGAAAGAGCTGAGCTGCCACCGGGAAAGGACCCAGAGACGCAAGAGGCAAAGCGACAGGAACCTAATGGCAGCTCTGAACTCTTTGCTAGGGAGACTCAGAGGACCTGCCAGCCCCTACCCAGTTCCTCCTGCGCCCTGAGGGCAATGGGCACATGCCCCTGGGACCAGGCCCTTCTCCCTTTTCTGGGGGCAAGACTGAGTGGCCACAGCTTCTATCCAGGAGACTCTGATCAGAACGGAATTTTGTTGCTGTTTTTTTTAAAACTCTGCCACCTCGCCCCTCCCCACTTGCATATTTCTCTTCATGACCTTGTGACTCCACCATTAGGTCTCCTTTCTTCTTGCTTCAAGAAAAAGCCAGGCGGGGAGGGATGGGGACCGGGGAGGGAGGCGAGGCGGTGGAGGGGCTGAGCCAATCGCGGATCTGCAAGGTGCAAAGCAATCAGCGGAGCCGCTGGTGAGCGGGGTCACTCAGTAGTGTGCACATCAGGGTGAAATCCTTTCAGCTCTTCGCCAAACCCCTAGTGAAAGACAATCAGGCTCGCTGTCACCGAGCTAATTCTGTCTATATAAAAGCAGTAATGAAATTCACGGCAGGATTACCCTCTCCATCCAATGGGCCAGCGTCGTGGTGACATATCTCTCTTATTGCCCGAATGTAACACACCATCTAATTTACGTCGTGTAGCGAGCAGGAATGAAATGTTCATAAAGAATTGCTGCATCTCGTCACCTTAACTGCGGCCCGGGGCTCTGAGGCATCTGTCAGGGAGAGGAGCAGGAGGAGGGAGGGAGGGCGGGGCTCAGGAAGCAGCAGCCAGGGGCAGGGGTTCTGGGGGGTTGTTGTTTCTTAAAAGGGTGAAGTGGAGGCAGAGGGGGGCAGGGGCTGGGGCAGGGTGGAGAGAGGAGTGGGAATGGGGGCAGGGCACGGAGGGCTTTGGGGATGCGAGGATAAATAAGACTGGGCTGAAGTGGTCTGGAGGGAGCATTTGAAAGCCTGTGTAAGTCTGGGGAGCCAGAGAGTCTGAGAATATGCGTGTTTGGGTTTGGGTGAGTTTGGGAGGATAAATGACACTGAAGTGGCAAGGGCCTTGGCTGGGGAAATGACTCTTTAGGTACTGTCAGGTACCATGGGGGCCCTGAAAGTCTCTCTCGGTCTCTGCAAGTGGAAATCTATCCACATCTGAAGGCGATCAGAACCAAACTCTCCCCAGGACAGGAAAGGAGACCTTTTATGGAGGTGACAGACACTAGGAGCAAGTTCTACAAACATAGGAATTATTCATAGGTGCTTCTGCTCCCTCATCTGACACTGCAGGACCCGACTGTCAGAAAGCCCTTTCACCTCCACTCTAAAGTTTCTCATTCATCTTGTTCTATCTCTGCTACCTGAGACCAAGGCCACACAGTCCAGGGAGGGAGACAGACAACAAATAAGGCCACTGCGGTGCTAACCCAGTCCTGCGCTGCTTCCCTCCAGAGAAGAGCCACAGTCCAGGGCCCTCCATCAGGGTCACCAATGAGACATGGCTGACCTTCTAGGGCCATACAAGTTTCCCCTAAGTTTCCCTCAGATCTAGTTCAGCCACCTTTAGGGGGAAATTAGCAAAAGAAAGGGACTTTATTAAAAAGAGCCATCATTGGAATTCTCTTGCTAGTGATCATAACAAGAAGCATTAATTGAGAATCAACTATGTGTCAAGCACTTAGTCTCATGTAATCCTCACAACTGTGACATCTCAGTATTATTATCCCTGTTTTATAGATCACATGTGTCAAACACAAGGCCCGCGGGCCAAATCCGTCCCGCCAGGCCTTGCAATGTGGCCCGCACCGCGCTGTCATCACTGCACTCCGCTGCGTTTCCATCACAATGACAGTTTATGACTGTTCAGTAAACCATTCGGCCCGCGATTTAGGCTGGATTTTAGATTTTGGCCCCTTCTCTGATTGAGTTCGACACCTCTATTATAGATGAAGAAACTTATGCAAACTGAATTTAAATAGCTTGCTCAGAAAAGGTTATACACCTGGCCCACAATAGATGCTCAATAAAGATTTATTGAGTGAATGAATAAATGAGAAGCTAATAAGTAGAGAGGACAGGAATCAAACCTAGACTTTCTGGCTTCAAAGCCCCTGATCTTTCTACTATCTATTTCAGGAAACTATTTGTGGACTCTTAGGGTCTGGTCAGAATTAGAGAAATAACCAGAGGTTTGATTCAGGATCCATGCTTCCCCCTAACCCAGACCCTCATCTTTCCATCTACAACCCTTCCCACAGATGTATGTGACACCTCAGACCCCAGGCCTGGCAAACCCTTCCCAATCCTACTCTGTCCTTCTTCCAACACCCCAGGCTTGGGTTAGCTTACAAGAAGTCAGGGAAGGGGTCTTCTGGGAGATAGAAAATCAGTCTCTTGTGTAGAATCAGCCACATCTTGTAATAAGTCCTTTGTGCCTAAGATATGTGATCCTTTCTCATGAATTCAGGGATATTTACTTACCACATGATGTACAGTATATCCATGTGTGCATGTTATGTTGACATGTGTTCAAGTATGTTTACACAGTGTATCAATAAACTCATTCTTTCATTGGTTCTCTCATATCCCAGTGGTTTATATTCTGTGTATGCAGACACCTGAGTCTGCACCCTGACGTTCCCTCCCCACAGATATGTATGGATACGTGTCCCTGTAGTTTCCTTTTCCTCTTGCTTTTATCCTCCACTCCTAGAAACTATACGTGACCTTCCAGCAAATGCTGGCAGGCCACAAAGTTAGACTGTGTACCGTGTGCGTCTTCTTGTTTTGAGAAACATTCTACTCCCTGGCAGTGGGTAACTTTCTCTTTATCAAAGAGCTAATGCATAGATATATTATCAAAGAGATAATATATTCCTGGCATATAGTCATCTCTCAATTCATGTTAGCTGTTAACATTATTATAGCTCATCCATCCTCCCTGACCAGAGGGCGTCCCTCCTTCCCCACACAGCCCTTCTAGGCCTGGAAGTACAAGTGCCCATGTCCACTCCTGCCAGGGAGCTAGGTGAGGCTTGGTGCACTCTCAAGGATCTCCCGGGGTTAGAGGGCTCCAGGCCATTGTCATCTGTATCTCTCAGTAGGATAAAGGTCTCACACACCCCAGGCAGGCAGGACTCGCTCCTATTTTTTAAGCCCCATAAAATAAGTCTCAGGAGTCTCTTTAGACTATTGCAACCAAAACCTTAAACTTCTGAGACACAGATTCTTTCCTAAACCCATCTTTCTGCAGCTGACACCTTTTTTTCTGAGGTCAGACCTAAGGCCAGACCCACTGGCCAATACTCACCAGGGAAGAGCAGTTTCAGTCAGGACACCTGATAATCCTAACGTACTTCTTTTGGCCCAAGTGACCTACCCTCCTAGCTAGTGATTGGTTTTGTGGCTCTGCCAGGAGCTGACATTCTAAACCAGACCCACTTCTTCAGGTGAAGCAAGATATCATTGAAGTTGGATGGATACAGAGCATTCAGTAAGCAGGAGCAGGGGAGGGGAGAAAGGAGAGAGGGAGAACACAATTGTAGCAAGGAGTCAAAATTCTCCAGACAATATCTGTCCTTAAACTGGCATCAGATATTCTTTTCTGGGCCTGTGGAAACCCAAGAGTCTGTGCCTAGAGGTGCATTAAGATTAAGTTTTGCTTGATTGTCTTTGGGCAGGCAGGAGGGGGATGGGAAATTCTATGGAACAAATAAACTAGAAGAGGTTGGGAGATGGATTAAAAATTGGAATCCAATCCTGTCAATGTGTTTATTTGATTTCCACACTTTCCTGTCTCCTTTATTCCCAGTCCTCTCTCCCCTTCCCCCAGACTGACATACATGATACCCTGATGGCTATTTCAGCTGCAACCTTATATATCCAGGGAAGCCTGAGCTCCCCAGCTGCTGGCCAGCACTGATCCCCTAAACCCAGAGGGACCAACTGGTCAGAGTTCTCAGGGATGGCAGATCCCAAGTGCAAATTTGGCTTCTGCTTCCAACAGGCTCTGATCTTATCCAGATCACTTAACTTTTCCATGTATTAATATTAATAATAGCCTCCTGTTCCCCCTTCACATACACCACCCCAGATGATAATATGAATCATCCTGAATTTCAAAAAAAAAAAAAATTTATAGAAATTCACCTTCCCATTTTCCATCATAATTACCAGATCAGAATATAGTTTCAGGAGGATTAGTTTGGCCTTGGGTGGGCCAGCGCTCATCACTGCTGGCCAGGACAGCTGCTCAGTCGTCGGCCAGCAGGGCAGAGTGAGAGTAGGTCAGTGCAGCTCAGCCCGGCTGCTAAGTGTGTGACCTGCTATGATAACAGCAAAAATAATTTTCCAGGCTCCTGGCTTGTCTGAGGGCTTTGTGAGTGCCTACAG